>NC_041382.1:697302794-697360761 GCF_002162155.2 Triticum dicoccoides | reverse complement strand
GCGTCGCCGGCCAGCGAAGGGCGGCGCGCGGCATCGCGGGCATGGAAGAGGCGAAGGCGTGCGGCGGCGGAGGGAGTGGGCCGCGGGGGCCGGCCTTGGGCTCCCGGGCCGCGCGGTGGGAGGCGGCGGCGGCGGACACTTGGCAGCGTCTGATTGGCGGCGGTGGGATCCGGACGTTGTCCGGCTCCGTCCGGACACGTCCGGCGGCGGCGGAGACAGATTTTTTAGGGTTTCGGGGAGGGGGATCCGAGATTTTCGAGGAGGACCTATTTATAGGCCTAGAGGGAGCTAGGAGAGTCCAAATGAGGTGCGGTTTTCGGCCACGCGATCGTGATCGAATGCTCTAGAAGATGGGGAAGGCTTAGATGGGTTTTGGGCCAAATTGGAGGGGTCTTGGGCTGCGACACACACGAGGCCTTATCGGTCCCTCGGATAACCGTTGGAGTATCAAACGAAGTCCAAATGATACGAAACTTGACAGGCGGTCTACCGGTAGTAAACAAAGGCCGCTTGGCAAGTCTCGGTCCAATCCGGAAATGTTTAATCCCCACACACAAAAGAAAGTTGGAAATGACCACCGGAGGAGAACGAAGCGCCCAAATGCAAAACGGACAACGGGGAAAATGCTCGAACACATGAGACGAACACGTATGCAAATGCAATGCACATGATGACATGATATGAGCTGCATGACAATGATAACAACACACGGAGACAAAGACCCACACCCGAGAAAATAAAATAACTTAACGCCGGAAACGGCAAGAGTTTGAGTACAATTTGGGAAAGTTACATCCGGGGTGTTACACGCCCGCTTCTTCAACATCACTCCATCTTCAACGGCACCAGGTGACACCTTTCTAAGTTCCGTTCTTAGATGGGAGAGCCCACAGGGCCGCATCATTCCCAGGTCATGTGGGTCCGTCCCTGCGGCATGTATCCATTTTGCTTATGCTCTTTACTTACCTTGTTGGGGGCGCCCCTCGGGCTGCATCATCCCCGAGCTGCTCGGGCCTGGCCCAGCAGCGTTTGCTTTTCCCGCTTCTACTTAAAATGAATTTGCTCTTTCGCGCTTAATTGTCACCTGCTGCTTATCGCGGACTTCTCCGCTTTCATGCAAAGCGCTTGCATGTTAAAAGGGGGGTACCTAAGCATCGCTACTCATGGGCTCCTACTGGCTCTCCAGCCCTCACCCCCTAGCCTTGACCCACGGCATCGTGACCTGTCATACCAGCGGGGGCTGAGCTTGCTCGAGGGCCGGGACCTGAGGACGTAGAGCATTTGCATTCTAACCACCCTGCAGGAACACACCATTGATAAAGGCCAGAGCCAGGCACAACCCGCCTCGAGGTAGGGCCTCGTGAGTCCCGCGCTGGCTCACGAGTGCCCAGATACACCTCTCCTAGCCCTACCGTGCCGGCCACGTGTCAGGGCGGGGATGTACACGCCCCGGGGGCTCCTCCCGGAGGGGAGCCCCCTCCCACGTACCAGTGGAAGCACCATGCTCCGTGCTGGCTAATGACACTGCCGAGGAGCGGCTATGCCCGTACACATACGGAAGCGCTATGCTCCGCGCTGGTGATAAACAACTGAGGGTGGCCTACGGTCGTACCAACCTCAGGGAGCCCAGAGCTCAATGTCTGGCACCATCACAACGCCTCCCCTCGGGAGCGCCGCTCGAGGGGGCTGGACACGGGGGCTATGCCCAGGCCTCGCCCGAGCACACGCCACCCAGCCAGGTCCCTCGGACCTGGTCGTCACGCGCCCCTCCCCGAGCGGAGCCAAGGTATGGAAACCCGTTTGAACGTCAAGGGGGACTCCTATGCATCGCGACTCAGGAGCCTAACTTGCCCCGTAGCCCCTCGCTCCTTAGTCCCGTCCTGGTTTGCGGTCGGAGCTAACGCTGGGTGAGGTATGCGCGGGGCCGGGCCCTGCCGACGCAGAACAATCAATCCACTCCTCATTCCCTCATTTTTCCTAGTTGTTGCTTGCGCGTCAAGGGGGACTCCTGAGCATCGCGACTCAGGAGCCTAACTTGCCACGTAGCCCCTCGCTCCTTAGTCCCGTCCTGGTTTCCGGTCGGGACTAACGCTGGGCGAGGTATGCGCGGGGCCGGGCCCTGCCGACGTAGAGCACGAGCAAGTAGGGGAGAAAAATGCAAATTCCAGGAAATTCAAAGCAAATATTACAAGCCATAGATTGTTTCATGACGCCAAACACAAGTTTAAATGCCTCCGCGAGGCATGGCGCATGTTGCACGAATAAAAACAGGACAGAAGCCGCGAAGGGATCACCCTCCAGTGGCGCCGCCGCCCGTGGTGGAGTCACGCTGGGCGACTCCGCCTCCCGGGGCCGCGGAGCTGGCTGCAGCGCGCCCGCGCAAGACACTGAAGGCGCGGAACCTCCCCAGCAAAGCTTTGGCTCGGCCTTTCACGGCCTCAGCGGCAGCGGCGGCAAGGTCGCCCCGCTCACGGGTTCCAGCAGGCTGTTGAAGTCGACGTCGGGATCGCGCAGGTAGACGTGGCTGAGGACATGCGTCAGCGCTGCAGAAGACAGGGCACGCGCCTGAGCCTCGGCCGTGGGGCCAAGGCCATCTACGACATCTTCAAGCGCACGAACCAGGAAGGGATGGATTGAAGGGGCTCGCGCAGCCCCGTACTTATAGCCGGAGAAGACCAACCGCCGAGCACCACGATCGAAGGTAATCATGACCGGTTTCTCTGCTTGCAGGGACTTATCAAGTCATGCGGTCGCCGAGGCATCGTGGGGAAGCGCATACGCCCACGTCCAATCAATCGCCATGCGGCGCCCAAGGCCGCAGGCTGTTGGGGGCCCACGGCGCTTCGCGCTTGCCCCTTCGCTTCCCTGCTAGGCCAAGCCCGGGCGCGCCTTGGGCCCGGGGGCTACTGTTGGTGTTCTAGGAACGGGGTCCCCACACTTGCCTGCCTGCGGCCTGCGGCGTGGCTCAAGTGGGGGCCCAGCGCGACCCATCTTCATCAGCTCAAGCTCAAGACCCTCGCAAGGGGCCAAGCCTCGCGGGGCGGATGACCGGAAGCTTCCTCAGAGGCAGCCTCATCAGGCAGGCTCGCGAGGAGGCGGAGAGATCAAGGCAGGGGTCCCTCGCGAGGCGCCCGTGACGCAAGCCATGACGATCGAGACCAGGCGGGCGCCAGGCGGGCGCTGGCCTGCACAGTGTCCTTGTTTCCCCTTTGGTGCAAAGGGGGCAAGCATAGGCCAAGGCATCGGGCAAAGGTTGCCATTCCGGTGCAACAGAGCGGCAGGACGGAGGTCACCGTGGAACCCAAGACGGCGTCATCACCAGTGCTTTTGGCAGCCGAAGACCACCTTTGGTCAGGATAAGTTGTACTAGATGTTCCCCTTCAAAATGGCCAATTGTTGGCGCCCTTCCCGCTCACTATTTGGGGAGAGGCCCAGGGCCTCTATAAATAGAGCTAGCCACCACAGAGTGGAGGAGGGACAAGGAGGGACCGAAAAAGAGGGATAGAGAGAGAGGCGATTGAACTCGCCCAAGCAGTTCATCGCACCAGCTCAAGAACACCTCTCGCGAGGCTGTTCTTCCCTTGTACTGTTCCTCGTCAGCCCCTGAGGCAATCCACCACACCACACACTGGAGTAGGGTATTACACCACAACGGTGTCCCGAACCAGTATAAACCTTGTGTCCCTTGTGTTGTTCGTTGTTTCCAGCTTAGATCACGCGAGGAGATTGCACGTATATCGGTAGGGGAGAGATCTCCGCGTGCACCCCAGTGTTCGAACCTCAAGGGTCTGCTGGAACACGAAATCCGACAGCCATCTTGATCATCCCGGTGCTCTCCATGACGAGGATGGAGTAGTTCTCCCTCGGGGCTGAGGGTATGTACCAGTAGCTATGTGTTCGATCTCTCTCTCTCTCGTGTTCTTGAGGTGATACGATCTTGATGTATCATGAGCTTTGCTATTATAGTTGGATCTTATGTTTCTCCTCCCCCTCCACTCTCTCGTGATTGATTAAGTTTCCCCTTTTAAGTAATCTTATCAGAATGAGTCTTTAAAGATTTGAGAACACTTGATGTATGTCTTGCCGTGCGTATCTGTGGTGACAATGGGATATCACCTGATTCACTTGATGTATGTTTTGGTGATCAACTTGCAGGTTCCGCCCATGAACCTATGCATAGGGGTTGGCACACATTTTTCGTCGTGATTCTCCGGTAGAACTTTGGGGCACTCTTTGAGGTCCTATGTGTTGGTTGAATAGATGAATCTGAGATTGTGTGATGCATATCGTATAATCATACCCACGGATACTCGAGGTGACATTGGAATATCTAGGCGACATTAGGGTTTTGGTTGATTTGTGTCTTAAGGTGTTATTCTAGTACGAACTCTAGGGCTATTTGTGACACTTATAGGAATAGCCCAATGGATTGATTGGAAAGAATAACTTTGATGTGGTTTCGTACCCTACCATGATCTCTTCATTTGTTCTCCGCTATTAGTGACTTTGGAGTGACTCTTTGTTGCATGTTGAGGGATAGTTATGTGATCCAATTGTGTTAGTATTGCTGAGGGAACTTGCACTAGCGAAAGTATGAACCCTTGACCTTGTTTCAACGCATTGCAATACCGTTTACGCTCACTTTTACCATTAGTTACCTTGCTGTTTTTATATTTTGAGATTACAAAAAACTATTATCTACTATCCATATACCACTTGTATCACCATCTCTTCGCCGAACTAGTGCACCTATACAATTTACCATTGTATTGGGTGTGTTGGGGACACAAGAGACTCTTTGTTATTTGGTTGCAGGGTTGCTTGAGAGAGACCATCTTCATCCTACGCCTATTAAGGATTGACAAATCTTAGGTCATGCACTTGAGGGAAATTTGCTACTGTCCGACAAACCTCTGCACTTGGAGGCCCAACAACGTCTACAAGAAGAAGGTTGTGTAGTAGACATCAAACTCTTTTTTGGCGCCGTTTCCGGGGATGTTAGCTGTCAGGACCGCCTTTCCAATAAAACATTTATTGAAAAGCCGACCTTTGTGTTGACCAGTACAGAAGAATTCTTCTTACTGGCAGACAAAATCTTAATACAGGAATCTAGCAGTACTAAATATTATACATGGTTGAGCTGAGGATCCTCAACAATTTATTACAAGCACGCCTATATTATACATAAAGGCGGATATGGCACAAGGGTAGGGTGGCATAACTACTGACTCGTAATAAAGGTGGTGGTGGATATGTCACAGGGAGGTGGGTGACATGACTCTGAAATCTTACAGCTCATCAAGCGTCAGAGTGAGGCTTGATGATTTTATTTGGGTGGCGGAAGCGTGTATAATACAAGTGAACAACTCCAAGATCGCACGTGACTGACTGGGACTCCTCTAGGCGTCAGACTCGCTATCGAACTCTTCATCCATAAGATCACCTTCGTCAACATTTGGCCAAATCAACAAGCCAGGTAAGTACTTTGAATGTACTCGCAAGACAGTTCAGACATAAGATATAACAAATGTAAACATGATGCATATGAGCGGGTTAGTATGCACAATCAAATAATAGATTTGCACTACACGATAAATAAGAGGAAATCAGATGGTAGTCCTCCCAAAATCCCAATAAAAATAACTGAAGACCGATCGGGTGTCTGAAGCGACGCCTCGAAAGGTGAAAATAAATTTAACATGCCGCACTCGGGCGTCGAGGCGACACCACATAAAGGGCTTATATTGAAAAGTAAATAACAATAATGCCACAGTCGGACGTCTGAGCGACATCACATAAAGGGCTTATATTGAAAAGTAAATACAATAATGCCACAGTCTGACGTCTGAGCGACATCACAAAAAGGGCTTATATTGAAAAGTAAATGACAATGATGCCACAGTCGGACGTCTGAGCGACATCACATAAAGGGCTTATATTGAAATGTAAGTAACAATAATGCCACAGTCGGACGTCTGAGCGACATCACATAAAGGGCTTATATTGAAAAGTAAATACAATAATGCCACAGTCGGACGTCTGAGTGACATCACAAAAAAGGCTTATATTGAAAAGTAAATACAATAATGCCACAGTCGGACGTCTGAGCGACATCACAAAAAAGGCTTATATTGAAAAGTAAATACAATAATGCCACACTCGGACGTCTGAGCGACATCACAAAAAGGGCTTATATTGAAAAGTAAATGACAATGATGCCACAGTCGGACGTCTGAGCGACATCACATAAAGGGCTTATAGTTTATCATTCAAATTTATATAGCTCATGAATTTAAATCATCGCAAGGAAATACTCAGCATATAATAATATACTGGTTAGTCCACTCACATAAATAACCTTCAGCCGAGTTTACCACTCTCAGTTTTAAATTCATTCTCCGGAGACTACCACTGGGGTTGACACTGAGATTTGCCACTGAGGTTGAGACTGAAACGGAGATGATGTCCAAGTCCTTGCTCGTGGACATGGATACTCGGATGGTTTTGACTCTACAGAGTTTGTACTCTTTACCACAACCAACGGATTTTGGTAGTCACAAGGACTAGTTCCGTTTACGGTGTTTTAGAAGAAACACGTCTAACCAGTACACACCCATTCCACATTCCGTTGCCAGGAATCACCCTCGGCAACGTTCAAGAAAAACCTTAAGACGAGGAGGCCACAACCTCGAATAGCATGGGATCAAATTTATATTGCACGCTCTAAGGGGTGCCCCCCTCTCGGTCCCAACCGGAAACACCCATGCCCCCTGACCGGATGACTAGCTTTAATCCAGGGCCATGGAACCCACATCGCGGTCTCTCTGTTTGGTGTGTACCAGGAAAGAGGTTTGCCACTTACTAAACCACACTCTTTGCAGAAAACATGTGGCAGCACGAAGGGGAAACGAACGGGATCGAGACATGACCCACGTTATAACTGGAGTTAATGGTTGGCATAAGACTGGCATGCTTGAACAATACCAGCTTGCAACCCATCATGTCACCACATGATCATGTTGCCTTATCATCATAAGGACACATTGAACTTTGAAGCTCACAGGCAGCTTGCCTTACATGCACATAACATTCACAAATGCTTATATAAACATGCCATGAGAAAAACTACTCAAGCAACCATGCAAAACACTCATCATATCAAAGGTTCAAACATGCTTGCCTGGTTCGGAGAAGTCGGAGTCTAGCTCGATGAAGTTTGCGTCTCCCTTACTCCTTCCGGTATCTACGTATTAAAAGAAAATCGGATACTACATGAATACCGTGCGTGCACAAAAAGTATCCCAAATATTTTTCAAATAAATATGATAAAAAAACTAGACAGAAAAATAAAGATGACAGAAAAAGTTTCAAGTTAAAATCATCTTTTGTTTAAAAGTTATAAGAGTTTTAGTCCAGGGACCTTTCTGTAATGAAACAGAAAGTTTCCACGGTTCACTTTACAAAAACAGAAAACGTTTCAGTCTAGAATACGTCAGTCCAGGGGGAGACGTATTCTGCCTGAAGGCGTTTTCAGAAAACATTTCGAAAAAGAGAAAAAGCTGACGGGGAGGTCCAACCCGTCAGGTTTGAAAACTAAAACAGAGCGCTGGCGCCCAAGGGCCGCGGTGGTCGCCGGCGGCGATCCACGGCGAGGCAGGGGGATCGGAAGGTACCAACGTGTTCACCGTGTTCTTCCACACCTGTGGGTGGTGGAGTTGAGCGTCGGCGAACACCACGTCGACGGTGGCCTCAACTCCGGTGGATGGTGCTTTGGGCATTGGTGGATCTCGCCGGGGAGAGCTGCAAAGGTTGAATTGAGGCTTGGGTTAGGGTACTGGGTGCACTAGAGGGTTGCTGACGCGGTTTGGGAGGCGGGGATGGCCTCACTTGAGTGAATCAAGCCGGAGCCCGAGGTGGATCGGGGCGGCCGGAGTCAGGGAAGGTGACCTCCTCGGGGTCCTCCTAGTGGCTAGGAGGGGCTCTGGTGAGGTGGAGGTTGACGCTGGGTCGAGAACGAGCTCGTGGGC
This sequence comes from Triticum dicoccoides, assembly GCF_002162155.2. NCBI lineage: Eukaryota > Viridiplantae > Streptophyta > Magnoliopsida > Poales > Poaceae > Triticum > Triticum dicoccoides. The sequence continues at coordinate 697,352,734 of NC_041382.1, read as the reverse complement.
TCCTTTTATAGCCGATCCAAGGCGGTGGTCGAGAACGGGATAACGCCGGCGATGATTACGGCGGGGCAGAGGTCGGTCAGGTGGTTTAGGGAGCTAGGCATCACCGCGATGGTCCACTGGTTCCGTTCAAGTGCTAAGCTTGGCCTGCCTTGGGTGGTACTCCATGTTCTCGACGGAACGGCTCACGGGACTCGTCAGCGGCAGAGAGCACGCTCTGTGCTGCTCAGGCCACGGTGACGGTGCCGCAGTGTGCACAGGCAAGCAGACAGCCACGCGGAGGCCACGAGTGGCTTGGGCGGTGCTGGACGGCGACGAAAGGTGGTGTTGATCCCTGCTGGCCGCCACGGGTGGCTCTGCCACCGCAGAAGCTATCGGCGTCGGCGAGACACGTCACCACTGACGATGGTGCCCGAACAAACGAGTGTGCAGCGCTCTGGATAAGGAGGGGGAACAGGGAGCAAGGCGCCACTGTAGTTACTGGCGAGATCGACGCCGTGCTCTGAAGAAAACGACACTGACGGCGAAACAGAAACACTGAACGTCTGAACTTTCTGAATTTGAACAGCAACAATGCATGCCAGGTGCTCGATGAAATGATTTTGGCATGTGGGAAATTTTTCTGGAGCTGATCTTTGGTGAGGTGGCCTCTTGGTGTATCTCGAAGCTGCATGAATTATTTCAGAATTTTTGGAAAAAGAAAAATATGAATTTCACCAAAAATGGCATTTCTGGTCCAAACTTGCAGAGGGCAAATTTTGAAATATTTGAACCGAGGACAAGTGGATCTTGATGGATCTAGGTTGAGGGTACTAAGGACTAGTCAGAGGAGTTGGTTTGGGATCAAAACTCAAAAGAAATATGGTACTTCCTTTGTAAATCACCTAGGTCCATAAATAATTGCAGAAATAGTTTTGAGGATTAAATAAATGGAATAAAAATCAAAATTGGTTTGAAACTTGCTGGAGGTGGGAGTCTTGACTTGATCCAAGGCAGGGAGGGGTTTTGGAATGCTATGTCAAAATGTGACATGGCAAAAGAGGAAATTTGAAAGGGAAAAGAATAAACCCATAATCCCTAGGGTTTCTTCTTAATAGAAGAAATTTCAAAAAAATAACTAGAGTAGAGTCAAGACAAAAATGAAAAGCTCTCAAGACCAAAAATCAAGGTTGAGAAGAGTACCAAAATATTTGTCATAAAAGTTTTGAGAAGGAGAGTTCTTAAGAAAATTTTTAAATAGCCTTCTTCAAATCAAATAAAGATTTTGATAAAAACCAAATCAAAATTTTTGGAGTGTCACAACACCTACCCCCTTAGGAAAAATCTCGTCCCCGAGATTTCAGCTGATCCTCAAATAGGTGCGGGTATTCTGCCCGGAGAGAGTCCTCTCTTTCCCATGTCGCTTCATCCTCGGTGTGATTGCTCCACTGAACCTTGAAGAACTTAATTGTTTTCTGACGGGTCCTCCTTTCAGACTCCTCTAATATCTTTATTGGACGTTCCTTGTAGGTGAGGTCTGGTTGCACGTCAATGTTCTCATGTGACACTTGCTTCTCTAGGTTGCTTACACATTTCCTCAACTGTGAGACGGGGAACACATCGTGGACGTCTGACAGCTCCTTGGGTAGGTCTAGCTGGTAGGCTACGGTGCCTCTCCCTGCAACCACACAGAAGGGTCCAATAAATCTTGGTGCTAGCTTTCCCTTCACCTCGAACCGTTGCAGGCCCCTCATAGGGGATACTCGTAGGTACACATATTCACCGGGTTCAAAGCTGACTTCACGGTGCTTCTGATCGTAATAACTCTTTTGTCGGCTTTGCGCTGTCTTGAGTCGGTCCCTGATGAGTCTAACTTTCTCTTCAGCTTCCTTGAGCATGTCTGGGCCGATTTAATGGAGTATGACACCTCCGCCCGTACAGGGCTTCAAAAGGTGCCATTTGTAGGCTGGATTGGTAACTGTTGTTGTATGCGAACTCGGCATATGGCAGGCTTTCTTCCCAACTGGTTCCATAGGTGAGGACACATGCTCTCAGCATGTCCTCTAGAATTTGGTTTACGTCTTCAGTTTGTCCATCAGTCTGGGGGGTGGTAGGCTGTACTGAATGCTAGCTGAGTTCCCAGAGCCTGTTGTAAATGATCCCAGAATTTTGAGATGAACTGAGTGCCTCTGTCGGATATTATAGTCTTTGGAACTCCATGCAGACAAACTATACGGGAGAGATAAATCTTGGCAAGCTTCTAAGTGGTGTGGGCTGTCTTCACTGGGATGAAATGTGCCACCTTGGTTAATCTATCGGTGATGACCCATATGGCATCATTTCCGTGTTGTGACCGAGGTAGTCCGACAATGAAATCCATCCCAATTTCATCCCATTTCCACTTAGGTATCCTGTTTGGCTGTAGTAGTCCGACTGGTTTTTGGTGCTCGGCTTTTATGCGTTGACAAGAATCACAACATGCAATGAAGGTGGCTATATCCCTATTCATACCATGCCACCAAAATCTTTCCTGAATGTCCTTATACATTTTGGTTCCTCCAGGGTGGATCGAATATGGAGCGGTGTGGGCTTCAGTTAGGATTTGCTGTTTGAGGCCCCCTATATTTGGCACGCAAAGTCTGTCTCCGTACCATAATATTCCCTCATCGTCTACGACGAATTCTGAGGCTTTGCCCGTACTCACTTTTCTTTTTATGCCTTCGATGCTGGGGTGTCCATGCTGAGCTTTCTTAACCTGCTCCACCAGGGTGGGTTGTAATTCCAAAGTTGACACAGTGCCTTCCGTGACCATCATCAAGTTGAGTTTGGCGAGCTCCTGTTGAAATTCAGGTCTCAAGTCTTGTAGACGGTTGCTGTCCGAGCTGGGGTTTCGACTAAGAGCATCTGCCACTAAGTTTGCTTTTCCCGGATGGTAGTGGATGCCCACATCATAATCTTTCACCAATTCCAACCAGCGCCGTTGCCGTAAATTGAGCTCTGGTTGTGTGAAAATATATTTGAGACTTTTGTGGTCTGTATATATTTCACAACGATTTCCAAGCAAGAAATGTCTCCACTCTTTGAGTGCATGAATGACTGCTGCTAATTCTAAGTCATGAGTGGGATAATTTTCTTCATGCTTTCGAAGTTGTCTTGAAGCATATGCGATAACCTTGCCTTCTTGCATCAGCACACATCCGTGGCCTTTCCGGGATGCGTCATAATACACTTCAAAACTTTTGTGTATGTCTGGTATAACTAACACTGGTGCGGTTGTTAATTTCTTCTTGAGTTCTTGGAAACTCTTCTCGCAAGCTTCAGTCCACACAAATTTCTTCTCCTTCTTGAGTAACTATGTCATTGGTTTCACTATGGTGGAGAATCCCTCAATAAACCTTCGGTAGTATCCAGCCATTCCCAGAAAACTTCAGACATCCGTTACGTTGGCTGGTGGTTTCCAGCCAAGTACGGCCTTGAATTTTTCTGGGTCCACGACAACACCTTCTTGGGTCAATACGTGGCCTAGAAAACCAACCTGTCTTAACCAAAATTCACATTTGCTGAATTTGGCGTATAATTGGTGTTTCCTTAATTCTCCCAGTACAATCCTGAGATGTTCTGCATGCTCTTCTGGTGTCTTAGAGTATACGAGAATGTCGTCAATGAACACCACAACAAATTTGTCCATAAATTTCATAAACACTTTGTTCATGACATGGACAAAATATGCGGGGGCATTTGTTAGTCCAAACGTCATTACTGTAAACTCATATAGTCCGTATCTGGAGGTGAATGTTGTCTTAGGGATATCTTCTGTCCGTACTTTCAATTGATGATATCCTGACCTTAAATCAATTTTTGAGAAAACTTTGGCTTGTGCGAGCTGGTCAAATAAATCATTTATCTGTGGCATCGGATATTTATTTTTGATGGTGACCATATTGAGTGCTCGATAGTCTATGCATAATCTCAGTGTGCCATCCTTTTTCTTGGCAAACAATACTGGTGAACCCCAAGGTGAGGAGATGGCTCGTATAAATCCTTTGCCTAGCAATTCTTTTATTTGCTTATTTAATTCTACCAACTCGAAGGGTGCCATCCTATAGGGTTTCTTGTAGATCGGGGTGGTTCCAGGTGCTAGTTCAATGCTGAACTCTATTTCTCGGTCTGGCGGCATGTCGGGTAGTTCTTCGGGAAAAACGTCAGGGAACTCACACACCACTGGAACTTTGCTTAACTCTGAGGTGTCTACCTTGTTCAATCTTGGTTGTCGTGATCCTGGTCTTTCTTGAGCTGCGACTTTTATTGTCTTCCCGTGATGATGAGTGAGGATTACAGTCCGGTTGAAGCAATCGATAAACCCTTTGTTGTTGGTTAACCGATCCATTCCTAGGATAACCTCCAGTCCTTTATTTTCCAATACGATGAGGTTTGCTTGAAACGTTAGTCCTCTGAGCTCAATAACCACACCTTGACAGTAACTCTGAGTGATTTGCTTATTCCCAGGGGATAACCTCCAGTCCTTTATTTTCCAATACGATGAGGTTTGCTTGAAACGTTAGTCCTCTGAGCTCAATAACCACATCTTGACAGTAACTCTGAGTGATTTGCTTATTCCCAGGGGACTTGATGATCCTGGATTTTTCCAAAGGGAGCATCGAAAAATCATGTTGCAAAGCAAAACTCTTCGAAATGAACGAGTGAGAAGCTCCAGAATCAAACAAAACTGTGGCAGGTATTGTGTTGACAGGGAACGTATTGAGTACGGGGGCATTCTGTGCTTCCTCCTTGGTCACATGGTTCAGGTGACCCTTCTTGTGATTGTTGTTAGGGTTGAAGTTGTTGCGCTTGGGTGCTGAATTGTTCCCATTGTTGTTCGGTTTTGGGGCCGAGTTTCTTGGCTTTGGGCACTGTTTAGCATAGTGTCCTTCCTCCCCACAAGCGTAGCAAGTGACGCCTGGGTGATACGTAAAATCCTTGTCCCTTGCGTGAAAATTTTTGATTAGCCGCGGAACATTGGTTGTGGGTCGGTTTGCTCCAATCTTCTGAGGGTCAGTCTTGTGCCGGTTGTTGCGAGCATGAGTAACCTGGTCCCTTTTCCGCTTGCGAAATTCCTCCAAGCTGTGGCGCTCATTTTCCAATGTAATGGACTTGTCCACAAGCGTTTTGAAGTCTGGAAAGGTGTGTACGACCAGCTGGCATTTAAGTGCTGGTGCCAGACCATCCAGAAACTTCTCCATCTTTTTGTTCTCTGTCATACATTCTTCGTTGGCATAACGAGATAATAGGGTAAACTGACTATTGTAGTCAGTCACTGTCTTGCTTCTCTGCTTGAGGTCGTCAAATTCCCTTTTCTTGATCTTCATAATGCTTCTGGGAATGTGCGCCCCACGAAATCCTTCTTTAAAATCTTCCCATGTGATACTGTTTTCATTGGGGTGCATGTGTAGGAAATTCTCCCACCATGATGCAGCTGCTCCCGTGAGATAGTGAGGTGCATAAAGTTCCTTCTCACGGTCTGAACACTGTGCAATAATCAGCTTCCTCTCAATGTCTCGAAGCCAATCATCGGCCTCAAGAGGTTTATCAGTGTGAGAGAACGTTGGGGGACGCGTCTTCTGTAATTCAAACAATTTAGAATGCTGCTGATATGGCTCACGATGATTCCCCATATTGATAACATGGTTCATCATTTCCTGGTGTTGCTGCTGGCTTTGCTCATAAAGGCGACATACTTGAGTAAATGTTGTTTCACTGCCTTGCTGACTTGACTGTCCCTGTGTGAAATTGTTACTAGTCTGGGCACCATAATTTTCTTCCGGCGGGTTCGGCATGGAACGAGTCCAGGGACGAGGCATTTTTCACTCTGGGGTAATTTTGCAAACTCATGAGAAAATTGTGTCATAAAAATAAATAATTTTGGAAAGGCGGAAATTTTAAGAACTCCAACATTTTTCAAGAAAACACTTGATCGCGCATGGAGAAGGACCGCTCCGTACATATCTTACATGCAAGCCATAATTATACAATACATCACTCAGGATGTGCGTACACATTCCTGACATGTTATTTAGGCTAGTGCACTTCTCCGAGATCCTACATGATACGCACACAAACTACTTCTCACCACACCTATGTACATATAAACATATCATACAAGCTGGCACATCACACTCCTGCTAGGCGTACTCAGTCGGAGATGGTGAAGACTTCCTTTGGCCTGCCGAGGGTAAGACCCAGTGGTGCTGGAGACTCAATCTCCTCCTTGCTAATAGGCTCAATGCGCGAAGTACTGGGTTGAGGAGCTGGTGCAGGCGTGGTAGGTGGTGCAGCTCTGACGGGAGTAGGAGCAAGACCTGGTCAAACTCCTCAGTGGTAGGCAGGCGGCGAGCGGTGGCTAAGATGGCCAGTGTGTAGGATGCTGAGGACGAGACGAACGTCAGTGGTGGTGCCATGTGGAGGAGCTCCCTCCTGTTGGTGGAGCAGCCATGGATGGAATCCATACGAGTAGCTACGAGGTCGTCCACGAGGTTGTCGAAAGTTGCCTCAAGTGCCTTGAGGTACTCAACAAGCATCTTAATAGCCTCATCTCTTTCTCCCCTGGCGCAAGCGAATGCATAGTGGCAGGTGTATGGCACATGGCAGGGAAGGTAGTGGTAACGACGAGTCTTCATTGAAGGAAGAACATCCCGGAGGCGGGCTATGGCCTCACGGGCAGCCATCTGCTCGGAAGCGGCGGAACTCGGCGCGTCCTCCCTTGAACTGAACTGAGGCCTGGTACATAGACAAACTGTCACTGAGCTTGTGTCGGTAGAGTGTGTACTCCGGACGGACTGATGGCCCGATTGCGATCTTGGTGATGGAGATGAGGAGCTTGATAAACCCCTCAGGAACATTGGCGGACACCTGTGACTCACAAACGTTGCTCGCCATCTACAAAAGTAGACAAAATCCCGAATAGTCAAATCATAAATTTATGATGACCAACAGAAAATTGCTACAATATGCAGAATAATAAAGTAAGCTAATAACCAATTCGCTGTCGCACCTAGTGGCTTCCTACAGTCAGCCTGGCTCTGATACCAAGATTGTCAGGACCGCCTTTCCAATAAAACATTTATTGAAAAGCCGACCTTTGTGTTGACCAATACAGAAGAATTGTTCTTACTGGCAGACAAAATCTTCATACAGGAATCCAGCAGTACTAAATATTATACATGGTTGAGCTGAGGATGCTCAACAATTTATTACAAGCATGCCTATATTACACATAAAGGCGGATATGGCACAAGGGTAGGGTGGCATAACTACTGACTCGTAATAAAGGTGGTGGTGGATATGTCACAGGGAGGTGGGTGACATGACTCTGAAATCTTACAGCTCATCAAGCGTCGGAGTGAGGCTTGATGATTTTATTTGGGTGGCAGAAGCATGTATAATACAAGTGAACAACTCCAGGATCGCACGTGACTGACTGGGACTCCTCTAGGCGTCGGACTCACTATCGAGCTCTTCATCCATAAGATCACCTTCGTCAACATCTGGCCAAATCAACAAGCCAGGTGGGTACTTTGAATGTGCTCGCAAGATAGTTCGGACATAAGATATAACAAATGTAAACATGATGCACATGAGCAGGTTAGTATGCACAATCAAATAATAGATTTTCACTGCATGATAAATAAGAGGAAATCAGGCGGTAGTCCTCCCGAAATCCCAATAAAAATAACTGAAGACCGATCGGGTGTCTGAAGCGACGCCTCGAAATGTGAAAATAAATTTAACATGCCGCAGTCGGGCGTCGAGGTGACACCACATAAAGGGCTTATATTGAAAAGTAAATAACAATAATGCCACAGTCGGACGTTTGAGCGACATCACATAAAGGGCTTATATTGAAAAGTAAATACAATAATGACACAGTCGGACGTCTGAGCGACATCACAAAAAGGGCTTATATTTAAAAGTAAATGACAATGATGCCACAGTCGGACGTCTGAGGACATCACATAAAGGGCTTATATTGAAACGTAAGTAACAATAATGCCACTGTCGGACGTCTAAGCGACATCACATAAAGGGCTTATATTGAAAAGTAAATACAATAATGCCACAGTCGGACGTCTGAGCGACATCACAAAAAAGGCTTATATTGAAAAGTAAATACAATAATGCCATTCCACATTCCGTTGCCAGGAATCACCCTCGGCAACGTTCAAGAAAAACCTTAAGACGGGGAGGCCACAACCTCGAATAGCATGGGATCAAATTTATATCGCGCGCTCTAAGGGGTGCCCCCCTCTCAGTCCCAACCGGAAACACCCATGCCCCCTGACCGGATGACTGGCTTTAATCCAGGGCCATGGAACCCTCATCGCGGTCTCTCTGTTTGGTGTGTACCAGGAAAGAGGTTTGCAACTTACTAAACCACACTCTTTGCAGAAAACATGTGGCAGCACGAAGGGGAAACGAATAGGATCGAGACTTGAACCACATTAGAACTGGAGTAAATGGTTGGCATAAGACTGGCATGCTTCAACAATACCAGCTTGCAACCCATCATGTCACCACATGATCATGTTGCCTTATCATCATAAGGACACATCGAACTTTGAAGCTCACAGGTAGCTTGCCTTACATGCACATAACATTCACAAATGCTTATATAAACATGCCATGAGAAAAACTACTCAAGCAACCATGCAAAACACTCATCATATCAAAGGTTCAAACATGCTTGCCTGGTTCGGAGAAGTCGGAGTCTAGCTCGGTGAAGTTCGCGTCTCCCTTACTCCTTCCGGTATCTACGTATTAAAAGAAAATCGGATACTACATGAATACCGTCCGTGCACAAAAAGTATCACAAATATTTTTCAAATAAATATGATAAAAAACTAGACAGAAAAATAAAGATGACAGAAAAAGTTTCAAGTTAAAATCATATTTTGTTTAAAAGTTATAAGAGTTTTAGTCCAGGGACCTTCTGTAATGAAACAGAAAGTTTCCAGGGTTCACTTTATAAAAACAGAAAACGTTTCAGTCTAGAATACGTCAGTCCAGGGGGAAGACGTATTCTGCCCGAAGGCGTTTTCAGAAAACGTTTCGAAAAAGAGAAAAAGCTGACGGGGAGGTCCCACCCGTCGGGTTTGAAAACTAAAATAGAGCGCTGGCGCCCGAGGGCCGCGGTGGTCGCCGACGGCGATCCACGGCGAGGCAGGGGGATCGGAAGGTACCAACGTGTTCACCGTGTTCTTCCGCACCTGTGGGTGGTGGAGTTGAGCGTCGGCGAACACCACGTCGACGGCGGCCTCAACTCCGGTGGATGGTGCTTCGGGCATTGGTGGATCTCGCCGGGGAGAGCTGCAAAGGTTGAATTGAGGCTTGGGTTAGGGTACTGGGTGCACTAGAGGGTTGCTGATGCGGTTTGGGAGGCGGGGATGGCCTCACTTGAGTGAATCAAGCCGGAGCCCGAGGCGGATCGGGGCGGCCGGAGTCAGGGAAGGTGACCTCCTCGGGGTCCTCCTAGTGGCTAGGAGGGGCTCTGGTGAGGTGGAGGTTGACGCTGGGTCGAGAACGAGCTCGTGGGCTCCTTTTATAGCCGATCCAAGGCGGTGGTCGAGAACGGGATAACGCCGGCGATGATTACGGCGGGGCAGAGGTCGGTCAGGTGGTTTAGGGAGCTAGGCATCACCGCGATGGTCCACTGGTTCCGTTCAAGTGCTAAGCTTGGCCTGCCTTGGGTGGTACTCCATGTTCTCAACGGAACGGCTCACGGGACTCGTCAGCGGCAGAGAGCACACTCTGTGCTGCTCAGGCCACGGTGACGGTGCCGCAGTGTGCACAGGCAAGCGGACAGCCACGCGGAGGCCACGAGTGGCTTGGGCGGTGCTGGACGGCGACGAAAGGTGGTGTTGATCCCTGCTGGCCGCCATGGGTGGCTCTGCCACCGCAGAAGCTATCGGCGTCGGCGAGACACGTCACCACTGACGATGGTGCCCAAACAAACGAGTGTGCAGCACTCTGGATAAGGAGGAGGAACAGGGAGCAAGGCGCCACTGCAGTTACTGGCGAGATCGACGCCGTGCTCTGAAGAAAACGACACTGACGGCGAAATAGAAACACTGAACGTCTGAACTTTCTGAATTTGAACAGCAACAATGCATGCCAGTTGCTCGATGAAATGATTTTGGCATGTGGGAAATTTTTCTGGAGCTGATCTTTGGTGAGGTGGCCTCTTGGTGTATCTGGAAGCTGCATGAATTATTTCAGAATTTTTGGAAAAAGAAAAATATGAATTTCACCAAAAATGGCATTTCTGGTCCAAACTTGCAGAGGGCAAATTTTGAAATATTTGAACCGAGGACAAGTGGATCTTGATGGATCTAGGTTGAGGGTACTAAGGACTAGTCAGAGGAGTTGGTTTGGGGTCAAAACTCAAAAGAAATATGGTACTTCCTTTGTAAATCACCTAGGTCCATAAATAATTGCAGAAATAGTTTTGAGGATTAAATAAATGGAATAAAAATCAAAATTGGTTTGAAACTTGCTGGAGGTGGGAGTCTTGACTTGATCCAAGGCAGGGAGGGGTTTTGGAATGCTATGTCAAAATGTGACATGGCAAAAGAGGAAATTTGAAAGGGAAAGGAATAAACCCATAATCCCTAGGGTTTCTTCTTAATAGAAGAAATTTCAAAAAAATAACTAGAGTAGAGTCAAGACAAAATGAAAATCTCTCAAGACCAAAAATCAAGGTTGAGAAGAGTACCAAAATATTTGTCATAAAAGTTTTGAGAAGGACAGTTCTTAAGAAAAATTTTAAATAGCCTTCTTCAAATCAAATAAAGATTTTGATAAAAACCAAATCAAAATTTTTGGAGTGTCACATTAGCGCTTGAAGGTATATCTTTAGATCTTGCAATCGAGTCTTTTAGTTTCTTGTTTTATCACTAGTTTAGTTTATAAAAGAAAATTACAAAAAAATGGAATTGAGTTTACCTCATACCCTTCATCTTTTTAATATCTTTCGTGAGTATGGTGGAAAGGAAAATTGTGCTCAAATACTAGAAGAAGAATTACATAGAATGCTTGTCATAAAATATGTGAATGATGAGCATGATTGCAATGTTGTTAGTACGAATTATTTGAATATCCATGATACTAATGATGATTGCATTAGTTATGATGAAAATGTCTCCTATAAAATGTCAATTTTTGTGGAGTGCATTGGGTTTGTAAGTACACAGCAAAAAGGGAAGATAGATATTGCAAGAAGCATATCTACTTAGAAACTAAATTGTTGCAAGAAATACTAGATGATTGTGCTGAAAATTTAAATTTTCTTGGCCGTACTTGTGGACTTTGCAATGAATAGGGTCAGTTAGCTATCTGATGCAAATTGTTTCATGATCTAATCGTGTCCAAAAATTGTGATGACTTGATTTCCCTTGCACATTATAATGAACTTAGTTTGCTTATGGGTTATGAAGAAATGAAACGTTTAACTAATCATCTTCCAGAATTTTCCCATTACAAACTTCTTGGCTTTGATCTAGAGGAAATTTATATGTATTGTGTGGTAAATTGCATTGAAAATCCTTATATTGCCAATTACATAAAGAAAAGAAAACAAATAGAAGATGAAGAGAATACTAATGAAAGGGAAGAGACTTCCCAATACCCTCCTATTATTTCTTGTGATGAATCGGGTAACGAGGAGGAGACTCCTATTCAACCAATCTCATTAATAAGGAGCTCCAAAAAGAGGATTGAACCCACACATGATGTGGTGAAGAAGAAGAAAATAAAAAGGAAGAGAGGTAAAAAGATATCTCTCCCAAATAATTCTGCTCCTATTACTATTGTGCCTCATGAAAATATAATTGTGGAAGATAATGATACTTCTTATGATCTTGAAAATCTTTTTGGCACTTTCTTGGAAGAATATGATAATTCTTATACTATTGGTGCTCTCCATACTATTAATGATGAGAGTGATTATACTTATGATATGAAAAGGCCCAAGCTTGGGGATGCTATGTTTGATGAAGAGGATGTTTTTGAGAATATATTTGCTGCAATTAATGTTTGTCCCAAGCTTGGGGAAGCTATGCTTAATGAAGATGATATTTTTAGTCTCCCAAGTTTTGATATGCAAATTTATAATGATGATAGCATGCCTACTACCTATGATGATTATTGTGATGATACTTATGCTATAAAAAGTAATGATTATATTTATAAAACTTGTCATGATTATGATTACCCCTTTTCTAAACATTACTCTTTTAATGTGGAAACAATTTATAGTATTCAAGTTTCTTATGATACCCCACTATTCCGAATGAGAAGAATTTTGCTTATGTGGAGAGTAATAAAATTTCTATGCTTGTAGATCATGAAAAGAATGATTTAGGTGCTGGTTATATTGTTGAATTAATTCATGATGCTACTGAAAATTATTATGAGGGAGGAATATATGCTTGTAGGAATTGCAATAATATCAAGTTTCCTCTCTATGTGCTTAAAGTTTTGGAGTTAAGCTTGTTTTGCCCTCCTACGCTAGTTGATTACTGTTCCCACAAGTTGTTTGCTCACAAAATCCCTATGCATAGGAAGTGGGTCAGACTTAAATGTGCTAGTCATATTCTTGATGATGCTCTCTTTATGTCACAATTCTTATCTTTTATGTGACCATCATTGAAATCATCATGCCTAGCTAGGGGTGTTAAACGTTAGCGCTTGTTGGGAGGAAACCCAAATTTATTTTTGTTCCCTGATTTTTGTTCCTGTTTAGTAATAAATATTTCATCTAGCCTCTGTTTAGATGTGGTTTTATGTGTTTAATTAGTGTTTGTGCCAAGAATATCCGTTGGGAAGACTTGGGGAAAGTCTTGTTGATCATGCTGTAAAAAACAGAAACTTAAGCGCTCACGAGAATTGATGCCATTTTTATTTGGAAAGTGATATTTAGTTAATTATTTTTGAAGACGATTAATAGATAAACTCATAAGGTCCAGAAAATTATTTGAGAATTTTATGAGTTCCAGAAGCATACGTTTGATCCAGATTACTACAGACTGTTCTGTTTTTGACAGATTGTGTTTTTCATGTGTTGTTTACTTATTTTGATGAATCTATGGCTAGTAAAAGAGTTTATAAACCATAGAGAATTTGGAATAAAGTAAGTTTAACACCAATATAAATAAAGAATGAGTTCATTACTGTACCTTGAAGTGGTGATTTATTTTCTTATACTAACGGAGCTTACGAGTTTTCTGTTAAGTTTTGTGTTGTAAAGTTTTCAAGTTTTGGGTAAGGATTCGATGGACTATGGAATAAGGAATGCCAAGAGCCTAAGCTTGGGGATGCCCCGGAAGGCATCCCCTCTTTCGTCTTTGTTCATCGGTAACTTTACTTGGAGCTATATTTTTATTTACCACATGATATGTGTTTTGCTTGGAGCGTCATTTTATTTTCTTTTGTTTTTCTTGCTGTTTGAATAAAGTACCAAGATCTGAAATTATTAAATGTTAGAGAGTCTTCACATAGTTGCATAATTATTCGAATACTCATTGATCTTCACTTCTATCTTTCGGAGTAGTTTGTCATTTGCTCTAGTGCTTCACTTATGTCTTTTAGAGCACGGTGGTGGTTTTATTTTGAAGAAATAGATGAACTCTCATGCTTCACTTATATTATTTGAGAGTCTTTAGAACAGCATGGCAATTTGCTTTGTTATGAATCTAGTCCTAATATGATGGGCATCCAAGAGGGATATAATAAAAACTTTCATATAAAGTGCATTGAATACTATGAGAAGTTTGATACTTGATGATTGTTTTGAGATATGAGGATGGTAATAAGTATGCGCGTAGGATTTTGCTTCAATAACTAATAGATTTTTGCAATAAGTATGTGATTTCTTTATGACTAATGTTGAGTCCATGGATTATACGCACTCTCACCCTTCCACCATTGCTAGCCTCTCTAATACCGCTCACCTTTTGCCGGTATCATACACCCACCATATAACTTCCTCAAAACAGCCACCATACCTACCTATTATGGCATTTCCATAGCCATTCCAAGATATATTTCCATGCAACTTTCCACCGTTCTGTTATTATGACATGCTTCATCATTGTCATATTGCTTTGCATGATCATGTAGTTGACATCGTATTTGTGGCAAAGCCACCGTTCATAATTCTTTCATACATGTCACTCATGCATCATTGCACATCTCGGTACACCGCCGGAGGCATTCATATAGAGTCATATTTTTTTCTAAGAATCGAGTTGTAATTCTTGAGTTGTAAGTAAATAAAAGTGTGATGATCATCATTATTAGAGCATTGTCCCAAGTGAGGAAAGGATGATGGAGACTATTATTCCCCCACAAGTCGGGATGAGACTCCGGACTAAAAAAAGAGGCCAAAGAAGCCCAAGTAAAAAAAAGAAGAGAAAAGAGGCCATAAAAAAGAAGGCCCAAATAAAAAATAAAAAAATGAGAGAAAAAGAGAGAAGGGACAATGCTACTATCCTTTTATATACTTGTGCTTGAAAATAGCACCATGATCTTCATGATAGAGAGTCTCCTATGTTGTCACTTTCATATACTAGTGGGAATCTTTCATTATAGAACTTGGCTTGTATATTCCAATGATGGGCTTCCTCAAAATGCCCTAGGTCTTCGTGAGCAAGCGAGTTGGATGCACACCCACTAGTTTCTTTTGTTGAGCTTTCATACATTTATAGCTCTAGTGCATCCGTTCCATGGCAATGCCTACTCACTCACATTGATATCTATTGATGGGCATCTCCATAGCCTGTTGATACGCCTAGTTGATGTGAGACTATCTTCTCCTTTTTGTCTTCTCCACAATCACCATTCTATTCCACCTATAGTGCTATGTCCATGGCTCACGCTCATGTATTGTGTGAAGATTGAAAAAGTTTGAGAACATCGAAAGTATGAAACAATTGCTTGGCTTGTCATCGGGGTTGTGCATATTTAAATATTTTGTGCGGTGAAGATGGAGCATAGCCAGACTATATGATTTTGTAGGGAAAACTTTCTTTGGCCATGTTATTTTGAGAAGACATGATTACTTGGTTAGTATGCTTGAAGTATTATTATTTTTATGTCAATATTAAACTTTTGTCTTGAATCTTATGGATCTGAATATTCTTACCACAATAAAGAAAACTACATGGGTAAATATGTTAGGTAGCATTCCACATCAAAAATTCTGTTTTTATCATTTACCTACTCGAGGACGAGCAGGAATTAAGCATGGGGATGCTGATACGTCTCCAACGTATCTATAATTTTTGATTGTTCCACGCTATTATATTATCAACCTTGGATGTTTTATATGCATTTATATGCTATCTTATATGATTTTTGGGACTAACCTATTAACCCAGAGCCCCAGTGCCAGTTTCTGTTTTTTCCTTGTTTTATAGTATCGTAGAAAAGGAAAATCAAACGGAGTCCACTTGACCTGAAACTTCACGGAACTTATTTTTGGAAGGAAAGCAACCCAGAAGACTTGGAGTCCACATAAGGGAAGCTTCAAGGATCCACGAGGTAGGGGGGCACGCCCACCCCCCTAGGCGCGCCCTCCACCCTCGTGGCCCCCCTGACGTACTTCTTCCGCCTATATATCTCCATATACCCTAAAACTACCGAGGAGCACAATAGATCGGGAGTCCCACTGCCAGAAGCCTCCGTAGACACCGAAAGCCAATCTAGACCCGTTCCGGCACCCTGCCGGAGGTGGCAATCCCTCTCCGGTTGCCATCTTCATCATCCCGGTGCTCTCCATGACGAGGAGGGAGTAGTTCTCCCTCGGGGCTGAGGGTATGTACCAGTAGCTATGTGTTTGATCTCTCTCTCTCTCTCATGTTCTTAAGGTGATACGATCTTGATGTATCGCGAGCTTTGCTATTATAGTTGTATCTTATGTTTCTCCTCCCCCTCTACTCTCTTGTAACGGATTGAGTTTCCCCTTTGAAGTAATCTTATCGGATTGAGTCTTTAAAGATTTGAGAACACTTGATGTATGTCTTGCCGTGCATGTGTGTGGTGACAATGGGATATCACGTGATTCACTTGATGTATGTTTTGGTGATCAACTTGTGGGTTCCTCCCATGAACCTATGCATAGGGGTTGGCACACGTTTTTCGTCGTGATTCTCCGGTACAACTTTGGGGCACTCTTTGAGGTCCTTTGTGTTGGTTGAATAGATGAATCTAAGATTGTGTGATGCATATCGTATAATCATACCCAGGATACTTGAGGTGACATTGGAGTATCTAGGTGACATTAGGGTTTTGGTTGATTTGTGTCTTAAGGTGTTATTCTAGTACGAACTCTAGGGCTGTTTGTGACACTTATAGGAATAGCCCAATGGATTGATTGGAAAGAATAACTTTGAGGTGGTTTCGTACCCTACCATAATCTCTTCGTCTGTTCTCCGCTATTAGTGACTTTGGAGTGACTCTTTGTTGCATGTTGAGGGATAGTTATGTGATCCAATTATGTTAGTATTGTTGAGGGAACTTGCACTACCGAAAGTATGAACCCTAGGCCTTGTTTCAACACATTGCAATACCGTTTACGCTCACTTTTACCATTAGTTACCTTGCTGTTTTTATATTTTCAGATTACAAAAACTATTATCTACTATCCATATACCACTTGTATCACCATTTCTTCGCCGAACTAGTGCACCTATACAATTTACCATTGAATTGGGTGTGTTGGGGACACAAGAAACTATTTGTTATTTGGTTGCAAGGTTGCTTGAGAGAGACCATCTTCATCCTACACCTCCTATAGATTGATAAACCTTAGGTCATCCACTTGAGGGAAATTTTCTACTGTCCTACAAACCTCTGCACTTGGAGGCCCAACAACGTCTACAAGAAGAAGGTTGTGTAGTAGACATCGCCCCGCCCTTGGACCCCGTGGCGCGCGGCTCGTTGTCTTGGGCTCGAACGACGCCTCTCACCTAGCTTTGGTTGCCGGAGTGTCATGGATGATCGTTATCCACACCTCTGCGACCACCCCGTCGCCCGTCTGCACCGGTACGGGCGGTTCGGCTCTAGACCCGTAGTTGAGAGTCCCACCGCCAGAAGCCTCCGTAGACACCGAAAGCCAATCTAGACCCGTTCCGGCACCCTGCCGGAGGGGGCAATCCCTCTTCGGTGGCCATCTTCATCATCCCGGTGCTCTCCATGACGAGGAGGGAGTTGTTCTCCCTCGGGGCTGAGGGTATGTACCAGTAGCTATGTGTTTGATCTCTCTCTCTCTCATGTTCTTAAGGTGATACAATCTTGATGTATCGCGAGCTTTGCTATTATAGTTGGATCTTATGTTTCTCCTCCCCCTCTACTCTATTGTAATGGATTGAGTTTCCCCTTTGAATTAATCTTATCGGACTGAGTCTTTAAAGATTTGAGAACACTTGACGTATGTCTTGCCGTGCATGTGTGTGGTGACAATGGGATATCACGTGATTCACTTGATGTATGTTTTGGTGATCAACTTGCGGGTTCTGCCCATGAACCTATGCATAGGGGTTGGCACACGTTTTTCGTCGTGATTCTCCGGTACAACTTTGGGGCACTCTTTGAGGTCCTTTGTGTTGGTTGAATAGATGAATCTAAGATTGTGTGATGCATATCGTATAATCATACCCACGGATACTTGAGGTGACATTGGAGTATCTAGGTGACATTAGGGTTTTGGTTGATTTGTGTCTTAAGGTGTTATTCTAGTACGAACTCTAGGGCTGTTTGTGACACTTATAGGAATAGCCCAATGGATTGATTGGAAAGAATAACTTTGAGGTGGTTTCGTACCCTACCATAATCTCTTCGTCTGTTCTCCGCTATTAGTGACTTTGGAGTGACTCTTTGTTGCATGTTGAGGGATAGTTATGTGATCCAATTATGTTAGTATTGTTGAGGGAACTTGCACTACCGAAAGTATGAACCCTAGGCCTTGTTTCAACACATTGCAATACCGTTTACGCTCACTTTTACCATTAGTTACCTTGCTGTTTTTATATTTTCAGATTACAAAAACTATTATCTACTATCCATATACCACTTGTATCACCATTTCTTCGCCGAACTAGTGCACCTATACAATTTACCATTGAATTGGGTGTGTTGGGGACACAAGAAACTATTTGTTATTTGGTTGCAGGGTTGCTTGAGAGAGACCATCTTCATCCTACACCTCCTATAGATTGATAAACCTTAGGTCATCCACTTGAGGGAAATTTTCTACTGTCCTACAAACCTCTGCACTTGGAGGCCCAACAACGTCTACAAGAAGAAGGTTGTGTAGTAGACATCGCCCCGCCCTTGGACCCCGTGGCGCGCGGCTCGTTGTCTTGGGCTCGAACGACGTCTCTCACCTAGCTTTGGTTGCCGGAGTGTCATGGATGATCGTTATCCGCACCTCTACGACCACCCCGTCGCCCGTCTGCACCGGTACGGGCGGTTCGGCTCTAGACCCGTAGTTGAGAGTCCCACCGCCAGAAGCCTCCGTAGACACCGAAAGCCAATCTAGACCCGTTCCGGCACCCTGCCGGAGGGGGCAATCCCTCTTCGGTGGCCATCTTCATCATCCCGGTGCTCTCCATGACGAGGAGGGAGTTGTTCTCCCTCGGGGCTGAGGGTATGTACCAGTAGCTATGTGTTTGATCTCTCTCTCTCTCTCATGTTCTTAAGGTGATACGATCTTGATGTATCGCGAGCTTTGCTATTATAGTTGGATCTTATATTTCTCCTCCCCCTCTACTCTCTTGTAATGGATTGAGTTTCCCCTTTGAATTAATCTTATCGGAGTGAGTCTTTAAAGATTTGAGAACACTTGACGTATGTCTTGCCGTGCATGTGTGTGGTGACAATGGGATATCACGTGATTCACTTGATGTATGTTTTGGTGATCAACTTGCGGGTTCCGCCCATGAACCTATGCATAGGGGTTGGCACACGTTTTTCGTCGTGATTCTCCGGTACAACTTTGGGGCACTCTTTGAGGTCCTTTGTGTTGGTTGAATAGATGAATCTAAGATTGTGTGATGCATATCGTATAATCATACCCACGGATACTTGAGGTGACATTGGAGTATCTAGGTAACATTAGGGTTTTGGTTGATTTGTGTCTTAAGGTGTTATTCTAGTACGAAGTCTAGGGCTGTTTGTGACACTTATAGGAATAGCCCAATGGATTGATTGGAAAGAATAACTTTGAGGTGGTTTCGTACCCTACCATAATCTCTTCGTCTGTTCTCCGCTATTAGTGACTTTGGAGTGACTCTTTGTTGCATGTTGAGGGATAGTTATGTGATCCAATTATGTTAGTATTGTTGAGGGAACTTGCACTAGCGAAAGTATGAACCCTAGGCCTTGTTTCAACGCATTGCAATACCGTTTACGCTCACTTTTACCATTAGTTACCTTGCTGTTTTTATATTTTCAGATTACAAAAACTATTATCTACTATCCATATACCACTTGTATCACCATCTATTCGCCGAACTAGTGCACCTATACAATTTACCATTGAATTGGGTGTGTTGGGGACACAAGAAACTCTTTGTTATTTGGTTGCAGGGTTGCTTGAGAGAGACCATCTTCATCCTACACCTCCTATAGATTGATAAACCTTAGGTCATCCACTTGAGGGAAATTTTCTACTGTCCTACAAACCTCTGCACTTGGAGGCCCAACAACGTCTACAAGAAGAAGGTTGTGTAGTAGACATCGCCCCGCCCTTGGACCCCGTGGCGCGCGGCTCGTTGTCTTGGGCTCGAACGACGCCTCTCACCTAGCTTTGGTTGCCGGAGTGTCATGGATGATCGTTATCTGCACCTCTACGACCACCCCGTCGCCCGTCTGCACCGGTACGGGCGGTTCGGCTCTAGACCCGTAGTTGACAGTCCCACCGCCAGAAGCCTCCGTAGACACCGAAAGCCAATCTAGACCCGTTCCGGCACCCTGCCGGAGGGGGCAATCCCTCTCCGATGGCCATCTTCATCATCCCGGTGCTCTCCATGACGAGGAGGGAGTTGTTCTCCCTCGGGGCTGAGGGTATGTACCAGTAGCTATGTGTTTGATCTCTCTCTCTCTCTCATGTTCTTAAGGTGATACGATCTTGATGTATCGCGAGCTTTGCTATTATAGTTGGATCTTATGTTTCTCCTCCCCCTCTACTCTCTTGTAATGGATTGAGTTTCCCCTTTGAATTAATCTTATCGGATTGAGTCTTTAAAGATTTGAGAACACTTGACGTATGTCTTGCCGTGCATGTGTGTGGTGACAATGGGATATCACGTGATTCACTTGATGTATGTTTTGGTGATCAACTTGCGGGTTCCGCCCATGAACCTATGCATAGGGGTTGGCACACGTTTTTCGTCGTGATTCTCCGGTACAACTTTGGGGCACTCTTTGAGGTCCTTTGTGTTGGTTGAATAGATGAATCTAAGATTGTGTGATGCATATCGTATAATCATACCCACGGATACTTGAGGTGACATTGGAGTATCTAGGTAACATTAGGGTTTTGGTTGATTTGTGTCTTAAGGTGTTATTCTAGTACGAAGTCTAGGGCTGTTTGTGACACTTATAGGAATAGCCCAATGGATTGATTGGAAAGAATAACTTTGAGGTGGTTTCGTACCCTACCATAATCTCTTCGTCTGTTCTCCGCTATTAGTGACTTTGGAGTGACTCTTTGTTGCATGTTGAGGGATAGTTATGTGATCCAATTATGTTAGTATTGTTGAGGGAACTTGCACTAGCGAAAGTATGAACCCTAGGCCTTGTTTCAACGCATTGCAATACCGTTTACGCTCACTTTTACCATTAGTTACCTTGCTGTTTTTATATTTTCAGATTACAAAAACTATTATCTACTATCCATATACCACTTGTATCACCATCTATTCGCCGAACTAGTGCACCTATACAATTTACCATTGAATTGGGTGTGTTGGGGACACAAGAAACTCTTTGTTATTTGGTTGCAGGGTTGCTTGAGAGAGACCATCTTCATCCTACACCTCCTATAGATTGATAAACCTTAGGTCATCCACTTGAGGGAAATTTTCTACTGTCCTACAAACCTCTGCACTTGGAGGCCCAACAACGTCTACAAGAAGAAGGTTGTGTAGTAGACATCGCCCCGCCCTTGGACCCCGTGGCGCGCGGCTCGTTGTCTTGGGCTCGAACGACGCCTCTCACCTAGCTTTGGTTGCCGGAGTGTCATGGATGATCGTTATCCGCACCTCTGCGACCACCCCGTCGCCCGTCTGCACCGGTACGGGCGGTTCGGCTCTAGACCCGTAGTTGACAGTCCCACCGCCAGAAGCCTCCGTAGACACCGAAAGCCAATCTAGACCCGTTCCGGCACCCTGCCGGAGGGGGAAATCCCTCTCCGGTGGCCATCTTCATCATCCCGGTGCTCTCCATGACGAGGAGGGAGTTGTTCTCCCTCGGGGCTGAGGGTATGTACCAGTAGCTATGTGTTTGATCTCTCTCTCTCTCTCATGTTCTTAAGGTGATACGATCTTGATGTATCGCGAGCTTTGCTATTATAGTTGGATCTTATGTTTCTCCTCCCCCACTACTCTCTTGTAATGGATTGAGTTTCCCCTTTGAATTAATCTTATCGGATTGTGTCTTTAAAGATTTGAGAACACTTGACGTATGTCTTGCCGTGCATGTGTGTGGTGACAATGGGATATCACGTGATTCACTTGATGTATGTTTTGGTGATCAACTTGCGGGTTCCGCCCATGAACCTATGCATAGGGGTTGGCACACGTTTTTCGTCGTGATTCTCCGGTACAACTTTGGGGCACTCTTTGAGGTCCTTTGTGTTGGTTGAATAGATGAATCTAAGATTGTGTGATGCATATCGTATAATCATACCCACGGATACTTGAGGTGACATTGGAGTATCTAGGTAACATTAGGGTTTTGGTTGATTTGTGTCTTAAGGTGTTATTCTAGTACGAAGTCTAGGGCTATTTGTGACACTTATAGGAATAGCCCAATGGATTGATTGGAAAGAATAACTTTGAGGTGGTTTCGTACCCTACCATAATCTCTTCGTCTGTTCTCCGCTATTAGTGACTTTGGAGTGACTCTTTGTTGCATGTTGAGGGATAGTTATGTGATCCAATTATGTTAGTATTGTTGAGGGAACTTGCACTAGCGAAAGTATGAACCCTAGGCCTTGTTTCAACGCATTGCAATACCGTTTACGCTCACTTTTACCATTAGTTACCTTGCTGTTTTTATATTTTCAGATTACAAAAACTATTATCTACTATCCATATACCACTTGTATCACCATCTCTTCGCCGAACTAGTGCACCTATACAATTTACCATTGAATTGGGTGTGTTGGGGACACAAGAAACTCTTTGTTATTTGGTTGCAGGGTTGCTTGAGAGAGACCATCTTCATCCTACACCTCCTATAGATTGATAAACCTTAGGTCATCCACTTGAGGGAAATTTTCTACTGTCCTACAAACCTCTGCACTTGGAGGCCCAACAACTTCTACAAGAAGAAGGTTGTGTAGTAGACATCGCCCCGCCCTTGGACCCCATGGCGCGCAGCTCGTTGTCTTGGGCTCGAACGACGCCTCTCACCTAGCTTTGGTTGCCGGAGTGTCATGGATGATCGTTATCCGCACCTCTGCGACCACCCCGTCGCCCGTCTGCACCGGTACGGGCGGTTCGGCTCTAGACCCGTAGTTGAGAGTCCCACCGCCAGAAGCCTCCGTAGACACCGAAAGCCAATCTAGACCCGTTCCGGCACCCTGCCGGAGGGGGCAATCCCTCTCCGGTGGCCATCTTCATCATCCCGGTGCTCTCCATGACGAGGAGGGAGTTGTTCTCCCTCGGGGCTGAGGGTATGTACCAGTAGCTATGTGTTTGATCTCTCTCTCTCTCTCATGTTCTTAAGGTGATACGATCTTGATGTATCGCGAGCTTTGCTATTATAGTTGGATCTTATGTTTCTCCTCCCCCTCTACTCTCTTGTAATGGATTGAGTTTCCCCTTTGAATTAATCTTATCGGATTGAGTCTTTAAAGATTTGAGAACACTTGACGTATGTCTTGCCGTGCATGTGTGTGGTGACAATGGGATATCATGTGATTCACTTGATGTATGTTTTGGTGATCAACTTGCGGGTTCCGCCCATGAACCTATGCATAGGGGTTGGCACACGTTTTTCGTCGTGATTCTCCGGTACAACTTTGGGGCACTCTTTGAGGTCCTTTGTGTTGGTTGAATAGATGAATCTAAGATTGTGTGATGCATATCGTATAATCATACCCACGGATACTTGAGGTGACATTGGAGTATCTAGGTGACATTAGGGTTTTGGTTGATTTGTGTCTTAAGGTGTTATTCTAGTACGAAGTCTAGGGCTGTTTGTGACACTTATAGGAATAGCCCAATGGATTGATTGGAAAGAATAACTTTGAGGTGGTTTCGTACCCTACCATAATCTCTTCGTCTGTTCTCCGCTATTAGTGACTTTGGAGTGACTCTTTGTTGCATGTTGAGGGATAGTTATGTGATCCAATTATGTTAGTATTGTTGAGGGAACTTGCACTAGCGAAAGTATGAACCCTAGGCCTTGTTTCAACGCATTGCAATACCGTTTACGCTCACTTTTACCATTAGTTACCTTGCTGTTTTTATATTTTCAGAGTACAAAAACTATTATCTACTATCCATATACCACTTGTATCACCATCTCTTCGCCGAACTAGTGCACCTATACAATTTACCATTGAATTGGGTGTGTTGGGGACACAAGAAACTCTTTGTTATTTGGTTGCAGGGTTGCTTGAGAGAGACCATCTTCATCCTACACCTCCTATAGATTGATAAACCTTAGGTCATCCACTTGAGGGAAATTTTCTACTGTCCTACAAACCTCTACACTTGGAGGCCCAGCAACGTCTACAAGAAGAAGGTTGTGTAGTAGACATCGCCCCGCCCTTGGACCCCGTGGCGCGCGGCTCGTTATCTTGGGCTCGAACGACGCCTCTCACCTAGCTTTGGTTGCCGGAGTGTCATGGATGATCGTTATCCGCACCTCTGCGACCACCCCGTCGCCAGTCTGCACCGGTACGGGCGGTTCGGCTCTAGAGGAACCGACCGTCGTGATCCCCTTCTTCTTGGGAGCCATGGTGGTTGAGGAAACGACGCGCTAGCCACTAGATCAGATTTGCAGAACTCTGATCCCCTACCTGGCGCGCCAAAGATGTTGGTGAAGAACGACACCTACGGGATCACGTGGATCCCTTCTACGGTTTGGCAGGGAAGAGGGGTAGAGCAAAGAGCAGATCTAATGATCAACACGATGGATTTTTACCCAGGTTCGGGCCGCTGAGCAGCGTAAAACCCTAGTCCTGCTTGAGTGTATATTCTGTGTTCTTGAGCTTCGGCTAGTTGCTGCACATGCAAGCTGGGCTGAGAGGTTCAAAAGTTCGAATCCCCCTCCATTACGCCTTGTTCCTCCTTTTATATGTCCAAGGGGCTGCAACAGTGGCACATAGGAGGTGTAAAGTAGCTATAGTGCCTATGTTTATCACCAGGGTCTTAGGATAAAACGCATTAAATGTGTTGCTTACGCGCCCCTTAGCTTTATCGGGGATGGGAGTAGAACCCGTCCCGTCCGTCGCCGCCCCGCTTTGTCTTGACACGCGTCCACGCCGATGAGGCATGCAGTGCCAAGTTGGCTGGCCAGCTGCTGCGCTAGAGAGGTGGGAGGATCTTCACGAAGATCTACATTTCACCACGCAGGTGCTTGCCAGGCTGGCTAGCTGGCCGCTGCGCTGGAGTAGTGATGGGGTGGCGAAGCCTTGCCGCGGTCTTGCTGATGTCCCCGGCAAGGATCTTTCCGGGGCCTCGCAGATGTCTCTGGCAAGGATCTTTCTAGGTACCTCGTCTTTTGGCCTCCACAAAGGTTTGCACGCCTCTACGAGTGCGCCCCTGGGTCTTGGCCTTAACATTGTCGATGGTGTCAGAGCTCTCAATCTCAAGGGTGGTGCTCCTGTTAGTGTCCTACAAGTCGTCCCGGCAAGCATCTTGCCGGGGTGGCGCAAGTTGTCCCGGCAAGATCCTTGTCAGGGGTTCAGCTCGTCCTCTGTTCTTTGGTCTGGTTGCTTCTCAAGTGATCTTGTATCTTGGCCCCAGCTTCCCCCGTCAAGCCACGCCATGGGTGCGGCCGCAACTGCCTGTGCACAAGTAAGGGGTACAAAAGGGCCCAAACTTCAGTACACCGACATCAATCATCAAATTCACGGAAACCTATCACATCACATACAGTTTTTGGAATCGTGGAAACGGTAGCACCCAAATCACATAAAGCATAGCACTCATAATCATTAATATTAATCTTAATTGTAGGTTCCCACTCATCATAAAGCTTTATAGGGATAGAAAATTCCAACTCAAGTGTTTCTTCCAAAGATTTCATCATAGCATCAATGATATGTTTAGTAAAAGTTTTATTTTGGTTATAAGCATGAGGAGAATTCAACATGGATTCCAACAAGGAAATACAATCTATCAAAGAACAATTATCAAGGAATTACTAGGGAATGGCCTAGGGTTGAAATTACCTCTATATATGTAATTACCAAAATTGTTCCAACCAACAAAGTTCACATCCATAGATTCATTATTATTCTCAATCAAAGTAGACAAAGGCGTATCATTAGGATCAATAGGAGCACTCTTACTAGCAAAAAAATTCATAAGTTCATCTATCTTTCCACTCAAAGTATTAATTTCTTCAATAGCCTTCACCTTTTTTACTAGTAGAAGATCTTTCGGTATGCCATCGAGAGTAATTAACCATAATATTATCTAGGAGTTTAGTAGCTTCTCCTAATGTGATTTCCATAAAAGTACCTCCTGCGATGGAATCCAATAGATTTCTAGATGCAAAATTCAATCTGGCATAAAAAAATTGTATCGTCATCCATAAACTTAAACCATGAGTAGGGCAATTTCTTATCATCAATTTTATCCTCTTCCAAGATTGTGCAACATGTTCATGATCAAGTTGCTTAAATTCAATATATCATTCCTAAGGGAGATGATATTAGCGGGAGGAAAGTACATGGAAATAAAAGCATCTTTACTCCTATTCCATGAATCAATAATATTTTTAGGCAAAGATGAAAACCATGTTTTAGCACGATCTCGTTGTGAGAACAGAAATAGCTTCAATTTAACAATATCATTATCCACATCTTTCTTATTTTGCATATCGCACAATTCAACGAAAGTATCTAGACGGGATGCGGCATCTTCACTAGGAAAGCCAGAAAATTGATCTTTCATAACAAGATTCAGCAAAGCAGCATTAATTTCATAAGATTCCGCACTAGTGGCAGGAGAAATTGGGGCACTAATAAAATCATTATTATTAGTATTGGAAAAATCACACAACTTGATATTTTCTTGAGATATCGTGACAAAGCAAGCAGTCTAGCACACAAGCAAACGAAAAAAAGAAGGGTGAATAAAAAGGCAAATCTTTATGTATTTTTTTGAAAACGTTTTAGAAATGGGGGAGAGGAAAACAAGAGGCAAATGGGAAATAATTTAATGCAAGAGATGAGATTTTATCATAGGTACTTGGTAGGCTTGATGTAGAACCTCCCCAGCAATGGCGCCAGAGATTCTTCCTGCTACTTCTTGAGCTTGCGTTGGTTTTTTCCTTGAAGAGGAAAGGGTGATGCAGCAAAGTAGAGATAAGTATTTCCCGCAGTTTGAGAACCAAGGTATCAATCCAGTAAGAGGTACACGCAAGTCTCCAATCTATGCACCTGCACAAACAATCAAACACTTGCACCCAACGCGATATAGGGGTTGTTAATCCCTTCACGGTCACTTGCAAGGATGAGATCTGATAGGGATAGATATAAAATATTACTAAAACCTAAAACAAAGTAAAAAAATAAATTGCACCAAAGTATTTTTGGATTTTTTTTTGGTTTATAGATCTGAAAATATATGATGGAAAATAGACCTGGGAGCCATAGGTTTCACTAGAGGCATCTCTCTTGAAAGAAAATAATACGGTGGGTGAACAAATTGATGTCAAGAAATTGATAGAAAAGCACAAAGTTAGGACGATATCCAAGGCAATGATCATGAATATAGGCATCACGTCCGTGTCGAGTAGACCAGCTCCTGCCTACATCTACTACTATTACTCCACACACCGACCGCTATCCAACATGCATCTAGAGTATTAAGTTCATAAGAACGGAGTAAAGCCTTAAGTAAGATGACACGACGTAGAGGGATAAAATCAAGCAATATGATGAAAACCCCATCTTTTTACCCTTGATGGCAACAATACAATACATGCCTCGCTACCCCTACTATGTCACTTGGTGAGGACACCGCTCCCATTGCAAGAAGAACCAATCTAGTTGGCCAAACCAAACCGATAATTAGAAGATAAATACAATGATATTCGATCATGCATATAAGAATTCAGAAAAGACTCAAATAATATTCATAGATAATCAGATCATAAATCCACAATTCATCGAATCTCGACAAACACACCGCAAAAGAATATTACATTGGATAGAACTCCAAGAACATCGAGGAGAACATGGTATTGAAGATCATAGAGAGAGACGAATCCATCTAGCTACTAGCTATGGACTCATAGGTATGTGGTAAACTACTCACGCTTCATCGGAAGGGAAATAGAGTTGATGTAGATGCCCTCCGTGGCCGAATCCCCCTCTGGTAGGGTGCCGGAAAAGGACCCAAGATGGGATCTCACGAGAACATAGGCTTGCAGCGGCAGAAAAGTATTTCGTGGATGCTTATGATGTTGGGGGAATATTTGGGTATTTATGGACCGGAGATTAGGGTTAGGAGGTCTACGAGGGGACCACAAGCCTGCCCACCCCTAGGGCATGCCCCTAGTACTTGTAGCCTCTCCGTAGGTCTTCTGGCCTCCTCTCCAATTCTCCTGGGTGTCTTCTGGTCCAAGAAAAATCACTGTAAAGTTTTATTTTGTTTGGACTATGTTTGATATTCCTTTTCTGTAAAACTCAAAAACAAGGAAAAAACAGAAACTGGCACTAGGCTCTGGGTTAATAAGTTAGTCCCAAAAATAATATAAAATAGCATATTAATGCATATAAAACATCCACAACAGATAATATAATAGCATGGAACAATAAAAAATTATATATATGTTGGAGACGTATCATTGTACACTCCCGAAACATGCCCTATGTACACGGCATACCACTTCTTCACCATCTATGATCCATGTACCTATTCGAGAAGCATCGTCATCATGTGATTTAAATGATAATATGAAACATAATATACTTGAGCAACACTTAGAGAAAGAGTTAGCAAATAGAAGCAAAATATTAGAAACAATAATATGCAACATAATATACCCGAGTAGCACGAATAGAAAGAGTTTGCAAATAGAAGGAACCAACATATAGTAAACATAACTAACGAAGTTCATGGTACCAAAACTAACTAACTAGACGGCCAAACCATTTATATCACACAAAGTTTCATTGTACACAAATTAAAAGTTTCGTCACACAAAGTAGCATCCTACTGAAAGTCAATCATTCAACGTTCCATCCTTCCAAATCTGAGAGGATGCACCCTAGATTCGTGAAAGGCATACTGTCCAGACGTTGTAGGGCTAGGCTTGTTCGGATGTCAGCCCGCGATATTGGGCCGCGATGGAACAACCCATTCTTGCCGAGGACTTTTTTCATGATGATCTGCCAATTTATTGGTGGACGTGATTGATACGTCTCCAACGTATCTACAATTTTTTATTGTTCATGCTGTTATATTATCATGTTGGAAATATGCCCTAGAGGCAATAATAAATTATTTATTATTATATTTCCTTGTTCATGATAATAGTTTATTATCCATGCTAGAATTGTATTGATAAGAAACTCAGATACATGTGTGGATACATAGACAACGCCATGTCCCTAGTAAGCCTCTAGTTGACTAGCTCGTTGATCAATAGATGGTTACAGTTTCCTGACCATGGACATTGGATGTCGTTGATGATAGGATCACATCATTAGGAGAATGATGTGATGGACAAGACCCAATCCTAAGCCTAGCACAAGATCGTGTAGTTCGTATGCTAAAGCTTTTCTAATGTCAAGTATCATTTCCTTAGACCATGAGATTGTGCAACTCCCGGATACCGTAGGAATGCTTTGGGTGTACCAAACGTCACAACGTAACTGGGTAGCTATAAAGGTGCACTGCGGGTATCTCCCAAAGTGTCTGTTGGGTTGGCACGAATCGAGACTGGGATTTGTCACTCCATGTAACGGAGAGGTATCTCTAGGCCCACTCGATAAGACATCATCATAATGTGCACAATGTGACCAAGGAGTTGATCACGGGATGATGTGTTACAGAATGAGTAAAGAGACTTGCCGGTAACAAGATTGAACGAGGTATCAGGATACCAACGATCGAATCTCGGGCAAGTATCGTACCGATAGACAAAGGGAATTGTATACGGGATTGACTGAATCCTTGACATCATGGTTCATCCGATGAGATCATCGTGGAACATGTGGGAGCCAACATGGGTATCCAGATCCCGTTGTTGGTTATTGACCAGAGAGATGTCTCGGTCATGTCTGCATGGTTCCCGAACCCGTAGGGTCTACACACTTAAGGTTCGATGACGCTAGGGTTATTAGGAAGACTTGTATTTGATTACCGAATGTTGTTCGGATTCCCGGATGAGATCCCGGACGTCATGAGGAGTTCCGGAATGGTCCGGAGGTAAAGATTTATATATGGAAAGTTATTGTTTGGGTTCCAGGAAAAGTTTGGTTTTTCCGGTATTGTACCGGGAAGCTTCCGGAAGGTTCCGGAGGATTCTGGAGGGGTCCGGAGGTCCGGAAAATGTTCCACCACGTCCAATACAGCAGCATGGGCTGTAGGGGGGCTCCCTAGACTTAATGGGCCAGGGGCACCAGCCCCCCCAAGGCCCATGCGCATGGGAGAGGGGAAACCCTAAGGGGGAGGGCCTCCACTTGACTTGGGAGGCACTCCTCCCCCCTTGGCCGTCGCCCCCAACCCTAGATGGGATCTAAGGGGGCCGGTCCCCTCTCTCCCCACCTATAAATAGTGGATGGGTGGGAGGGCGGCCAGACCCTTGCACCTGGCGCAGCCCCTCCCCTCCAATACATCTCCTCTTCCGCGTGAGCTTGGCGAAGCCCTGCCGGAGAACTGCCACTCCATCACCACCACGCCGTCGTGCTGCTGTTGGACTCTCTTCCTCAACCTTTCCCTCCTCCTTGCTGGATCAAGGCGCGGGAGACGTCTCCGTTCCGTACGTGTGTTGAACGCGGAGGTGCCGTCCGTTCGGCGCTAGGATCATCGGTGATTTGGATCACCACGAGTACGACTCCATCAACCCCATTCTCTTGAACGCTTCCACTTAGAGATCTTCAAGGGTATGAAGATGCACTCCCTCTCTCTCGTTGCTAGTATATCCTAGATTGATCTTGGTGACACGTAGGAAAATTTTGAATTATTGCTACGTTCCCCAACAGTGGCATCATGAGCTAGGTCTATGCGTAGATTATACGCACGAGTAGAACACAAAGTAGCTGTGGGCGATGATTTGTTCAATTTGCTTGCCGTTACTAGTCTTATCTTGATTCGGCGGCATTGTGGGATGAAGCAGCCCGGACCGACCTTACACGTACTCTTACGTGAGACAGGTTCCACCGACTGACATGCACTAGTTGCATAAGGTGGCTAGCGGGTGTCTGTCTCTCCCACTTTAGTTGGATTGGATTCGATGAAAAGGGTCCTTATGAAGGGTAAATAGCAATTGGCATATCACCATTGTGGTTCTGCGTAGGTAAGAAACGTTCTTGCTAGAAACCCATAGCAGCCACATAAAACATGCAACAACAATTAGAGGACGTCTAACTTGTTTTTGCAGGGTATGCTATGTGATGTGATATGGCCAAAAGGATGTGATGAATGATATATGTGATGTATGAGATTGATCATGTTCTTGTAATAGGAATCACGACTTGCATGTCGATGAATATGACAACCGGCAGGAGCCATAGGAGTTGTCTTAATTTATTTATGACCTGCGTGTCAATGAAAACGCCATGTAATTACTTTACTTTATTGCTAACCATTAGCCATAGTAGTAGAAGTAATAGTTGGCAAGGCAACTTCATGTAGACACGATGATGGAGATCATGGTGTCATGCCGGTGACGATGGTGTTCATGCCGCGCCTCAAAGATGGAGATCAAAGGCGCAAGATGATATTAGCCATATCATGTCACTTTATGATTTGCATGTGATGTTTGTCATGTTTACATCTTATTTTCTTAGAACGACGGTAGCATAAATAAGATGATCCCTCGCAATAATTTCAAGAAAGTGTTCCCCCTAACTGTGCACTGTTGCTAAGGTCCGTTGTTCCGAAGCACCACATGATGATCGGGTGTGATAGGTTCTAATGTTCACATACAACGGGTGTAAGCCAGATTTACACACGCAATACACTTAGGTTAACTTGACGAGCCTAGCATGTACAGACATGGCCTCGGAACACGGAAGACCGAAAGGTCGAACATGAGTCGTATAGTGGATACGATCAACATGAAGGTGTTCACCGATGATGACTAGTCCGTCTCACGTGATGATCGGACACGGCCTAGTTGACTCGGATCATGTATCACTTAGATGACTAGAGGGATGTCTATCTAAGTGGGAGTTCATTGAATAATTTGATTAGATGAACTTAATTATCATGAACATAGTCAAAAGGTCTTTGCAAATTATGTCGTAGCTCACGCTTTGGTTCTACTGGTTTAGATATGTTCCTAGAGAAAATTTAGTTGAGAGTTGACAGTAGCAATTATGCTGACTGAGTCCGTGAACTGAGGATTGTCCTCATTGCTGCACAGAAGGGCTATGTCCTTAATGCACCGCTCAGTGTGTTGAACCTCGATCATCGTCTGTAGATGTTGGGAAACATCTAACATACACGTTTTGATGACTACGTGATAGTTTAGTACGTAATACTAACGGTTTAGAATTGTGGCACCAGCGACGTTTTGAAACGTCGCGGAACATATGAGATGTTCCAAAGACTGAAATTGGAATTTCAGACTAGTGCCCACGTCAAGAGGTATGAGACCTCTGACAAGTTTCTTAAGCCTGCAAACTAAGGGAGAAAAACTCAATCGTTGAGCATGTGCTCAGATTGTCTGAGTACTGCAATCGCTTGAATCAAGTGGGAGTTAATCTTCGAGATGAGATAGTGATAGTTCTCCATAGTCACTGCCACCAAGCTATTAGAGCTTAGTGATGAACTATAGCATATCAGGGATAGACATGATGATCCTTGAGCAACTCGCGATGTTTGACACCGCGAAAGTAGAAATCAAGTAGGATCATCAATTGTTGATGGTTAAACCACTAGTTTCAAGAAGGGCAAGGGAAAGAAGGGATACTTCATGAGACGGCAAATCAGTTACTGCTCTGGTGAAGAAACCCAAGGTTGAACCAAACACGAGACTAAGTGCTTCTATAATGAGGGGAACGGTCACTGAAGCAGAACTACCCTAGATACTTGGTAGATGAGAAGGATGGCAAGGTCGACAGAAGTATTTTGGATATACGTCATATTATTGTGTACTTTACTAGTACTCCTAGTAGCACCAGGGTAATAAATACCGGTTCGGTTGCTAAGCGTTAGTAACTCGAAATAAAAGGCTGCGGAGACTAGCTAAAGGTGAGATGACGATATGTGTTGGAAGTGTTTCCAAGGTTGATGTGATCAAACATCGCATGCTCCCTCTACCATCGTGATTGGTCTTAAACCGAAATAATTGTTATTTGGTGTTTGCGTTGAGCATAGACATGATTGGATTATGTTTATCGCCACACATTTATTCATTTAAGGAGAATAATGGTTACTCTGTTTATTTGAATAATGCCTTCAATGGTCTTGCACCTAAAATGAATGGTTTATTGAATCTCAATCGTAGTGATACACATGTTCATGCCAAAAGATATAAGATAGTAATGATAGTACCACGTACTTGTGGCACTGCCATTTGAGTCATGTTGGTATAAAACACATGAAGAAGCTCCAGGTTGATGGATCTTTGGACTCACTCGTTTTGAAAGGATTGAGACATGCGGACCATGTCTATTGGTAGATATGCATGAAGAAACTCCATACAGATGGATCGTTTGGACTCACATGATTTTGAATCACTTGAGACGTGCAAATCATACCACATGGGCAAGATGACTGAAATGCCTCGTTTTTAGTAAGATGGAACAAGAAAGGAACTTGTTGGAAGTAATACATTTTTTATGTGTGCAGTCCAATGAGTGCTGAGGCACGAAGTGGATATCGTTATGTTCTTACTTCACAGATGATTTGAGTAGATGCTGAGTATATTTACTTGATGAAACATAGGTCTGAATTATTGAAAGGTTCAAGTAATTTCAGAGTGAAGTTGAAGATCGTCATGACAAGATGATAAAATGTCTATGATATGATTATAGAGATGAATATCTGAGTTACAAGTTTGGCACACAATTAAGACATTGTGGAAATTGTTTCACACTAATACCGCCTGGACCACCATAGTGTTGGGTTTCCTAGTAATTTCAAAAAAATTCCTACGCACACGCAAGATCATGTGATGCAAAGTAACGAGAGGGGAGAGTGCTGTCTACGTACCCACGCAGACCGACTGCGGAAGCGTTGACACAACATAGAGGAAGTAGTCGTACGTCTTCACGATCCAACCGATCAAGCACCGAAACTATGGCACCTCCGAGTTGGAGCACACGTTCAGCTCGATGACGATCCCCGGAATCCGATCCAGCAAAGTGTTGGGGAAGAGTTCCGTCAGCATGATGGCGTGGTGACGATCTTGATGTACTACAGCAGCAGGGCTTCGCCTAAACTCCGCTACAGTATTATCGAGGACTATGGTGGCTGTGGGCACCGCACACGGCTAAGGAATAGATCACGTGGATCAACTTGTGTGTTTCTGGGGTGCCCCTGCCTCAGTATATAAAGGACTAGAGGGGGGAGGCTGGCCGGCCAGGCTTGGCACGCCAGGAGAGTCCTACTCCCTCTGGGAGTAGGATTCCTCCCCCCAATCCTAGTTGGAATAGGATTCGCGGAGGGGGAAAAGAGAGAGAGGGGGCCGGCCACCTCTCCTAGTCCTAATAGGAATAGGGGAAGGGGGAGGCGCGCAGCCCATGTAGGGCTGCCTCTTCTCTTTTCCACTAAAGCCCATTATGTCCCATTTAGCTCCCGGGGGGTTCCGGTAACCTTCCCAGTAATCCGGTAAAATCCCGATTTCACCCGGAACACTTCCGATATCCAAACATAGGCTTCCAATATATCAATCTTTACGTCTCGACCATTTCGAGACTCCTCGTCATGTCCGTGATCACATCCGGGAGTCCAAACAACCTTAGGTACATCAAAATGCATAAACTCATAATATAACTGTCATCGTAACCTTAAGCGTGCGGACCCTACGGGTTCGAGAACAATGTAGACATGACCGAGACACGTCTCCGGTCAATAACCAATAGCAGGACCTGGATGCCCATATTGGCTCCTACATATTCTACGAAGATCTTTATCGGTCAGACCGCATAACAACATACATTGTTCCCTTTGTCATCGGTATGTTACTTGCCCGAGATTCGATCGTCGGTATCCAATACCTAGTTCAATCTCGTTACCGGCAAGTCTCTTTACTCGTTCTGTAATACATCATCCCACAACTAACTCATTAGTTGCAATGCTTGCAAGGCTTATGTGATGTGCATTACCGAGAGGGCCCAGAGATACCTCTCCGACAATCGGAGTGACAAATCCTAATCTCGAAATACGCCAACCCAACATCTACCTTTGGAGACACCTGTAATGCTCCTTTATAATCACCCAGTTACGTTGTGATGTTTGGTAGCGCCCAAAGTGTTCCTCCGGCAAACAGGAGTTGCATAATCTCATAGTCATAGGAACATGTATAAGTCATGAAGAAAGTAATAGCAACATACTAAACGATCGGGTGCTAAGCTAATGGAATGGGTCATGTCAATCAGATCATTCAACTAATGATGTGATCTCGTTAATCAAATAACAACTCTTTTGTCCATGGTTAGGAAACATAACCATCTTTGATTAACAAGCTAGTCAAGTAGAGGCATACTAGTGACACTTTGTTTGTCTATGTATTCACACATGTATTATGTTTCCGGTTAATACAATTCTAGCATGAATAATAAACATTTATCATGATATAAGGAAATAAATAATAACTTTATTATTGTCTCTAGGGCATATTTCCTTCAGTCTCCCACTTGCACTAGAGTCAATAATCTAGATCACATCATCATGTGATTAACATCGATAGTTCACATCATCATGTGATTAACACCCATAGTTCACATCGCCATGTGACCAACACCCAAAGGGTTTACTAGATTCGGTAATCTAGTTCACATTGCTATGCGATTAACACCCAAAGAGTACTAAGGTGTGATCATGTTTTTCTTGTGAGAGAATCTTAGTCAACGGTCTTTCACATTCAGATCCGTTATGTATTTTGCAATTTTCTATGTCTACAATGCTCTGCACGGAGCTACTTTAGCTAATTGCTCCCACTTTCAATATGTATCTAGATCGAGACTTAAGAGTCATCCAGATCCATGTCAAAACTTGCATCGACGTAACTTTTTACGACAAACCTTTTTGTCATGTCCATAATCGAGAAACATATCCTTATTTCACTAAGGATAATTCTGACTATTGTCCAGTGATCTACTCCTAGATCACTATTGTACTCCTTTGCCAAATCAGTGCAAGGTATACAATAGATCTGGTATACAGCATGACATACTTTATAGAACCTATGGCCAAGGCATAGGGAATGACTTTCATTCTCTTTCTATCTTCTGCCGTGGTCGGGCTTTGAGTCTTACTCAACTTCACACCTTGTAATACAGGCAAGAACTCTTTCTTTGACTGCTCCATTTTGAACTATTTCAAAATTTTGTCAAGGTATGTACTTATTAAAAAAACTTATCAAGCGTCTTGATCTATCTCTATAGATCTTGAAGCTCAATATGTAAGCAGCTTTACCGAAGTCTTTCTTTGAAAAACTCCTTTCAAACACTCCTTTAGGCTTTACAAAATAATTCTACATTATTTCCGATCAACAATATGTCATTCACATATACTTATCAGAAATGTTGTAGTGCTCCCACTCACTTTCTCGTAAATACAGGCTTCACCACAAGTCTGTATAAAACTATATGCTTTGATCAACTCATCAAAGTGTATATTCCAACTCTGAGATGCGTGCACCAGTCCACAGATGGATCGCTGGAGTTTGCACATTTTGTTAGCACCTTTCGGATTGACAAAACCTTCTGGTTGCATCATATACAACTCTTCTTTAATAAATCCATTAAGGAATGCAGTTTTGTTTATCCATTTGCCAGATTTCATAAAATGCGGCAATTACTAACATGATTCGGACAGACTCAAGCATAGATACGAGTGAGAAACTCTCATCGTAGTCAACACCTTGAACTTGTGGAAAACCTTTTGCGACAATTCTAGCTTTGTAGATAGTAACATTACCGTCAACGTCAGTCTTCTTCTTGAAAATCCATTTATTCTCAATTGCTTGCCGATCATCGGGCAAGTCAACCAAAGTCCATACTTTGTTCTCATACATGGATCCCATCTCAGATTTCATGGCTTCAAGCCATTTTGTGGAATCTGGGCTCACCATCGCTTCTTCATAGTTCGTAGGTTCATCATGATCTAGTAGCATGATTTCCAGAAAAGGATTACCGTACCATTCTGGCATGGATCTCACTCTGGTTGATCTACGAGGTTCAGTAGTATCTTGATCTGAAGTTTCATGATCATTATCATTAGCTTCCTCACTAACTGGTGTAGGTGTCACTGAAACAGTTTTCTGTGATGTACTACTTTCCAGTAAGGGAGCAGGTATAGTTACCTCGTCAAGTTCTACTTTCCTCCCACTCACTTCTTTCGAGAGAAACTCCTTCTCTAGAAAGTTTCCGAATTTAGCAACAAAAGTCTTGCCTTCGGATCTGTGATAGAAGGTGTATCCAATAGTTTCCTTTGGATATCCTATGAAGACACATTTCTCCGATTTAGGTTCGAGCTTTTCAGGTTGAAGCTTTTTCACATAAGCATCGCAGCCCCAAACTTTCAGAAACGACAACTTTGGTTTCTTGCCAAACCACAGTTCATAAGGTGTCGTCTCAACGGATTTTGATGGTGCCCTATTTAACGTGAATGCGGACGTCTCTAAAGCATAACCCCAAAACGATAGCGGTAAATCTGTAAGAGACATCATAGATCGCACCATATCTAGTAAAGTACGATTACGACGTTCGGACACACCATTACATTGTGATGTTCCAGGTGGCATGAGTAGTGAAACTATTTCACATTGTTTTTAACTGAAGGCCAAACTCGTAACTGAAATACTCTTCTCTATGATCAGATCGTAGAAACTTTATTTTCTTGTTACGATGATTTTTCACTTCACTCTGAAATTTTTTTGAACTTTTCAAATGTTTCAGACTTATGTTTCATCAAGTAGACATACTCATATCTGCTCAAATCATCTGTGAAGATCAAAAAAATAATGATACCTGTCGCGAGCCTCAATATTCATCGGACCACATACATCAGTATGTATGATTTCCAGCAAATTTTTTGCTCGCTCCATTGTTCCGAAGAACAGAGTCTTAGTCATCTTGCCCATGAGGCATGGTTCGCAAGCATCAACTGATTCATAATCAAGTGATAGAAAAAGCCCATCAGCATGGAGTTTCTTCATGCGCTTTACACCAATATGACCTAAACCGCAGTGCTACAAATAAGTTGCACTATCATTATTAACTTTGCATCTTTTGGTTTCAATATTATGATTATGTGTATCACTACGATCGAGATCCAACGAATTATTTTCATTGGGTGTGTAACCATATAAGGTTTTATTCATATAAACGGAATAACAATTTATTCTCTTACTTAAATGAATAACTGTATTACAATAAACATGATCAAATCATATTCACGCTTAATGCAAACACCAAATAACACTTATTTAGGTTCAACACTAATCTCGAAATAATAGGGAGTGTGCGATGATGATCATATCAATCTTGGAACCACTTCCAACACACATCGTCACTTCACCCTTAACTAGTCTCTGTTTATTCTGCAACTCCCGTTTCGAGTTACTAATCTTAGCAACTGAACTAGTATCAAATACTGAGGGGTTGCTATAAACACTAGTAAAGTACACATCAATAAGATGTATATCAAATATACTTATGTTCACTTTGCCATCCTTCTTATCCGCCAATCACTTGGGGTAGTTCCGCTTCTGGTGACCAGTCCCTTTGCAGTAGAAGCACTTAGTCTCAGGCTTAGGATCAAACTTAGGCTTCTTCACTTGAGCAGCAACTTGCTTGCCGTTCTTCTTGAAGTTCCCCTTCTTCCCTTTGCCCTTTTCTTGAAACTAGTGGTCTTGTCAACCATCAACACTTGATGTTTTTCTTGATTTCTACCTTCGTTGATTTCAGCATCACGAAGAGTTGGGAGTTGTTTCCGTTATCCCTTGCATATTATAGTTCATCACGAAGTTCTACTAACTTGGTGATGGTGACTAGAGAATTCTGTCAATCACTATCTTATCTGGAAGATTAACTCCCACTTGATTCAAGCGATTATAGTACCCAGACAATCTGAGCACATGCTCACTAGTTGAGCGATTCTCCTCCATCTTTTAGCTATAGAACTTGTTGGAGATTTCATATCTCTCAACTCGGGTATTTGCTTGAAATATTAACTTCAATTCCTGGAACATCTCATATGGTCCATGACGTTCAAAACGTCTTTGAAGTCCCGATTCTAAGCCATTAAGCATGGTGCACTAAACTATCAAGTAGTCATCATATTGAGCTAGCCAAACGTTCATAACGTCTGCATCTGCTCCTACAATAGGTCTGTCACCTAGCGGTGCATCAAGGACATAATTTTTC
Organism: Triticum dicoccoides; assembly: GCF_002162155.2. NCBI lineage: Eukaryota > Viridiplantae > Streptophyta > Magnoliopsida > Poales > Poaceae > Triticum > Triticum dicoccoides. The sequence goes on along the minus strand of NC_041382.1, from coordinate 697,313,529 downwards.
TGTGCAGCAATGAGGATAAACCTCAGATCATGGATCCAATACGCATCATTGCTACTAACATCTTTCAACACAATTTTCTCTAGGAACATATCAAAATAAACACAGGGAAGCAACAACGCGAGCTATTGATCTACAACATAATTTGCAAAATACTACCAGGACTAAGTTCATGATAAATTTAAGTTCAATTAATCATATTACTTAAGAACTCCCACTTAGATAGACATCCCTCTAATCCTCTAAGTGATCACGTGATCCAAATCAACTAAACCATGTCCGATCATCACGTGAGATGGAGTAGTTTCATTGGTGAACATCACTATGTTGATCATATCTACTATATGATTCACGCTCGACCTTTCGGTCTCCGTGTTCCGAGGCCATATCTGTATATGCTTGGCTCGTCAAGTATAACCTGAGTATTCCGCGTGTGCAACTGTTTTGCACCCGTTGTATTTGAACGTAGAACCTATCACACCCGATCACGTGGTGTCTCAGCACGAAGAACTTTCGCAACGGTGCATACTCAGGGAGAACACTTCTTGATAATTTAGTGAGAGATCATCTTATAATGCTACCGTCAATCAAAGCAAGATAAGATGCATAAAAGGATAAACATCACATTCAATCAATATAAGTGATATGATATGGCCATCATCATCTTGTGCTTGTGATCTCCATCTCCGAAGCACCGTCGTGATCACCATCGCCACCGGCGTGACAACTTGATCTCCATCGTAGCATCGTTGTTGTCTCGCCAAGCTTATGCTTCTACGACTATCACTACCGCTTAGTAATAAAGTAAAGCATTACATCGCGATTGCATTGCATACAATAAAGCGACAACCATATGTCTCCTGCCAGTTGCCGATAACTCGGTTACAAAACATGATCATCTCATACAATAAAAATCAGCATCATGTCTTGACCATATCACATCACAACATGCCCTGCAAAAACAAGTTAGACGTCCTCTACTTTGTTGTTGCAAGTTTTACATGGCTGCTACGGGCTTAAGCAAGAACCAATCTCACCTACACATCAAAACCACAACGATAGTTTGTCAAATAGACTCCGTTTTAACCTTCGCAAGGACCGGGCGTAGCCATACTCGGTTCAACTAAAGTTGGAGAGACAGTCGCCCGCAAGCCACCTATGTGCAAAGCACGTCGGGGGAACCGGTCTCGCGTAAGCGTACGCGTAATGTTGGTCCGGGTCGTCTCGTCCAACAATGCCACCGAACCAAAGTATGACATGCTGGTAGGCAGTATGACTTATATCGCCCACAACTCACTTGTGTTCTACTCGTGCATATAACATCAACATAAATAACCTAGGCTCGGATGCCACTGTTGGGTTTCGTAGTAATTTCAAAAGTTTTCCTACACACACGCAAGATCATGTGATGCAAAGCAACGAGAGGGGAGAGTGCTATCTACGTACCCACGCAGACCGACTGCGGAAGCGTTGACACAACATAGAGGAAGTAGTCGTACGTCTTCATGATCCAACCGATCAAGCACCGAAACTACGGCACCTCCGAGTTCGAGCACACGTTCAGCTCGATGACGATCCCCGGACTCCGATCCAGCAAAGTGTCCGGGAAGAGTTCCGTCAGCACGACGGCGTGGTGACGATCTTGATGTACTACAGCAGCAGGGCTTCGCCTAAACTCCGCTACAGTATTATCGAGGACTATGGTGGCTGTGGGCACCGCACACGGCTAAGGAATAGATCACGTGGATCAACTTGTGTGTTTCTGGGGTGCCCCTGCCTCAGTATATAAAGGACTAGAGGGGGGAGGCTGGCCAGCCAGGCTTGGCGCGCCAGGAGATTCCTACTCCCTCTGGGAGTAGGATCCCCCCCCCCCCAATCCTAGTTGGAATAGGATTCGCGGAGGGGGAAAAGAGAGAGAGGGGGCCGGCCACCTCTCCTAGTCCTAATAGGACTAGGGGAAGGGGGAGGCGCGCAGCCCATGTAGGGCTGCCTCTTCTCTTTTCCACTAAAGCCCATTATGGCCCATTTAGCTCCCGGGGGGTTCCGGTAACCTTCCCGGTAATCCGGTAAAATCCCGATTTCACCCGGAACACTTCCGATATCCAAACATAGGCTTCCAATATATCAATCTTTACGTCTCGACCATTTCGAGACTCCTCGTCATGTCTGTGATCACATCCGGGACTCCGAACAACCTTCGGTACATCAAAATGCGTAAACTCATAATATAACTGTCATCGTAACCTTAAGCGTGCAGACCCTACGGGTTCGAGAACAATGTAGACATGACCGAGACACGTCTCCGGTCAATAACCAATAGCGGGACCTGGATGCCCATGTTGGCTCCTACATATTCTACGAAGATCTTTATCGGTCAGACCGCATAACAACATATGTTGTTCCCTTTGTCATCGGTATGTTACTTGCCCGAGATTCGATTGTCGGTATCCAATACCTAGTTCAATCTCGTTACCAGCAAGTCTCTTTACTCGTTCTATGATACATCATCCCGCAACTAACTCATTAGTTGCAATGCTTGCAAGGCTTATGTGATGTGCATTACCGAGAGGGCCCAGAGATACCTCTCCGACAATCGGAGTGACAAATCCTAATCTCGAAATACGCCAACCCAACATCTACCTTTGGAGACACCTATAATGCTCCATTATAATCACCCAGTTACGTTGTGACGTTTGGTAGCACCCAAAGTGTTCCTCCGGCAAACGGGAGTTGCATAATCTCATAGTCATAGGAACATGTATAAGTCATGAAGAAAGCAATAGCAACATACTAAACGATCGGGTGCTAAGCTAATGGAATGGGTCATGTCAATCAGATCATTCAACTAATGATGTGATCTCGTTAATCAAATAACAACTCTTTTGTCCATGGTTAGGAAACATAACCATCTTTGATTAACGAGCTAGTCAAGTAGAGACATACTAGTGACACTCTGTTTGTCTATGTATTCACACATGTATTATGTTTCCGGTTAATACAATTCTAGCATGAATAATAAACATTTATCATGATATAAGGAAATAAATAATAACTTTAATATTGTCTCTAGGGCATATTTCCTTCACATAGTGTGATGGTGTGTCCGAACATCACAACTGCACCCTATTGGATATGGTGCATACCATGATGTCTCTTATCGAATTACCACTATCATTTATGGGTTAGGCATTAGAGACAACCGCACTCACTTTAAATAGGGCACCACACAATTCCGTTGAGACGACACCATATGAACTATGGTTTAGAGAAACCTAAGTGTCGTTTCTTAAAAGTTTGGGGCTGCAATGCTTATGTGAAAAGGTTTCAGGCTGATAAGCTCGAACCCAAAGCAGATAAATGCATCTTCATAGAATACCCAAAAATAGTTGGATATACCTCCTATTCCAGATCCGGAAGCAAAAGTGATTGTTTCTAGAAATAGGTCCTTTCTCGAGGAAAAGTTTCTCTCAAAAGAATCGAGTGGGAGGATGGTGGAGACTTGATGAGGTTATTGAACCATCACTTCAACTAGTGTGTAGCAGGGCACACGAAGTTGTTCCTGTGGCACCTACACCAATTGAAGTAGAAGCTTATGATAATGATCATGACACTTCGGATCAAGTTACTACCAAACCTCATAGGTCGACAAGGATGTGTACTACTTCAGAGTGGTACGTAATCCTGTCTTGGAAATCATGTTGCTAGACAACAATGAACCTACGAGCTATGGAGAAGCGATGGTGGGCCCGGATTCTGACGAATGGCTCGAGGCCATAAAATCCGAGAGAGGATCCATGTATAAAACAAAGTATAGACTTTGAAAAGAACTACTTGATGGTCGTAAGGCTGTTGGGTGCAGATGGATTTTAAAAGGAAGACGGACAATGATGGTAAGTGTCACCATTAAGAAAGCTCGACTTGTCGTTAAGATTTTTCCTGACAAGTTCAAGGAGTTGACTACGATGAGACTTTCTCACTCGTAGCGATGTTAAGAGTCTGTTGGAATTATGTTAGCAGTTACTGCATTATTTATGAAACCTTGCAGATAGGATGTCAAAACATTGTTTCCTCGACGTTTTTCTTGAGGAAAGGTTGTATGTGATACAACCAGAAGGTTTTGTCAATCCTGAAAGATGCTAACAAGTATGCAAAGCTCCAGCAATCCTTCTAAGGACTGGAGTAAGCATCTCGGAATTGGAATGTACGCTTTGGTGAGATGATCAAAGATTTTGGATTTATACAAAGTTTATGAGAAACTTGTATTTCCAAATAAGTGAGTGGGAGCACTATAGAATTTTTGATGAGTATATGTTGTTCACATATTGTTGATCGGAAATGATGTAGAATTTCTGGAAAGCATGCAGGGTTATTTGAAAAGTGTTTTTCAATGGAAAACCTGGATTAAGCTACTTGAACATTGAGCATCAAGATCTATAAGGATAGATCAAAATCGCTTAATAGTACTTCCAAATGAACACATACCATGACAAAATTTTGAAGGAGTTCAAAAATAGACCGGCAAAGAAGGAGTTCTTGGCTGTGTTATAAGGTATGAGTATTGAGTAAAACTCAAGACCTGACCACGGAAGAATAGAGAGAAAGGAAGGTCGTCCCCTATGCTTTAGACATAGGCTCTAAAGTATGCAATGTTGTGTACCGCACCTGAAGTGTGCTAAGCCATGAGTCAGTCAAGGGGTAGAAGTGAGATCTAGGAATGGATCACAGGAGAACGGTCAAGGTTATCCTTAGTAACTAGTGGACTAAGATTTTCTCAATTATGGAGGTGGTAAAAGAGTTCGTCATAAAGGGTTACGTTGATGCAAACTTTGACACTAACCCGGATGACTCTGAGTAGTAAACCAGATTCGTATAGTAGAACAGTTATTTGGAATAGCTCCAAGTAGCGCGTGGTAGCTGCATCTACAAGATGACATAGAGATTTGTAAAGCACACATGGATCCGAAAGGTTCAGACTCATTGACTAATAAACCTCTCTCACAAGCAAGATATGAACAAACCCCATGGGTGTTGGATTCATTGCAATCACATAGTGATGTGAACTAGATTATTGACTCTGGTGCAAGTGGGAGACTGTTGGAAATATGCCCTAGAGTCAATAATAAATTAGTTATTATTATATTTCCTTGTTCATGATAATCATTTATTATCCATGCTAGAATTGTATTGATAGGAAACTCAGATGCATGTGTGGATACATAGACAACGCCATGTCCCTAGTAAGCCTCTAGTTGACTATCTCGTTGATCAATAGATGGTTACGGTTTCCTGACCATGGACATTGGATGTCGTTCATGATGGGATCACATCATTAGGAGAATGATGTGATGGACAAGACCCAATCCTAAGCCTAGCACAAGATCGTGTAGTTCGTATGCTAAAGCTTTTCTAATGTCAAGTATCATTTCCTTAGACCATGAGATTGTGCAACTCCCGGATACCGTAGGAATGCTTTGGGTGTACCAAACATCACAATGTAACTGGGTGGCTATAAAGGTGCATTGCGGGTATCTCTGAAAGTGTCTGTTGGGTTGGCACGAATCGAGACTGGGATTTGTCACTCCGTGTAACGCAGATGTATCTCTGGGGCCACTCAGTAGGACATCATCATAATATGCACAATGTGACCAAGGAGTTGATCACGGGATGATGTGTTATGGAACGAGTAAAGAGACTTGCCGGTAACGAGATTGAACGAGGTATCGGGATACCGACGATCGAATCTTGGGCAAGTATCGTACCGATATACAAAGGGAATTGTATACGGGATTGATTGAATCCTTGACATCATGGTTCATCCGATGAGATCATCGTGGAACATGTGGGAGCCAACATGGGTATCCAGATCCCGCTGTTGGTTATTGACCAGAGAGATGTCTCGCTCATGTCTTCATGGTTCCCGAACCCGTAGGGTCTACATACTTAAGGTTCGATGACACTAGGGTTATTAGGAAGACTTGTATGTGATTACCGAATGTTGTTCGGAGTCCCGGATGAGATCCCGGACATCACAAGGAGTTCCAGAATGGTCCGGAGGTAAAGATTTAAATATGGAAAGTTATTGTTCGGGTTCCAGGAAAAGTTTGGTTTTTCCCGTATTGTACCGGGAAGCTTCCGGAAGGTTCCGGAGGATTCTGGAGGGGTCCGGAGGTCCGGAAAATGTTCCACCACGTCCAATATAGCAGCATGGGCTGTAGGGGGGATCCCTAACCTTAATGGGCTAGGGGCACCAGTCCCCCCAAGGCCCATGCGCATGGGAGAGGGGAAACCCTAAGGGGGAGGGCCTCCACTTGACTTGGGAGGCACTCCTCCCCCCCTTGGCTGCCGCCCCCAACCCTAGATGGGATCTAAGGGGGTCGGCCCCCTCTCTCCCCACCTATAAATAGTGGAGGGGTGGGAGGGCGGCCAGACCCTTGCACCTGGCGCAGCCCCTCCCCTCCAATACCTCTCCTCTTCCGCGTGAGCTTGGCGAAGCCCTGCCGGAGAACTGCCACTCCATCACCACCACGCCGTCGTGCTGCTGTTGGACTCTCTTCCTCAACCTCTCCCTCCTCCTTGCTGGATCAAGGCGCGGGAGACGTCTCCGTTCTGTACATGTGTTGAAAGCGGAGGTGCCGTCCGTTCGGCGCTAGGATCATCGGTGATTTGGATCACCACGAGTATGACTCCATCAATCCTATTCTCTTGAACGCTTTCGCTTAGAGATCTTCAAGGGTGTGAAGATGCAATCCCTCTCTCTCGTTGTTAGTATCTCCTAGATTGATCTTGGTGACACGTAGGAAAATTTTGAATTATTGCTACATTCCCCAACATATCATTCTTGGATGTTTTACAATCATTTTATAGCAACTTTATATCATTTTTTGGGACTAACCTATTGACATAGTGCCTAGTGCCAGTTGCTGTTTTTTGCTTGTTTTTTACTTCACAGAAAATCAATACCAAATGAACTCCAAATGCAGCGAAACTTTTTGGAGATTTTTTTTGGACCAGAAGACACACGATGGGCTAAGGAAGTACTAGAGGGGGCTCCGAGGGGAGCACAACCCACCTGGGTGCACCTGGGGGCCAGGCGCGCCCTGGTGGGTTGTGCCCACCTCGGCTGCCTCCCGCACCGCCTCTTTGCTCTATTAATACCCCGAAAATCCAAAAACCCTAGGGGAGTCGACGAAACACAATTCCAGCCGCCGCAAGTCCCAGGAACTACAGATCCAATCTAGACACCATCACGAAGGGGTTCCTTTCCGATGATGCATGAGTAGTTCATTGTAGACCTACGGGGGCCTAGGCAGTAGCTAGATGGCTTCCTCTATCTCTCTCTCTCTCTCTCTCTCTCTCTCTCTCTCTCTCTCTCTCTCTCTCTCTCTCTCTCTTGATTCTCAATACAATGGTCTCTTGGAGATCTATTTGATTTAACTCTTTTTATGGTGTGTTTGTTGGGATCTAATGAACTTTGAGTTTATAACCAGATCTATTTTATCCATGAAAGTTATTTCAGTTTTGATCTCTTATATGCAAGATTGCTTATAGCCTCGTATTTCTTCTTCGAATCTTTGGTTTAGTTAGGCCGACTAGATCAATTTTTCTTGCCATGCGAAGAGGTGCTTTTTGATGGGTTCGATCTTACGGTGCTCAATCCCAGTGCAGAAGGGGACATGACACATATGTATCGTTGCTATTAAGGATAACTAGATGGGGTCTATTCCTACATGGATAGATCTTATATAAATCATGTCATCATTCTTATTGCATTACTCCGTTTTCCCATGAACTTAATACACTAGATGCATGCTGGATAGCGGTCGATGTGTGGAGTAATAGTAGTAGATGCAGGCAGGAGTTGGTCTACTAATCTTGGATGTGATGCCTATATAATGATCATTGCTTTGATATATTTGAAGTTCTATCAACTGCCCAACGGTAATTTGTTTACCCGCCGTATGCTATTTTTCTCAAGAGAAGCCACTAGTGAAATCTACGGGCCCCAGGTCTCTTCTTTATCATATTTGCCTTCGAGATCTATTTTTATTTGCTTTTATTTTTAGATATTAATCCAAAACCCCCAAAATACCTTGCTGCAATTTTTATTCATTTATTTTATTTTGTATTTTCACGAGATCTGTTTACCCAATCTACTACAAATCTATCTATCTTTTTACCCGGGAAGGATTGACAACCCCTCTTACACGTCGGGTTGCAAGTATTCGTTCTTTGTGTATAGGTACTGTTTACATAGTGTTTGAAAGTGCAACTATCCCTAGGTGGTTTTGGTAATTCATAACAACATATAGCTCATTGAGCTAATGCTATTCCAAGATGATTATTTCAGGAAAGCTCAATGATTGGCATGGCATGGATGTGAAAGTGGAACCCTCAAAATGCTAAGGACAAAGGATTGGCTCAAGCTCAAAAGCTCAAGACTCTTCATTTTATATTTTAGTGATCCAAGATCACATTGAGTCTTTAGGAAAAGCCAATACTATCAAGGAGGGGTGAGGTGTTGCTTAATGAGCCTCTTGCTTCATGTGCTTAGTGATATGCTCCAAAACCCTCAACTACTTTCCCATATCCACATATGACTTAAACCCTAAGCCAAACTCGGTCCTACTGATTCTTCCTATCTGGCGCCACCGAGTTTCACTTGTCATCAGCCACTGCCAAACCCTAGCAATTCAGTTCTACAGATAGGGATGTCGGTCTCACCGAGATGGGATTGCAAACTCTCTTTTCCCTTTCGTAACTTTTCGGTCTCACCGAAAGAGCGAATCGGTCCCACCGAGATTGCAATGTAAATTCAGTGTTTCCCCTTTGTAACTTTTCGGTCGCACCGAAAGAGCAAATCGGTCCCACCGAGTTCGCCTGACCAACTCTCTGGTTAGCTAATTACCAAATTCGGTCTCACCGAGTTTGTGTAATCGGTCTCACCGAGATTACGTTATGCCCAAACCCTAACCATATCGGTCCTACCGAGTTGCATGTCAGTCCCACCGAAAATCTCTAATGGTCACTAGGTTTACATTTTCGGTCCGACCGAGTTTGTTGATTCGGTCCCACCGAGATTGGAAAACTGTGTGTAACGGTTGGATTTTGTGTGGAGGCTATATATACCCCTCCACCTACTCTTCATTAAGAGAGAGAGCCATCAGAACACATACACCATTCCAACTCATATGTTCTGAGAGAGAACCACCTACTCATGTGTTGAGACCAAGATATTCCATTCCTACCATATGAATCTTGATCTCTAGCCTCTCCAAGTTGCTTTCCACTCAAATCTTCTTTCCACAAAATCCAAATCCTATGAGAGAGAGTTGAGTGTTGGGGAGACTATCATTTGAAGCACAAGAGCAAGGAGTTCATTACCTACACACCATTTGTTACTTCTTGGAGAGTGGTGTCTCCTAGATTGGCTAGGTGTCACTTGGGAGCCTCCGACAAGATTGTGGAGTTGAACCAAGGAGTTTGTAAGGGCAAGGAGATCGCCTACTTCGTGAAGATCTACCGCTAGTGAGGCAAGTCCTGTGTGGGTGATGGCCATGGTGGGATAGACAAGGTTGCTTCTTCGTGGACCCTTTGTGGGTGGTTGCTTCTTCGTGGACCCTTCGTGGGTGGAGCCCTATGTGGACTCGCGCAACCGTTACCCTTTGTGGGTGGAGCCCTCCGTGGACTCTCGCAATCGTTACCCTTTGTGGGTTGAAGTCTCCATCAACGTGGATGTAGGATAGCACCACCTATCCGAACCACGGGAAAACCATTTGTGTCTCCAATTGCGTTTGAATTCTCCAAACCCTTCCCTTTACATTCTTGCAAGTTGCATGCTTTACTTTCCGCTGCCAATATACTCTTTGCATACTTGCTTGAATTGTGTGATGATTGCTTGACTTGTCCTAAAATAGCTAAAATCTGCCAAGAACTAAAATTGGGAAAAGGTTAAGTTTTTATTTGGTCAAGTAGTCTAATCACCCCCCTCTAGACATACTTTCGATCCTACAGTGTTGCATGGATCTCCTAATAGTTCGACAACCTTGGTCTCAACACTGAGGGAAATACCTACCGTAGTTGTGTTGCATCATCCCTTCCTCTTTGTGGAAATACCGACGTAGTTCAAGCCGCATCAAAAGGAATTTCTGGTGTCATGGTCGGGGAGATATCATCAACATCTATTAGGTTCCTATCACAATTATCATCTCCTTGAAATTTAAACTATTGGAATCAGAGAATTTTCCATCTGCCAGTTCTTTGTCGTCCGCTGGCCGATGACAAAGAAGGTCGTTGCCGTCTGCCTACAAAAAATAGATGGCAAAGATACGATTTGCATCAGCCAGTTCTTCGTTGTCTACTAGCGGATGGCAAAGAATCTTTGCCGTCTGCTAGCAGACGGGAAAGAGATAGGTGGGGTCCACTTTAGGGCAACGTTGTAATGCCCCCCACCTCTTTGACGTCCTGTAGTAGACGGCAATGATCGTGCCCCATCCAAACTAACGGTCACCCCAGCCTCTCTCTCTCTCTCTCTCTCTCTCTCTCTCTCTCTCTCTCTCTCTCTCTCTCTCTCTCCGGCCCCACACCCCCTTTCTCCCCTCTCTCTCTGCCCACCCACGCCCGCAACGCCGCCCGCGCCCGCACCGCCGCCGCCCCACCATCCCATAGCCGCACCACCCCACCGCCCGCGATGCACCACCCCACCACCCTGTCGCCGCACCATCCCGCCGTCGCCGCCCCC
>NC_041382.1:697296961-697302093 GCF_002162155.2 Triticum dicoccoides | reverse complement strand
AGAAGAAGAAGAAGAAGAAGAAGAAGAAGAAGAAGAAGAAGAAGAAGAAGAAGAAGAAGAAGAAGAAGAAGAAGAAGAAGAAGAAGAGAAGATGATGAAAAAAAGAAGTAGAAAAGGTAGAACAAGAAATTAAAGAAGGAAAAGAAGGTCGAGGGTCGAGAGCCAGGAATGAGGGTCGAGCATCGCCGAGGGGTCGAGGGCCGAGGATCTCCGAGGGGTCGAAGTTTTTTTTTCATAGTTTGAAGTGTCGATGCTTTTATGTGATGTGATGTACTCGATTTTCTTGACTCGATCGGTAAAATTTACATGATTTGTGCTATTTCATCTCCTTGGAGTCATCGTGGTAGAAGTTTTGGTCCATGATCCCGTCGTTGTTTGACTACTTACTCTGCAGCCGAGGGTGAGCTACGAATCCACCTTCACCTCCTACGCTCTTTTAATCATGTCAATACATTTCATTTTCATGCTAAGTTGCGTAACCTGCGCGTCTCTTGTCCGAAAGGGTTGCATCAATAAATATGCATTCAGTTGCATATTTATCACCATAACTCATTCAGATTGTCCAGCGATTTCCATGGACAGCCCGAGTATGTGTAGATTGGGTATGTTCTCCATGCTCTGCCCCATTCCGATACAAAATTTTGGTAGCGCCTCCCTGTTGTTCTCTGGATGATACATTCTCTTGGCTTTTTGCCGAGACGTGTATTTGGAGAACAGCGGGGAGGTGCTGCCGAAATATTGTCTCAGAATGGGGTAGAGCATGGAGAATGTACTCAATCTACACATTCTCGGGTTGGATTAGGACCTATCTTTACCTATTAGAGTGTAGGTTGCATGGATGTAATAAAATTGACAAACTAGATTAATTGATGAATATACATGCTGACGGACCTATCTTTACCTATTAGAGTGTACGTAGGCAAGATGAGTGATCGTGCGTGGATGTACACCGGTCACACTAGTCAGAAAGACATGACCAATGAATGGTTAACAAAAAACAAGGGGTTTGTGAGAGCTGCATTTGCAAATGGCCAGAAGAAAACCTGGTGCCCCTGTGTCCGGTGCGACAATTGGCACAAGAGGATAGAGGAACAAATGGGCAAACACCTGCAGAAGTGTTGTTTTACGACTGGATATACGGTGTGGACATTTCATGGTGAGTCTGCCCAACGTGCCAGAGCTGAGGTGGTTCGTCCTCGCACCGACAAGGATGGTACCGAGATGGAAGACATGCTGGAAGACATGCTGGAAGACTTTGATGATGCTCGGGTTTCGGACGATGAGATGGAGGAATCTGCAAAGTCCTTCAATTAAATGTTGGAGTCTTCAAAACATCCTCTCCACGAGCACACTGAGCTTTGTTAGTTGGATGCCATCTCCCAAGTAATGGCTCTGAAGGCTCAATTCAACTTGGGCAGAGAATGCTACAACGCGATGATGACAGTATTTGAAAAATAAAACGAGTATTGGAAAGAAAAATGAAAAGAATTGAAGAAGAGAAGATGAAATTGGAGTTGTATGTTGCTGATGCCGTCGATGATCACAAGATCAAGATGGATGCAATTCACTTGAAGATGGATGCAATGCGCATGAAGATCAGTAATATTAGAAAATATGCCATTGACAATGAGGCTTGGTATCATTATGCCGTTGGATCAATTGTTACCTTAGCTTATTTTCCCCAAAAAAAGACGTACTTAGCTAATTATCCTCCAAAATAACATAATTAGCTTATTTAATTCATTTATGACATAATTAACTTATTCATTTCAAAAATGGCGTAATAACCTTGGTTCTCACATAAATATCATATACTTAGTTTATTTTCCTCCAAAATGGCATAATTACCTAAGTTAGATAAAAAATGAGGACTTACCTAACTTGGCTCAAAAATGGCATCATCACCTAGGTTAGCACAAAAGTGACCTATACTTACCTTTCTTTTCACCAAATTGACATAATAAGCTTACTTAGCTCAAAAATGGCATAATTACTTAAGTTAGCTCTAAAATGACACAACTAAGGAATAAGAAGAAGAAGAAGAAAAACAAGTAAGAGGAGAAAAAGAAAGAATAGAAGAAGAAAGAGAAGAAAAAGAAAGAATAAAAGAAGAAGAATGAGAATGAGAAGGAAAAGGATAAAAAGATAGAAGAGAAGAAGAAAAGATGAGAAAAGAAGAAGAAGAAAATATCTTCTTATTCTTCCTCTTTCTCTTCTTTCTTTTTCTCCATCTTCTTCTTCTGCTGCTACTTCTTCTTCTAGTCTTCTTCTTCTTCTAACTTTCTTACTCCCATTTTTGCAGGTTTCATTCACTTCATGAAAGCAGCATTGATGGACTGCTAGTGCTTAGTTTTTGTTTTCATTTGTATTGATGAGCAATGTGAAACTATGTATGTATATATGGATGAACTCCGTGAAACTATGTATGTATTGGATCTCTTAATAACCTATGTGTTATGTTGCATTGATGGACTGCTAGATGTTGGATACATGGGCTATGTTTGAGGATGAAACTATATATATCATATATGTCTTTTGAAAATGCAGGGATATAACAGAAAACCAAAAAAACAGTAACAATACATGCACTTTGCCGTCTGCCACCAGCGACAAAAGGCCACATGGCAGCAACCTGTGCAACCTGGGAGCTGACCCATTTGGTCACCTTGTCATCTGTGGCAGACAACAAATGCTAAGAAGGTTTGCCGTCCGTGGCAGACGGCAAAGAGCGGGGATGGCATGACGCGTCTGCTGACGTCATATGGGAGACGACAAAGCGGAGGCATGTTTGACGTCTGCTGGCTGACGGCAAAGCCTCCCGTTAGCCACCTAACATGGCTAACATCAGTTGTTTGCCTTCCACCTTCTTTGCCATCTGCTACAGACGGCAAAGGGGTCTTTGCCGTGCGCTGGCAAATAGTAGACACCAAATGAGCTGTTTACCGTTACTTACTGTGTCGGGCATGTTTGCCGTCTGCGGCTGACGGCAAAGACCTTTGCCGTCCGCTTTTCGGTCCTTTGTCGTCTTCCAAATTCGCTAATTCCTGTAGTGTTACATTATTTGCATGTGCCTCTCATTTTCATCTTCCCCACTTCACAAAAATTTGTCGTTTTATTCGCCCTCTTTTCCATTCGCAATTTTCTCGTCAGATCTGTTTTTCGTGTGCAATTTTGTTTGTCACCTTTTGTCGTTGTGGATAGTTCTTCCTCTATTGCGTGCACCCCCGAAAACGAGGTTCTTAACTTCAAACAAAGGGGAGGGGAGAATTTAAAAGATGCTTGGTATAGGATTTGCAATGCTAATAATAGATCTATTCATAAGCAATCTACTGTTGTTCTTCTTTGTTGTTTTTATGTGGGCATCACCACCTGGTATAGATTCATCCTTGATACGATTACCGGTGGGAATTTCTTGATGTATCCTTCTCTAGATGCTTCTAATTCCATGGGGAATCTAGTGGGTTCACCACCTCTTATGATTAATGAAACAACTTTAACTCTCGAGCATGTTATGGAAAGGCTAGATTCTATTGAAAAGAAAATGCTCTTTTAGTAGCCCGAGATAGAAATTGATATTATTTCTTGGTTAGTTCGGCCCTTGAATCAACATGCTCATGTGTATGTACTTTGCCTTCATGCACTTCCAAGGGGGGAGGTTGTATATCCATACAAACATATGCCATGTGCTATGGTTGGTGTTCTGCTTGCCAAACAGATTCATGCCATTGGTACTCGCGCCAAGCACGATGTGACTTGGATCTTCTGCGAAATATCAATATTCAATGTTGAATGCTCTTCACTAGCTTGCATCCGTGAGGTGTCTCAGCTTCGGATCATGTCCATCGTCGGGCTTCAGCCTCTCCGCGTGCTAGCGCATGAGCTTTGCTTCCTTAGGATCTATGAAATAATGTTGCAGATGGGGAATTATCGGAAAGTACCATACATCTTTCTGAGGAGCTTTATTTCCGCCCTTCTTGTATCGAGAATCATTGCACACCGGACAACTGGTTTTTTCCGTGTGCTCCTTCCGATGAATGATGCAATCGTTGATACAAGCGTTGTATCTAATGTGCGGCGGATCAAGAGGGCGCACTATTTCCTTGGCCTCCTCGACACTTGTAGAACACAGGTTCCCCGCGGGAAGAACCTTTTTTAGATACTTCAAATGATCATCTAGGCTTCTGTCGGTCCATTTGTTTTTTGCCTTCATCTTTAGAAGTTTGAGCGTGAAACTCAAGCGGGTTACCTCGGGATCACAACCATCATACAATGGAGTCTTCGAGTCAACCTCTAGTTGGGCCAGCTTGGCCTCCTCTCTAGAAGCAGCTCTGTTGCTAGTCGTCTCCTTGCGAAGCAAGTCTCGAACATGAGGGTCCCCCACGACTGAACTTAGTAGCGATGAGGGCTGCGGCGGGTCTGTGTCTTCTCCGTTATGTCCGGCCTCTTCTCCAACGCCATGTCTGGTGCCCTCTTCTTCGGGTACATTATCGATCATCTCTTTGTCTGGCCCCATGTCGTTATTACCTGCCTCGTTGATGTCCTCATCATCTTCACTCATCCACCAAGTATAGCCATCGATGAATACAAGAGCAGGTGCGCCTTCAAATGGCCATCCTTAAAGGGGTCGAGCCAGACTCCAACTTTGCATTTTTGAAACGGACATAAATCACCTTCTGGTTATTTCCATACATGTCATGCACCACGGATCGCAACCATCTTTCCACCATCCTTGCACTTACCTTCTTCATGATCGCCTGCATGGACAAACAAAATAATTATTATCACGCATGCATATGCTTGCATCAAAGTAAAATTCAACCTTCCCTACAAATTGGACATATCAAGTTTGCTTGAAATTAGCCGAAACGGAAATAAATTGACATTTCGGCAAAACGTAGGCAACTCATGTATGTCACACACACACACACACACACACACACACACACACACACACACACACACACATTTCCGTTCATGCACACCGCTTATTTTTACTCACCTAGAGGTATCGAGTAGCGTGATGAGGCGGATGTCACTACTTACAGATCGATCTAAAGGGACAAATATCGATATTTAATTCTCCTTCTTGACTAATTAGGGAAAGTAGATTGCTTACTTCAGGAAATGAGAGG
>NC_041382.1:697258056-697296726 GCF_002162155.2 Triticum dicoccoides | reverse complement strand
GGGAGGAGGGGTAGAATTGAAGGAAGAAGAAAGAAAGCAAGTGGAGGAGGAAGGAGAAGGAAGGAGAAGGAAGGGGGAAAAGAAAGAGAGAGAGGGGGGGGGGAGGTGGTAGTTATTTTAGGCTACAACATCTTACCAGTAGCGAGGGCCTGCGTACCTGCGCAAGTACTATCCTGGTAGTAGTAGTGCTGGTTTACAACTGGCGTTGTTGCTAAGTGGGGCCCAGGAACTAACACCATGTGGGCATAGTGGCAGCGTGGTGTCCGTGACCCGTGCAACATCTATCTTCTTAGTAGTAGCGCGAGTTTTGCTGCCAGCGCTGCTACAACAGCTCCACCCAAGGGGCACCTTGGGCCCACTTGGCAGCAGTGCTTGTGGAGCAGACCAGCGCTACTGCTATTATGTGCCAGTAGCGCGGGGCGGCGACCATCGCTAATGCTAGTTAACAGTAGTGTGGGGTACTTAACCAACACTACTGCTAACCGTCTACCTATATTCTTTTCCCTAGTAGTGTCAGGTATGCATGTCATACAAGTTATAAGGTGTAGAGAAAGTCGGTCAAGTAAAGTGTGATTCTTAAGAAATGTGATTAAATTGTTAAACACTAAATTCTTCAGGAATTATAGTTAAAAATTGATCACAAGGATACCGACTTGATTGCATGTTGTTGCGAATCGATGCAAGAATTACTACGGCCTAATGACCAACAAATTAATGAGGTTAAAATATGTGTTGAAAATTTTATAGGTATGTTTTTTTTTCATTAACATATTACCTCTGAATTTATTGTCATAATTCATTTTAGAGTTTGTACACTCTAACCCATTGCATGGAAGTTGTAAGGAGGTTGTTCATAAGAGAACAATAGTTGTTCGATATTATGAACAAAAGGGTCATACTCCTAATATGAATAGGATGTAAGTTATGAATAGTGATGACAGTTAAACACCCATAACTTTGACGCTAAATGTCGTAAGACTAAAAGAATACCACACATGTGTGGCACTGCATTTAGTCATATTGGAGAAATCCACATGGAGAAATTACATAGTGATGGATTTTGGAGTCATATGATTATGAATCATCTGACACTTGCAATTTTTGTCCAAATAGTGAAGTAAACTAAAATACCGTTCATAGGCCATAAAGAACGAGCAACAAGATAATTGAAAATATGCATATTGATTTATGTAGTCCAATAAGTGTTGTTGCAAGCAGTGGATTTATCTATCTTCAACTGGGCAAGGATGTAGGTGGTGCAGGAAGCAAGGATGGCGGAGGAGCAGGCGGCATGGATGGCGCAAGGCCATTGATCCGGGCAGCCAGTGAGTGATCTGTCACGCTCGAACATTGATTTCATTTTGGCATATCCAGATTATTAAACTATGATTTGTTTTGATTTGTCATATTTGTTTCAAACTGTTGAGTTGAGATGATTCGTATCGTATCACCAACGTGCATGAATTGAATGGATTTGATGATTTTCGTATTTGAGGTGTAAGGGTGTGCGGCAGCCCAAATGAGGGGCCGTCCGGCGCTTTCCGCGGATGGGTGTGTAGGGGCCGGATTTGCCAATCCAGTTGTACATGTTCTAAGAAATGAAAAAAAAAGTGCGAAGGGGCATACAAGTACTTTAGAAATAGGGTCATTTTGGCGAATAAATACTGTAGATGCTATGAGGATCGGTCAGGACTCAGGAGTCGGGCCTCGGTCAGCCAAGACGAGAAAGGTACAAGGACCGCAGCGCTGGGCATCCGGCGCCCCCAGT
Organism: Triticum dicoccoides; assembly: GCF_002162155.2. NCBI lineage: Eukaryota > Viridiplantae > Streptophyta > Magnoliopsida > Poales > Poaceae > Triticum > Triticum dicoccoides. The sequence continues at coordinate 697,294,958 of NC_041382.1, read as the reverse complement.
CTGAGTTTTCACCATGCATGCATGCATGCAAAAGCAAAAGCCACGTTATTTACCGCGCGACAAGCACCCGCCGCGGCCATGCCGCCTTGCGTACGGGGCTCGCACACCTCGCTCCCCCGCCCCGGAGAAAGTCAGCGTCCGTCCATCCACCCGTCCATCGGCTTCCCGTTCCCGTGTGCACGCACATCACCCCTCCTTCCGCCCGTCCACAGAAAAATAATCCGGACATCGCTCTCGCCCTCCTGTGCCCCCTGATCTCGTCTGCCCTCACATACTTCTTTATTGTCCTTTTTGGAAGCCAACTCAAGTTACCCATCCATCCATCTCCATTTCGATCTGCTGCTAGCCTCGCTTGCTTGGTGTAAAGAAAAGATAGTTCCCTTTTTCCTTGGCCGCTACTAGCTGCCTAGCTAGCTAGGAGGAGTAGCCGGTTAGCCCATCATCCCTCTCACATCACATCCTGCTTCCCCTCCACCCTACCTCCTTTTTCTGCAGCCCCCGCCCGCAAATAACACCAAATAAACTTGCTAGCTTGCTGCTTGCTGCTCGCTTGAATGATTGCTACCTTCATTCTCCAAGCAGATCGGGCCAGCCCGCGTCTCCAGCGACACCTATATCATAGTATATAGCTAGCTCAATCGGCTTGCCACGATTCGGTCGATCCTTGGTGTGGAAGAGCATGCTAGGAAATTATTGAGCGGTTGGCGGTGAAGCTCTTGAAGCTCTTGCTCTTGCTTGCTTGCTTGCGGCGAGCATCCACTATAGAGGAAGAGAGATCGGCGGGCCGCGCAAGGAGTAGAGAACCCTAGCTAGCTTGCGCGCTCGCCAGCCATGTGCGACTACTTCCTCCAGAGGATGGAGGGCGACCAGGCCGGCGGCGGGGACCTCACAGACATCGTGCGGGCCGGCGGCGCCATGCCGGGCAATAACGACGGCGACGGCACCAGCCTCCCGTCCACGGCCGCCGAGTGGCAGCTGCAGCCCGCGGACCAGCCGATGCTGTTCCCGCCTGCGCCGCCGTCGGCGTCACCGGGGACCGGCGGCGACGTCTTCGGCGACCCTTTCGCGGGGCTCGGGGACCCGTTCAGCAGCGACTATTCGTCGGGCGGCCCCGAATTCCTGGAAGGCATGCCGGATGCCATGGCCAAAATCGGCTTCGAAGCGGGCCCCGGCGGCGGCGTCAACGGTTGCGTAGGAGGCGGAGGCGGAGGCGGAGGCGGTGGCCAGATGTTCGACATGAGCAGGAAGCCGCTCTTGCCGAGGGGGATGCAGATGATGCCGGCGGGAATCGGTGGTGGGATGGGGCCGAGGCTGATGCAGTCGTCGCTGTCGCCCATACCGATACGCCCGTACCCGGCCATGACCGCGGGCGACATGGTGAAGCTCGGCATCACGCCCGGGCAGGCGGCCGGGTGCGCCATCGACGCCGCTATCGGCGGCATGCAGATGTCGTCGCCGCGCAACAACAACAGCGGGATCAAGCGCAGGTTGGAACCCGGCAATACATATCGCCACCGGATAGAGCTAGATCTGAACCGATCCAAGCTAGAAATCATCGTCGCGTTGCATGCATACCTGCATACAGTAGTAGTAGATTTCGAAGGGAAATTTCTTCGCGCGCTCGCCCTTTTTTTCTTCTGCTCTTTAATTCGCCCTTCTTCTTTCCGTGTTCTTCACTTCACCATGAAGAGATCATTAGAGCGAGGTGAGGAAGTTCCGAGGATTTCTCGGGATGTGACCAGAATTAATCGGCAAGATTGTGAGTAGTGCCTGGAGCTCGAAGTTTTAGGCACAAGAGTCTCCGTAGCCACATGGTGATGGTGATGGTGATCGGCGCGAATATTTCTGAATTGCCAAGCAATGCCTCTGTGCGATCGAGGTCATGTCATGTGCATCTAGACCTAGCCACTTTTCTGTACCTCACGGCCGAGAAGCTCGGCTTTTGAAACCCTAAGCAATCGCGCTAGTGTGCTTTTTAGTTGGCTGCAAAGTTTTCATTAGATTTACTAGTATTTACTTACTTTGAAATGTCTTCTAATTTTTGTTTGTTTTGAAATGTCTGTATTTACTTGTAGTGATGCAACATCGCGTGTTCTTATTAACTTTTGATATCTATTTATGATGGCTTTGGGTTTTTTTTTCCTCGCCTATACGCATAGCTTTGGTCTTATATGACTTTGCTATTTGTCGGTGTTTGTGTGTGTGTGTGTTGGTGTTGGCTGTGCGCATCCTAACTTTATGCAGAGGCCGGGTGTGTGCTCATCCTGTTTGCATCTCTTGATGCTTCATTTTGAGTCAATAAAATTCATCCTTTATCGAAAAAACTTGTAGTGATGCAACATCGCGTGTTCTTATTAACTTTTGATATCTATTTTGTGGTGTTTGTTGTGATATTTATCCCGTTTGTTGTGATATTTCTATCTATGTAATCAGTGATAACTTGCCCCATTGGTCTATGTGCACAGAAAGAACCAGGCAAGGAAGGTGGTGTGCATTCCGGCACCGACAACGGCGGGTTCAAGACCAACCGGGGAGGTGGTTCCTTCTGATCTCTGGGCATGGAGGAAGTACGGCCAGAAGCCTATTAAGGGCTCTCCTCACCCAAGGTATGTACATATACTACATGAATTACTAATTAATTAACAAAATAATTTGATTATATTGGATCGATGCATAAGCATGGTGCTTCTAGGCATTACAAGTCGTTGACATATTTTCATCTAATTAAAAAAACATTTCTAGCATTGCATCGAAGTTCGGGTGCTTAATTGAGGATGAAGCTTCTGATGTGATAAGAGTAAATAATCTTGGTTACACGCATGGTCCAACATTATATAATTCCTCAGCTCCATATTGTGTCTGCATGATCGATGCATGAACTCGCGCGCTGAAATTAATTGGAAGATAAACAAATGGGTACCTATCTAGCTAGAAAATCAACCCTCGGTCATGCATATATAGTTCCCCCTTCTTTAGAAATGTCATTTTGGGGGTGCACACATCACAGATAACAGAGAAATAATTTGTGCCATTGTGTCTACCAAGATAGATGTAGTTGAATATGAGTGATATTCACTTATTCTTGTTTGGCACATATAATTTAAGCATGCCATGCCACTTTGAATAGAAATGAAAATTCTTTCTACTTCGATTTTCAATAACAAGTGGCCCACCACTGGCTAGATTGAGTTTAAGGCCTCCTTGCAAATTCTCATACATGTGATATACTCATCTTTCGTAAATAATTAATACCAATTTTAAGGAGCTGTCATAAATCTACAAACAGTTTAGGTCTCAATCGACTGAGGTTTTCTTATATTAAGTATCAGCCAATTCAAAAGCCGGAAAGGTGTGGTGCCTAAAACTATTGAAAACAGCATCCAAAATTTCTGAACTTTTTTGACATCAAACATGATCAAATTTATGAGGTGCTTGCAAAATTTCATCAACAAATAATATTCGAGGAGCTCTCGACAAAAAGGCAAAATCACTGCTCAAATAGTGCACAAAACATTGGACTGTGATTTTTTTTTCCTGTCGAGAGTTCCTCGAATGTTTTTTGTTGACGAAATTTTGCAAGCCCTCATACATTTGATGATGTTTGATGTCGCAAAATTTTGGAATTTTGGATTTTGTTTCATAGTGTTTTTCCAATGTGCCGTGCACCTGGGAGTAGAAAAACCACTCTAAAAGAAAGTGCATTTTTCCCTGAACAAGTTGCACTTTTCCTAATCGATTAAAACAAAAGAAAATTAAGATTAGACAGACCCATTCACAAAGGCATCAAATTTTAGTTTACATTTCATTCGTATTTTTACATAAGCACATATCAATAAAGAATCTGGCCTTTTTTAGCCCAAATTTTTGTAATGCCCAGGAGATTTTGGTAGCTAGCAGACAGCACGCAGCATTGTTACTACATTTGCTTATGAAAAACCAGACACTAGTACTACACGGAGTGGACTTACTACGTACATTCTGGCTTAGCAAAATAAAGTTGGCGCAGGCGCACAGCACTAGTTAAGGAGGCCTAGTGTTAGTACATGCAGTACTGCTATACAATATCTAAAGTTCTGAAGCAAATGATGAAGGTACATGATGAGACGATCGAGTCTAACCAAAGTTCTTGTTGATTTCAATGAATAGAGGGTACTACAGATGCAGCAGCTCGAAAGGGTGTTCAGCACGAAAGCAGGTGGAGCGCAGCAGGACTGACCCCAACATGCTTGTCATCACCTACACCTCCGAGCACAACCACCCATGGCCGACCCAGCGCAACGCGCTCGCCGGCTCCACCCGTTCTCACCACGGCAAGAACGGCGGTGGTGGCGGCAGCGGCTCAGGTTCCAAGAGCTCGCACAACGAAAAGCAGCCTCAGAATCAAAACGTCAAGGAGGAGAGAAAGGATCACCGGGCCGCAGAGACAACGACGGCGACGACGACCACCAGCACAGTCACTACCACGACCAGCACTTCTCCCGTGGTCGTGAAGGAGGAGACGTTGGCTGGATCATCGTCGGAAGCGCAGGCGAGAGACCAGAGAGCCATGGACACTGTGGCAGGAGTACTGCATCAGGTCGACCACCGTGAGCTCATGGACCACGTGTTCAGCGAGAGCTACAGGCCTATGATACCGGGGTCCGGCCAGCACCACGAGGACTTCTTTGCTGACTTCGCCGACCTCGCCGAGCTGGAGTCAGACCCCATGAGTCTCATCTTCTCCAAGGAGTACATGGAAGCCAGGCCAAGCGGTGGTGCCGGCGATCATGGTGGCCAGGAGAAGGCGGTGGCCAAGGAGCTGGATCCGTTCGACATGCTAGATTGGTCCACTACTTCTAGCACCGCAGGGAGCACGTTTGAGCAAGGGAAGAGAGGCTAAATTACTTGAGGCAGGGTTTACGCATACGGTTACACACACATGAGATCTCCAGCTAAATAACCTTGAAGATTAACTACCACAAGGTCAGCAAGGAAGAAAGATGAGACTTGTTTTTCTTCTACTTTGTTACTTTTCTTATGTTTGTTCTCTGCTTCTTCTTATTATTGCTTGTGAGAGAGATTGATTTTTTGTTCAAAGTCTAGGATATGAACGGCCTTAGGTTTGTGCCAACTTGTACTTATGCATGCGATGAGGATCATCTATCTCTCGATACTGTCCTCTTCATCTGCGCTTGTGTGTGTTTCTAGCTAAGAGTGTCGTTTATTATGGTTATATATCTAACAGAATAAGTAGTATGTACTATTTAACGATGTTGAAAGTGTTTGGACAAGAGGAGAGATCAATGTGGGCCGTGATGAGTGTGATAGATGGATGAGTAGGAGACCCACGCCCTCGGAGGGGATGTGAGCGTGACAGAAAGAAATCTGGGGCATGCGCTAGCGTTGCAACGGAAGCGCTATGCGGCTATGCCATCCAGCTCAGATGGCAGAACAGTACATGTCTCGCGCGCCGATGAGAATCTGAATCAAAATAGGGGAGGGAACACTAGCTGGCCTCTTGCTTGCAAGATGAGGGCATATGTTGGATTCGCTAGCTCGACTGGAACGGTAGTACATATTTTTGTCTCTGCGCTGCGCCAAAGAAAAAGTACTGCATTTACTTCCTCTGTTCTCCTGAATTGTACATATGTATATAGTACTCTCGACTCATCACGGGCGCGCGCGTACCGGCAGTGCGTATGCATACGTCGTACATGCATAATATATCAGTACATGTGATATGATACTTAAAACTACTGGTGCAGGAGTATACTACGTACATAAACTAGCACCTGCATATGCCCTAGCTTGCTGGCTGCATTCTCGCATCAACATACGTGTACTGTGCGCATATGCATGGGCATGCAGGGAGTATGTGTGCACTTTGGTACAGAGTGCGTATGTAGCACATACTATATCTAACCGGCTTTCATTTGCCCCACAGGATTAATACCTTTCCGCATCCATCTATAGTGCTGCACAAGTTTGTAGGGGCACTGGTTTTGAATACGTGCCCTGCTCATCGGCTCATCCTTGTGTTCACAGTTGATATCTGAATGCTTTGCGTGTAGAAAGCGAGAAAGATACCAGTGCATGACTGTCTGTTGTGGACTGGTGACCATGTGCCATGCCTCTCGAAGTACAAGTTCATCGCCCAACTTTTTTCATGTTTTAGATTTTGGATAAAGTAGGCCGTGCAAGCAACTTGATAAGGTACTCCCTCCATTCGGATGAAATAAGGCGTATTTCGTTTTGTTAAGACAAGAATTTGACCAATAATTACTTTTTAATATTTGATTTATGTGATACAAAATCACTACATGAGAAAGTGCTTTTAAATACGAATCTAGTGATTCATGCCATATATCTTTGTATTTATGGCGTAATTGGTCAAATGCATGTCTTAACGAAACAAATATGCCTTACTTTTAGGAATGGGGCTAGTATTACAAGTTTACAACCAAGAGATCTCGAGTTGGAGATAAATAAATGCACCTTGTATCAAATCCATGTCTTCACAAGATTATTTTTTTATTGAAAAGGAGGTTAAACCTTTGCATCTGCATTATTGTGATCCACACAACCATTTTTGTTAGAGCATCTCCAGTCGTTCGGCCCCCCAGGGCGCCGAAAAAGAGCCGCCTGGGGGCGAGCCAGCGCTAGATTGGCGCATGGGGGTGACTTTGTTCCCAATCGTCGGCTCATAGGTCGCTCCGGGTTCAGCGATGTTCCGTACAAATATATGAAAACTCGGCGATTTTGGCACAAACTCGGCGAAACTTCATTGAAATTTGTACAAAAAACATGAAAACGTGTGAACTACGCATAAACTACGCCAAACTACGTCTAGCCGCCACCGCCGCCGCCACCGTCGTCGTCTACATGCTGAAAAGCCTGTGGAAGCAGGTGTAGTCGCCGCCGTCGCCATCATTGTCGTCGTTGTCGTTGTCGCGTGCCTCGCCTGTGCCGCCGCCGTCCCTGCTCTTAATTACTGAGAGAAGTACAGAACAAAGGTAACCACGTTGATGCCTTCTCACCCACCCAGGTTTAAGACATGGTATTTGTAATTTGGGTTTGTTGCACCAATTATACTATGGTGGGAAGGGGTTGATGCCTAGCCACCCACCCAGATTCAAGGCATGGTACTTGCAATTTGGGTTTGTTGCACCAATTATACTGTAGGGGATTGATGTCTTTCCACCCACCCAGGTTCAAGGCATGGTACTTGCAATTTGGGTTTGTTGCACCAATTATACTGTAGAGGTTTCCTTACAATCTTTCTATCAAAAAAGAAAGGTAACCACGACTGAACCATTGCAAGACATGAAATAAAGACCTACAACTAAGATATATGTATATGTATAAATTACATTCTAGAACCATCGAATAAATCAAGAATTATGCATGCACCTTTCAAAGTCGCAAAAAAATGCACATTAATTCATCTGCTTCCAACCGTCCTGATAGGATTTCCTTTCATCCTACTTAGGCCAACTCTAGCCGATCTCGTATAAAATAGAGGAGGATCTGGCCGAGTAAAGTTTACTGGAGTATATTTACTTCACTAACGTTTGGCCGGACCTAGCCGATCCATTAAATATAATAGAGTATAATTTTGTTTTTTTAACTTATGCAATTCTAGTTTACATTGTAGCCACATATTAGCACACATATAGAAACTAAGCATAAATATGAAGGTTCAAGAAATCACGAATATAGCTTACAAACCGGATTTAGAATTTATTAACTGAATTATTCAAATTTAAACACACCGAATGGTTCAAATGTAGCAAATAACATGTACAACCACAACTAGTAAGTGCTATGAAGTTGCCAGTGATGCTCAATAGATCTTCTTGGAGTTGGATATGAACTTGTTAGTTTTTGATCATGCGATGCCCTTCAAGGAATGCCTAGATCTTATTTGGATCGTACTCTGGCTCAACAGGAGTCCTGTTGGTGATGCATCAAAAGTTCTCGGGCATATCTCTCTCTCATTTTCAATGATCATGTTATGCAATATGATGATACAAGTCATGCTTTGCCATAGAACCTTGGAGCTCTAGTACTCGGCAGGGCCATGAACAATTGCAAAGCACTTTTGAAGCACACCGAAGGCTCTCTCCACATCTTTCCCAGCCGCTTCTTGACATTGGGAAAAGTGAAATATTTTTGTTACCTTTTGGAGCAGAATTGTTTAACTATGTGGCCCATGGGGGATAGATGTCATCCGCAAGGTAGTGACCCATTGAGTAGTTGTGCTCATTGACTGAATAGTTGCAAGGAGGATCATCTCCTATAAGAAGCCTAGCAAACAGTGGTGATCTCGACGGCACATTCAAGTCATTGTGAGAGCTAGGCAAACTAAATAATGAATGCCATATCCAAAGATCCTTCATTGCAACTGCCTCAAGAATGATCGTTGGATTGCTGCAATGGCCTTTGTACTGACCTTTCCACCCTGCAGGACAGTTCTTCCAGGTCCAGTGCATATAATCAAGTGACCCAAGCATCCCTGGCTATCCTCTTAAATCACCCTCTGCCATTGGACTCTAGGTGTCTTCCGCGTTGGGAGCCCTCAAATACTCTGGTCCAAAAACATTCATAACCGCTTTAGTGAACCTTCGAACGGCCTCCAAGATTGTGTCTTCACCAATGCGAACATAGTCATCTAATGCATTGGCCAAACACTCATATGCCAAAACTCACCTAGGAAAATCGTCGAATACTTGCCAGGTGGTGGTGGTGGACCAACCGGCGATGTTTAGGCCAAACCAGCAGGTGGTGACGGGTGGGAATGACCTGCAATGGTGCATAACCACGGTCAGATGCGGCAGCCGCCAATGAGGAAAAAGATTCGAGAGCAATCCAACGAACCAGTTAAGGCGACGACGGTGATTCACCCTGATTCCGGCGACAGCGATGGCCGGAGAAGAACGGCGAGGGCCAAAGGAGGCTACGAGGTAGCGGCAGGGGCGGCGGACCGTCGTCGGGAGGTGCGCTGGCGAAGAGGCAGTGGGTGTGCGAAGGCGCGTGAGAGGTAAGAAAATTTACTCCAGCGGCCGCAGCCGAACATATTTAGGCGCCAGATAGGAGCTGGAGTATTTTTTACTCCGTTATCCGATTTAGGGGATCAGCTACGTGCCGACCTTTTAGGGGTCGGCTAGAGTTGGCCTTAGCGTCTTTGATTCATAGGAATAGTGGAGGAAAATGTAGGAACACAAAAGTATCCTATAGTAACACTATTAATCCATTTGATTCAAATGAGTGGGTTGTAGGAAAAATGGAGGAACTTTCCTTTGATTTGGGTTTCATGGAAAAAACAAAGGAATTTGACAATCCACTCAAGCCTCTTTTTTAGTTTCCTGTGTACAAAGAACAAGGCAATGACCATAAGAAATGCAATACCAACAAATCTTACTTTTGCATGTGTTATAGTCTTACCAACATGTGGTTAGATGGTTTGGAGCACAAAGGTATCTCCAGTCCACGAGAGTTCATGATTGTGTTCGCATTTTCCTGGATTTATTTCAGGTCTTCCGACGATGTGCGTCCAGTGGGAGGAGATGTTCCTGTCGAATATGAATGCGTTTGTGGCAACTTTGTTAATCTCAAGATGATGTGCCGATTCAGTCTGTCAGAGGTGCTCATAGGAGTAGGATATGTGTGTGTGTGTTTGTTCGTAGGGATGAATGTATGTGTATATGTATGAGCGCCTGCGTCTATATTGTGTTAAAGAAAGTCTTAATTTGACTATGTATTTTTGCATTCTTGTGTCTTTTATACATGCGACTCAAACACACAATTCTGTTAATTCGTGTTATTTTACAATCCTTTGGTTTTGCACATGCAGTTCTATCTTATTCATGTGTTTTCACTATTCCTGTATATTTGAAATCATGTGAATCAAAGAGGTCTTAGAGATCACCAATAAGTGCATATAAATATATATTATCCTTCCTAGTTATATCTTGATTTTAATTTCCAATGAAAATTCATTACACCCTTCTCAAATTAAGGCCATTTTGGCGGACATGACATAGGTGCCTATTTCATTTTATTTTTACAAATTTTCACACAATTTATAATAGTCTTATGGGCACGTCCATATTTCTTGAGAAAACTTAAAAAGAAAAATTAAATTAGGAGCAGTATAAAAAAATAAAAATAAAAACTTGGAGAACATATGAGTTGTTAAGAAAGGTATAAAAATAATAATATAATTCATAAATAAATAGTATAAAAAATCATAAAAGTAAGAACAACAAAGAACTGAACACATAGAGAAATAAAAAAACAATCTTAGAAAACAAATGAGTCTAGATATGTCCTTGTATACATTTTTTATTTTCCACATTATATTTCCTACTTTTTACCCTTTTACCGATGTTTGAACGATATTAACAAGTTAAGATCTCCCCTACATGTAAAGATCATCACAATTTCTAGAATAATGTCACATTTCATCATTTATTTTGTTAATTTCTTGTTCTAAAGTATTATTTATATATTTACCCAAAACGGAATGTTGATGACACAACTATTTTGTGCATGGAACATTATATCATGAAAAAAAATGATTGGAACCTATAGGAAATTCGCCCAGGGTTTCGTAGATGGGCTAAAGTAAGTTGTTTTTGGATATGGAGCTTCTGACTAGTATTGAAGTTTGATGTTAAGTAGTGAACTCACGGGATAATTGAGGGGGTAACGTTGCCTTGTATATGTTTCACCGATCTCTCACAACCCTAACACCCATTCTACCAAAAATGTGTCTTCGCATACTCCAATACCAATCTTATCATCCTCATCATCATGAATTACCATTGCCCACCACCACAACCAAACTTCTCACCCTGGCCTGATGCTGGTCCGACCCTCCTCTTACATCACGACGATGGTGCCTCCGCCTCCTCTATCACACCATGGTAAACCCTCCTTATCGCCACCTTGATCTACTGATTCTTTGTTGACTTGCTAACCGTTGCCCACTAGCCCGGCTTCCTCGCCACCTCGCAACACTAGTTGGCAACCGGGTTAGGTTTCAATATTGTCCACCTATCTTCATTGGTTCAGACATTTAAATGGGCTGACTGGAGCGTGAATTTGATATTGTTTCAAAGATATAAGAGGTCTCATGTTTCAAACCTGACCAACGCATTAGTTAATTAAAATAGTTGCAGCCTACATAGTTTCACGGCTAAAGCAAATGAACAGGAGATATCTGCGAATGCATGAGAAAAAAAAGGTTATATTCTGGATAATAACAAGATAATGCGCTACTAATGGACAGAGCATCGCATTAATCATTTGAAAGAATCTCACTCGATCTGGACATCTGGCGCATTGCATCAAGTCAAGTCATATGGGATGTTAGGTGACATGCTACTACCGTACTGTCGATCATAATCCTGCTGCTTGTTGGATTAATGCCCTGCGCCCCGCGTGCAACAGCACTACAGCAGTACAGCGCGCAGCATCTGCATCTGAGGATCCGTCATCCGGTGTCAACATCTCGCCCGCTTCATCAAGATCGGACGGCGCCAGCCAGCCGATCAAATACAGTGATCGCCCCCGGCCGTCCCGGGGCGGCCTACCCACACCGGTGTCCGTGCCGCCATTGCCGTGGGTGGAGCTTCTGTAGCAGCACGCGATTCGAGTAACAACAGCCGCAATGGTGTACGTGGGAGTGTGATTGAGCTCTGATGGATCCAATAATTTGGCATTTACGCGCGCTGGGGCATACCCTGTCCGCGTCCGATAACCACCGCTACGCACACTCACTAGTGACCCGGTACGCTCGTCATCCTCATGGATCTCGCCCCAGTGACCCAGTCACACACAGCGGCTACACGCGAGATCAGCAGTGGCTTGTGTACGTCGGGCACTGCTACGTACGCACAGCCACTCAGCCAGCTGCATCCTCAATTGATGCCAAGAATTGAATGGACTCGCCGAGCAACAGGGCGCCGGCACGGATGTTCAGGACGCATGCATGCACCCGCATGCATGTCTCATGCCTGCATGATGGCATTTGCAGAGAGGCTTTTGCAGCGGGTCGCGAGAACAACAAAATTTAAGGGCCCTGGGCCTGCGAGGAGAGCCCACACCGCAGGCGGCATTTTTCTTTTTCTGGCAGCATCTCTAACGTGATGGTGTCCCTTTTCCTACTGGTCGAGTGCTGCTACTTCTTTTTGCCAGCGAGCATGATTTAATCGCTGATGCCAAATGTTTGTTCTTTTCCTATTCGTGCGGTGCGTGTGGAATCGATCGGGGAGACAAAATTATTGATGGGAGGGAAGCTGAAACAGAGAGACAATATAATACTTGTTCTTTTACATACACGGCCCGTGTGTTCCCTAAAGACCAAATGGTAGATCAGGCCTCTCACAGTTGAGGGGGAACCGGGGAGGCCCAGTGAAGATATACGCATAATAAAAGAATTGAAGCCCACTGGCCCAGTGTCTACCAACTGACTGACTGCGCGTTACGCTCCGTTATGTACGTACTCTAGACTTTTCTCAAAAAAATAAAAACACACGTAGTCTAGACGGTAATTTCTCCTACCAAATGTTTTTCTTTTCCTATTCGTGTGGTGTGGGAGACAAAAATATTAATGCGAGGGAAGCAGGAGAGAGACAATAAAATACTTGTTCTTTTCCACACACGGCCCGTGTGTTCCCTGAAGACCGAAGTAACAGTAGATCAGGCGTGCTGCAGCGAGTAGGGAATCGGGGAGGACCAGTGCACACGTAGGTACTCGCAGGCCCAGCGTCTACCAACTGTCGTCTGTGGGTTGTGATTTGCAGTTGAGCTAACAGGCTTTGTAGTCCATACATTTGGCTCGCATGTGATCTGTTGGTTCATTAACTTTCAAAATGTAGCTCTTGGATATACAAACTGCGAACGCTGTGATAAAAATATTTTGTTTGCTGATGATTCTCTAATACTGACGAGGGCCAATGCGCAAAATGCTATTTGTCTCCCTCCTAGACTTATATTGTGGGGCATCAGGACAACTAGTCAGTATGGATAAATCGAGTATTTTCTTCAGCCCGAGTACAGAAGTGAATATGAAGGCTCAGGTTTGCTCCATACTCAATATCATGACGGAGGCTATTAATGATAAATACTTTTTTTGCGAAATAATGATAAATACTTGGGATTGCCTACCACCCTAGGTTTGGATAAAAGTGATAGTTTTTAATACTTGAATGATCGGTTGATCGTGAGGCTCACAGGATGGAAAGAAAAAAGAGTTTGTCTTCAGCAGGTCAGGAAGTGATTCTTAAATCTGTTGCACATGCCATACCAAATTATGCAATGTCGGTCTTTAAAATTTCTAAGAAAATTTGCAAAGGAATCACGGATGCGAAATCTCGTTTTTGGTGGGGTGATGATGCATCACACAAAAGAATGCATTGGTTTGCATGGTGGAAAGTGTGTATACCTAAGAAAAAAGGAGGTATGGGTTTCCGGGATATTCATTGTTTTAACCTTGCACTACTAGCATGTAGCGACCCGACCCGAATGGATCAAGTGCTCTGTGCTCAGGTGTCATCCCTGGATCAGTAATGCTGACACCACACAGTACATCGAAGGATTTATAGCAGAGTGGAAATCACACACTTATTACATCGTTGTCTCAAAGAGAACTTATTACAATAAATATGGCTTAAGGCCATCTAGTGTCGACAACAGCGGAAGACTTGGAAGATAAATGGGTCCATCAACTCCAACGGCATCACTGAGTATAGAACCACGACCTAAAAGCACCTTACTCGTTGTCTGAAAAGTCTGCAACATGAAAGTTGCAGCCCGAAAACGGTTCAGCACATGGAATATGCTGGCAATGTAACACATAGAGAGTAATGGAATGAAACAACTATACTATATGCATATATAGCTGGTGGAAAGCTCTATGGTTACAGTTTTGCGTAAAGCCAATTTTTCCCTACTGCAAAGGAATAAATTTATTTAACTATCATGGTAGTTGTTGAACATCGAGAATGGTTGACAGCATTCCGATCCCAATTAAGTAATTAAAACCCAATAATATTAATTAGAAGTAACATGATGAGATTCACATGATATTCAAGTACTAGATACTCAAGTTGTCCATAACCGGGGACACGGCTAATCATGATTAGTTTGTACACTCTGCAGAGGTTTGCGCACTTTTCCCCACAAGACTCGATCGCCTCCATTTGGTTTCTCGCACTGCAGGGTGTTTGAGAAGATGGATGACCGAGACACAGTCTTTTAGAAGCGCTAGCACCTTACATGTGGGTAGACCGGTACACCTACTTTCCCCTACATCTGCTAGTCTACCCGTAAGAGTTCACACGACTTAGTCAACTATGCCAGAGCCCATAATGGCTTGTGGCTGCACACGGAAGTTTCTAGCATGAAAGATCTTATGATCCCTTTGAGCCTGGCTGGCGGTCCAAAATAAAAACAGGCAAGTCCTGATAGACATCAGGTGCCTTAATCCACCCAGATGTGTGTTTAAGTTGCCACCTTAGATAAACCATTAAAATTATCAACTCACATCTGTCATGGATATCACTCACCCAATCCACGTCTACTAGCATAGCATGGCATAATAAGCAAATGTAGAAATAACTCCCAAAGGTTTCATAATAATACAGGTAATAGGTACTACCTCATCTACTTCCCATCCCACAATTTAATTAGATCCTAATCATGCAATGTGTGAGGATTGATCTAATGCAATAAAACATGGGTTGTAGAAAAGGTATGATCAAAGTGTTACTTGCCTTGCTGATGATCCGCAAGACCTAGGGTTTCGAAGTAACAGGCGGTGCAATCTGGGTGATCTATCGCAGACAAACAACAAGCACACAATAAGTACTCATCTAATGCACAGGTAAAACTCGAACAAGAGAACGAACCAGAAAATTCAACTTAAGAACTCCGGTTGCAAAGAAAGAACGAACCGAACAGACGACGGAAAACCAAACGGCGGAAGAAAACAACTCGGTTCTAGCAAGTTGAAACTAGGTCAAATTTTACCAGGGCAAAAACTTGTTTAAGTTGATTAGACGGAACGGCGGTTTCGAAACGAAACTCCAAGCGCTTGAATCACCTGATTCCGATAAACGAGCGAGAAGAAAGACTAGAACGAAGATCGGATCTGAGATCACGATCGCGGAATAAATCCGACGAAAAGAAAAGAAAACGACGAACGGTTAAACGAACGAACGTCGTTAACCGGGAAAGAATCGGTGATCACGTTCGTTGAGACGAACGGTCCGAAAGAAGAACGAAATCGATCTACGGTTTTCGGAAAAGAAACCAAAAAAGAAACGGAAAACCGATCTAGGGTTTCGGGAGAAAACCGAAACGAAAACCGGAAGAAAATAAAAGAATCGGAGAGAAAACGGAATGGTTCTTTTAGGAAAGAACCAGACCGAGGCGAGGAAAAAGAGAGGTGCGGCTACCTCGAGAGGCGGGCTCTGGGCAGCGGCGGCTAAAGGCGGCGGCGGCGGCTTAGGCGCGGGGCGGCTAAGGGCGGCGGGGGGGCTGTGCGCTGCTGCTTGCTGCGGCTTAGGAGGAGAGGGGCTTGGGGTTTTGGTGTGAGGAGAGGGGGGTGTGGGGGTATTTATATTGGTGAGGGGAGGGGGTTTCTTGGGGTAGGGGACAAGAAATAGAGTAGGAAAAGGAAAACGAAACAAAGGAAAGAGGGGGCTAGAACCGGCCTTGAGTCCCTCTGGGACTCGGCCTGAGCGAGGGGAGGCGGCGGCTGGCGCCTGGCGCCTGGCGCGCAGCGCTGCTGGGGGCGGCGGCTGGCTGGGCCTTTGGCCCGGCTGGCCTGCTGGATGTTTTTTAAACGGTTTCACGCGCAGGAAAACACAGAAAAGAAAATCTAAACGGGCTCCAAAAATTCTAAAGTAAATTTTCCCCGACTCCTAAAAATGAGACGAACAAAATGAACTTTACTCCGGACCTAATATGCAATTTTCGAAAACACGCATTTTTCCCTATCCAAATAAAAAGCAAACAAACTCCGGCAAAACTAAAATTTGATCTATTTATTAAATCTTCATTTTTCCTCAATTTTGGGAAAGTCATATTATTCCCTCTCTTATTTTTTGATATCGGAAAAATTATTGAAGATGAAATAAATAAATCAAATGATCCTCTTTTCAAAATTTGAGAAAACTCAAATATGAAAATAACGAAATCTCCAACTCTCTCCGAAGGTCCTTGAGTTGCGTGAAATTTCTAGGATCAACCAAAATGCAAGAAAAATATGATATGCATGATGATCTATGTATAACATTCCAAATTGCAAATTTGGGATGTTACAAACCTACCCCCCTTAAGATGAATCTCGCCCTCGAGATTCGGGTTGGCTAGAAAATAGGTGAGGGTGGTCCTTGAGCAAATCTTCTTCTCTTTCCCAGGTGGCTTCATCCTCTGAGTGGTGGTTCCACTGAACTTTGCAAAACTTGACAACCTTGCTGCGGGTAACTCTGCTGGCATAATCGAGAATCTTGACTGGCTTCTCCTCATACGTTAAGTCGTCTTTCAACTGAATCGCTTCGAGTGGCACGGTATCTCTTAGCGGTATCTCCGCCATCTCGGCATGACATTTCTTTAGCTGAGAAACATGGAATACATCATGAACTTCTGACAGTCCCTCTGGTAATTCCAACTTATAAGCGACTTCTCCCATACATTGCAAGATCTTATATGGTCCAATGAAACGCGGTGCTAACTTTCCCTTAACTCCAAAGCGCTTAACTCCTCGAAGTGGGGATACTCGGAGATAAACTCTGTCTCCGGTTTCTTAGACTGTCTCCTTGCGTTTAGAATCTGCGTAGCTCTTCTGCCTGGACTGGGCTACCTTGAGCCTATCGCGAATCAACTTTACTTTCCGTTCAGACTCCTTAATCAAATCTGGTCCAAAGAATTTACGGTCTCCAACTTCGTCCCATGACAACGGTGTCCTACACCTCCTTCCGTATAAAGCTTCGAAAGGTGCCATCTTCAAACTGGTTTGGTAACTGTTGTTATAAGAAAACTCCGCATACGACAAGTTATCATCCCAGCTAGATCCATAATCTAGTGCACAAGCTCTCAACATATCTTCCAGAATCTGATTGACTCTCTCGGTCTGTCCATCTGTCTGCAGATGAAAAGCTGTGTTGAACTCTAGTCTGGTACCCAAAGTTTCATGCAACTGATTCCAAAACTTTGAGGTAAACTGGGTTCCTCTATCTGATACGATACTCCTCGGAACTCCATGCAAACAAATGATCCTATTCATGTATATCTTCGCCAACTTAGCACTGGTGTAAGTGGTCTTAACTGGAATGAAATGTGGTACCTTCGTCAAACGATCAACTACTACCCATATCGAATCGTAGCCTGCTTTCGTCCTGGGTAGTCCCGTGATAAAATCCATGCCTATCTTATCCCACTTCCATTCGGGTATCGGCAATGGTTGTAACAATCCTGCTGGCTTCTAATGCTCTGCCTTTACTCTCTGACATACGTCACAAACTGCTACATATGCTGCAATATCCTTCTTCATTCCGGTCCACCAGAATGTTTCCTTCAAATCCAAATACATCTTGGTATTCCCTGGGTGAATTGAATACGGTGAATCATGTGCCTCTTGCAAAATCAACTTCCTGATCTCCGGGTCATTTGGCACATAAACACGGTCCTCAAACCATAGGGTATCGTGCTCATCCTCACGAAATCCCTTTGCTTTTCCTTCGCTCAATTTCTCTTTTATAGCAGCAATCTCCTTGTCAGATTTCTGAGCTTCTCTGATCTTATCCATCAATGTTGACTGAATCTCCAATGCTGCTACATAGCCTCTCGGAACTATTTCCAAACATAGCTCACGAAGGTTTTCTGCTAACTCCTTTGGTACTTCCCCCGTCACTAGGGTGTTGACATGGCTCTTACGGCTCAATGCATCAGCTATTACATTAGCTTTTCCGGGATGGTAATGCAATCTCATGTCATAATCTTTGATGAGCTCCAACCATCTCCTTTGTCTGAGGTTCAACTCCTTTTGCGTGAATATGTACTTCAAACTCTTGTGATCCGTATACACCTCACAATGATTTCCAATGAGGAAATGTCTCCACGTTTTCAATGCATGCATTACGGCTGCTAACTCCAAATCATGCGTGGCATAATTCAACTCATGAGGCTTCAGTTGCCGTGAAGCATACGAAACAACTCTCCCTTCCTGCATAAGCACTGCTCCAAGTCCTCGACGTGAAGCGTTGCAATACACCTCATAATCCTTGGTCTGATCTGGCAAAATCAATACTGGTGAGGTGACCAAACATTTCTTCAACTCCTGGAAACTAGCCTCGCACTCCTCAGTCCATTTGAACTTAGTATCCTTCTTCAACAACTCCGTCATAGGCTTCGCAATCTTTGAGAAATTCTCAATGAATCTCCGGTAGTATCATGCGAGTCCAAGAAAACTCCGGATCTCTCCAACTGTTGTTGGTGCTTCCCATCCGGTTACGGTCTCAACCTTAGTGGGGTCAACTGCTATACCTTCTCCGGATATAACGTGCCCGAGGAATCCAACTTCCTTCAACCAAAACTCACATTTGCTGAATTTGTCGTATAACTGATGTTCCCTTAGTTTCTCCAAAACCAAACGCAAATGTTCCTTATGCTCCTCTTCATTCTTTGAATAAACCAGGATGTCATCAATGAACACTACGACGAACTTATCCAAAAACTCCATAAACACTTTGTTCATCAGGTTCATAAAATAGGCAGGTGCGTTAGTCAATCCAAATGACATAACGGTATACTCATACAGTCCATATCTTGTGGTGAATGCTGTCTTAGGTATGTCCTGCTCCCGAATCTTCAATTGATGGTACCCTGATCGCAAATCGATCTTGGAAAACACTTTAGCTCCTTGCAACCGATCAAACAGATCGTTGATCATTGGCAGTGGGTACTTGTTCTTGATGGTTACTTCATTCAATCCCCGATAATCTACAACCATCCTTAATGATCCATCCTTCTTTTCCACTAGAAGTACGGGCGATCCCCAAGGCGAAGAACTTGGGCGAATGTAACCTTTATCCAATAACTCCTTAATCTGATTCTTAATTTCCACCAAATCCTTTGCTGGCATCCGGTACGGTCGCTTCGATATTGGGCCTGTACCTGGCAATAACTCAATCAAAAACTCAATGTCTCTATCCGGTGGCATGCCTGGTAATTAACGTGGTTCACCTGTCCCCTATTGAAAGGGTTCGGCTTCTTCCCAGAGCTTCCATTGCCATTTCCATTCTGGCCTTCGGGACATTCATTGGCATAATGTCCAATCTTGGAACACTTGAAACAGGTGACTTGACTCAGGTCTCTCTTGGTTGGGGTCGATGGGGTGGTCCGGTTCTGGCCGTTGCTTCCTCCATTCCCATTTCCATTCTCGTGGCCATTATGGTTGTGCGAGCTACCTCCTCCATGGGTATGCTGAAACTGAAATCCCGGTTTAGGGGCAAAACGGGGCTTCTGCTGAGCTCCAGAGTTATACTTCCCCTGTCCATACTTCCTCTTGCGGTTCTCAATCTGCTGTTGCTTTCCTTCAATCATGATGGCACGATCTACCAACTCCTGGTAGTTATTGAAACTCGCTACCATCAACTTCATGCTTAGTTCATCATTCAGTCCTTCCAGAAACTTCTCCTGTTTAGCTGCATCCGTAGCAACGTCATCTGGGGCATAACGTGCTAACTTGCTGAAATCGTCAACGTACTGGCCAACTATCCTTCCTCCTTGGCGTAAGTTGCAAAACTCACGCTTCTTCATGGCCATAGCTCCTGCTGAAACATGGGCAGTGCGGAAAGCTTGCTGAAACTGATCCCATGTGACAGTGTCAACTGGGTAAGTGGCTGTGAAATTCTCCCACCATGCTGCCGCGGGTCCGTCAAGCTGGTGAGCGGCAAACTTCACTTTCTCACCATCCGTGCATCCTGCAGTGGTCAACTCCCTTCCTATCTTGCGGAGCCATTCGTCTGCTACTATTGGCTCGGTGCTACTGGAAAACACCGGCGGATTCAGCCTAAGGAAACGGGCTAAGTGGTCAACAGGTGGTGGTGGTGGGTTGTTGTTGTTGTTGTTGTTGTTCTGCTGGTTCTGGACTAACATCTGCATCAATTGATTCTGTTGCTGGATCAACTGAGTGAGCTCCGGTGGAAATCCATTGTCACGTCTCGGAGGCATCTGAGGGTTTAGAAAAGACGAGAATTAAGAATAGAGTGAGGTCTAAAGGGAAAACACTACCCCAATGCACATGAGCAAATGCACACAAAAACACTTCATTCAATCAAACAAGGGCTGACAAACGATCTAAAACTATCGCGAAAGTGCTCAACTATAATGTTTACATGGGGGAATACTACTACTATCTGGTGGTCATCTAGAAATTTGAACCGGTGGAAGACTTCATGATATCTGCTCCAGCTTCGTCTTCAAAGTCGGGTTCACTTGGATCCGAATCGGTGTCGTCGATGATGATGTAGTTGTCCGGACATGCGACGTACTCGTCCTCCTCCTTGGATGCTAACTTCCTCTTGAGTTCTTCAATCTCCTGCTTAAGATCGCCATTGTGTCTTGCTAGAGCTACGATCTCGTCCATGTAGTCCTTGCGTGTAGACTTCAGTTCTCCTTCTAGCTCGATGATCCTTGCCTTTGCATTCTTCAACTCTATCATATCATTGCACATCTGGTTCTCGTGGCGTCGAATGTGCTGGTTTAACTCCTGGATGAAAGATGCAATGGATCTATCCTTCTTGGTGCTGACTAACTCCCATTGTTCGTCTCGGCGTCCGCAAATCTGGTAGATAGTGTCCTTGAGGTCTTCTTGATAAACTTCTCCAATGCATCCTATGGTGATATGAGCTGCCATGCTCTTTCCCAGACTCCAGGTTGGTGCATTGAAAACACTATCTATAGGCTTCGTGATTGGCGCGAATGTTCTTCCCGGAATGTGAGCTTGAATCTTCCAGCGCTCCTCTTCAGGCAGAGTGGCGTTGAAGGTTCCCGTGAAGCTTGGTAATCCAATGTTCAGGTACTTGGTGACATCCTTCAAGTGAAATCCAAAAGGTGTGCCTTCATCCGATTGAGCGTACTTAATCTTCACGTTCGTCATCCTAATAGAGTAGAAAAGATGAGGAGTTAGAAAATGAGAAGAGAATGGCAATCTATGGCTTTAACTTAGTGGTCGTGTCCTACAGTCAGCGCGTGCTCTGATACCATCTATGTAGCGACCCGACCCGAATGGATCAAGTGCTCTGTGCTCAAGTGTCATCCCTGGATCAGTAATGCTGACACCACACAGTACATCGAAGGATTTATAGCAGAGTGGCAATCACACACTTATTACATCGTTGTCTCAAAGAGAACTTATTACAATAAATATGGCTTAAGGCCATCTAGTGTCGACAATAGCGGAAGACTTGGAAGATAAATGGGTTCATCAACTCCAACGGCATCACTAAGTATAGAACCACGACCTAAAAGCACCTTACTCGTCGTCTGAAAAGTCTACAACGTGAAAGTTGCAGCCCGAAAATGGGTCAGCACATGGAATATGCTGGCAATGTAACACATAGAGAGTAATGGAATGAAACAGCTATACTATATGCATATATGGCTGGTGGAAAGCTCTATGGTTACAGTTTTGCGTAAAGCCAATTTTTCCCTACTGCAAAGGAATAAATTTATTTAACTATCATGGTAGTTGTTGAACATCGAGAATGGTTGACAGCATTCCGATTCCAATTAAGTAATTAAAACCCAATAATATTAATTAGAAGTAACATGATGAGATTCACATGATATTCAAGTACTAGATACTCAAGTTGTCCATAACCGGGGACACGGCTAATCATGATTAGTTTGTACACTCTGAGAGGTTTGCACACTTTTCCCCACAAGACTCGATCGCCTCCGTTTGGTTTCTCGCACTGCAGGGTGTTTGAGAAGACGGATGACCGAGACACAGTCTTTCAGAAGCGCTAGCACATTACATGTGGGTAGACCGGTACACCTACTTTCCCCTACATCTGCTAGTCTACCCGTAAGAGTTCACACGACTTAGTCAACTATGCTAGAGCCCATAATGGCTTGTGGCTGCACACGGAAGTTTCTAGCATGAAAGATCTTATGATCCCTTTGAGCCTGGGTGGCGGTCCAAAATAAAAACAGGCAAGTCCTGATAGACATCAGGTGCCTCAATCCACCCAGATGTGTGTTTAAGTTGCCACCTTAGATAAACCATTAAAATTATCAACTCACATCTGTCATGGATATCACTCACCCAATCCACGTCTACTAGCATAGCATGGCATAATAAGCAAACGTAGAAGTAACTCCCAAAGGTTTCATAATAATACAGGTAATAGGTACTACCTCATCTACTTCCCATCCCACAATTTAATTAGATCCTAATCATGCAATGTGTGAGGATTGATCTAATGCAATAAAACATGGGTTGTAGAAAAGGTATGATCAAAGTGTTACTTGCCTTGCTAATGATCTGCAAGACCTAGGGTTTCGAAGTAACAGGCGGCGCAATCCGGGTGATCTATCGCAGACAAACAACAAGCACACAATAAGTACTCATCTAATGCACAGGTAAAACTTGAACAAGAGAACGAACCAGAAAATTCAACTTAAGAACTCCGGTTGCAAAGAAAGAACGAACCGAACAGACGACGGAAAACCAAATGGCGGAAGAAAACAACTCGGTTCTAGCAAGTTGAAACTAGGTCAAATTTTACCGGGGCAAAAACTTGTTTAAGTTGATTAGACGGAACGGCGGTTTCGAAACGAAACTCCAGGCGCTTGAATCACCTGATTCCGATAAACGAGCGAGAAGAAAGACTAGAACGAAGATCGGATATGAGATCACGATCGCGAAATAAATCCGACGAAAAGAAAAGAAAACGACGAATGGTTAAACGAACGGATGTCGTTAACCGGGAAAGAATCGGTGATCACGTTCGTTGAGACGAACAGTCCGAAAGAAGAACGAAAACCGATCTAGGGTTTTCGAAAAAGAAACCGAAAAAGAAATGGAAAACCGATCTAGGGTTTCGGAAGAAAACCGAAACGAAAACTGGAAGAAAAGAAAAGAATCGAAGAGAAAACAGAACGGTTCTTTTAGGAAAGAACCGGACCGAGGCGAGGAAAAAGAGAGGCGCGGCTACCTCGGGAGGCGGGCTCCGGGCGGCGGCGGCTAAAGGCGGCGGCGGCTTAGGCGCGGGGCGGCTAAGGGCGGCGGCGGGGCTGCGCGCTGCTGCTTGCTGCGGCTTAGGAGGAGAGGGGCTTGGGGTTTTGGTGTGAGGAGAGGGGGGGGTGTGGGGGTATTTATATTGGTGAGGGGAGGGGGTTTCTTGGGGTAGGGGACAAGAAATAGAGTAGGAAAAGGAAAATGAAACAAAGGAAAGAGGGGGCTAGAACCGGCCTTGAGTCCCTCTGGGACTCGGCCTGAGCGAGGGGAGGCGGCGGCTGGCGCCTGGCGCCTGGCACGCAGCGCTGCTGGGGGCGGCGGCTGGCTGGGCCTTTGGCCCGGCTGGCCTGCTGGATTTTTTTTAAACGGTTTCGCGCGCAGAAAAGCACAGAAAAGAAAATCTAAACGGGCTCCAAAAATTCTAAAGTAAATTTTCCCCGACTCCTAAAAATGAGACGAACAAAATGAACTTTACTCCGGACCTAATATGCAATTTTCGAAAACGCGCATTTTTCCCTATCCAAATAAAAAGCAAACAAACTCCGGCAAAACTAAAATTTGATCTATTTATTAAATCTTCATTTTTCCTCAATTTTGGGAAAGTCATATTATTCCCTCTCTTATTTTTTGATATCGGAAAAATTATTGAAGATGAAATAAATAAATCAAATGATCCTCTTTTCAAAATTTGAGAAAACTCAAATATGAAAATAACGAAATCTCCAACTCTCTCCGAAGGTCCTTGAGTTGCGTGAAATTTCTAGGATCAACCAAAATGCAAGAAAAATATGATATGCATGATGATCTATGTATAACATTCCAAATTGCAAATTTGGGATGTTACATAGCAAAACAGGCATGGCGGCTCATTGATAACCGTGACTCCTTGTGTGCATTAATTCTCGAAGCAAAATATTATCCTAAGGATGATCTTATGAATGTTCAGTTGAAAAAGAAGGCTTCTTATACATGGCAGAGCATAATGGCTAAAGTTGACACTGTGACGCCCCAAGACCGGAGATTCAGGTGCCTTCCAGGGTTTCCGGGTTTCGTCGTGTGAATTGTTTGGTTCTTTGCATTCAGCATTGCATCGTGTCATCATACCATCATGTCATTTTTCTTTTTCTTAACTCAAATAAATAAACCGTATGGATCTTCGGTCCATTTAAATCGAGGGATATTCACAATGGTGATTTCTCTTTAGAACATATACTCCCATTATTATTAGGGAGCTATAATCAATATTCCATTCTTATGGAATCAACCAAACACAATTACATCTTTCTCTTTCCACCAAATCCCCCATCAAGTTGAAACCCTATCACTAGCTTCTTTCTTTCAAATTCAACCATCCATTGCAGGTGACATTTTTCTATGGCATAAAAATGTCCACCTTTTCTCTATAAATCATACCCCATGCATACCACCTCCGTGTCAAATTTCAGCTCTTTTGGGTTTGGTTTGGTGGGGTTCAAAAATGGTTCAAGTTTGAAATTAATTCAAATTTGGATTATTTTTACCTATCTCTAAAGTTTGCCAAAGCATTTTATGAAGCCCACAATTCCAGGGTTCCACGGATAATTTTATCTCAGCTAAACTCTTCTCCTAACTCCCTGATCTTTTCTTGTAACTTCTGGTTATTATCTAAACAGAAAATGAGTTTAGAGGAGAGAGTAAGAGCTACACCAGGGTGGCCCATCTTTTTTTCCTAAGGCCCAACCATTTCCCACCTAACCCTAGGCCCAGCCTCTCCCCTCACTACCCTCTCCCGATCGCTCTCCTCCTCGTTCCCTGCCGCCGCCAGCCTACCTTGTCCTTCTCTCGATCGCATCGAGCCAGGAGAGCCCTGTGCTCGATCCTTCTCTCGCTCGCTGCCCACCTCCTGCTCGATCTCCCTCACTCCCTCATCTCCTTCCCCTGCTCGTGCGCCAGAGAGGAGCGAGAGCCTCTCGCTCGATCCCGCATGCAGGAGCCGCACGCTCGATCCCCGTCTTCGGCAGCGCACGTTGCCGCCCCGCCGCCTGCATGGCTCCAGTCTCGCCGCCAAGTCCCGCCTGCGCCCTCGGGACTCGCCGGACCCCTTCCTCTACTCCCAGTCCACCGCGCCGCCCTAGGACTTCGTCAGCCTCCTGTCCTGACGCGGCCTGCTGCTGGCCTCGGCAAGGCCAGCGCCTCCTCCTCCTTGCCTCGTCCGTGCTGGAAGCGGCCTCCCATGCCCCAGCATCGTCACCTCCACCCCTGGACCCGCTGGTCCTCCTCGTCACTGAGCCGTGCGCCTTCTCCTCGCCCTGCCCCCATGTCCAGTGTGTGCGCCATCGCTTGAGGTCCTTTCGTCTCGCTGGGTTTTGGATTGGCAAGAACAACACGCCAAGACCCGTACCCAGACCGTCAAGCACCTTCTCCGAGGATTTTGCCAAGTACCATGACATGACGACCCTCGAACGCGTCAAGTACCACTACCGTCAAGTACCTCTTCGCAAGACCAAGTTCCTCTACGATATGTGTACGACTACCGACGCCGAAGAACCATGAACCAAAAACTTCAAGTTCAACTATTGTCGCAAGAACGAGACCAGCGGGTCTGAAGACCCCAAGTACCACGACAACATCGAAGGGATTCGAGTTCGTCTAGTTCACCTTCGAAACCTGTACCACTACCGACGACTGAGACCCTGGATTCAACAAGTTCCTCATGGTGACCCTGAACATCTACGGGACATGCACGACTTCGAACCGTGTACCACGTCAAACTTGTACGGCTACACGATGAACCGCCAAAACCCTGAACGACTACCGCCGCTGAAGTCCGTGAGTACAACTACCTCCACAACGCGTCATGTACGACTACCGTCGCTTGGGTTTTGACAAGACTCTGAGTACCACTACGTTTGCCATGTACAACTACACCAAGTCCGTACGACAAGTGCCTTGAGAACGTCTGTACCTCTTCTGTCGTCGAGGACCGAAAGTACCACTACGTCCCATCGAACCCGAACCGTCTCATTTGCACGCTTCGAAGGTATAACCCCGAGATGACGTCCATGAACGAATGCTTGCGATGTTTGAGATGCTCGTGTTTGCACCGTGTCCAAATTGTCACTCATTTCCTTGCCGCCAACTCATGGGACACCTGGAATCCGGGATCACCCCACCATCTCTAGCATGTTCCGTACATCCGCACCCTTGCTTCCTTTGCACCGGTATCTCCGTGAGCTACCGGAACCGATATGGTTCCGTGGCAGCATTTTCGGATTCGTCGCCGTGGCCCTTTTTCTTTCCACCACGGTGACAGATGTTTCATAATGCTCATGTCAACTTTTTCATAAAATTGCATAAACTTGCACATGTCATCCGCATCATGATAACAACATTTAAGATGGTTTAAATTGTTGTTTGCATTAATTTGCTAAATGTATATGGGGATTTACCAGAATTGTTGTTTGATATTTCCGGCCTCATTTAATATGCCTAACTGTGTAGTTTACTTTTGTTTCACCTCTTGCCATGTTAACCAACATTTAATTTTGTTGAGTACCTAACCAGGAGTGAACTAAATAATTGATATGGTGTTCCATCAATATGCAACTCATTGCATATTGGGCTCCACTTAACTTGTAGTTTTGTTTGTGCACTTTGCCATGCCATGCATATTTAAACCGGACATGCATCATACTTGGATGTGCATCATGCCATGATTATGTGATGGTTGTTTACTATGTTATTTGCTTCTTTCCGGTGTTGCTTCTTTGGGTTAGTTCCGATAACGTCACATTTTTGAGGATCCATTTGACTATGTCCGTTTGTCTTCTTCATGGACTCGTTCTTCTTCCTTGCGGGATCTCAGGGAAGATGACCATACCCTCGAAATCACTTCTATCTTTTCTTGCTAGTTGCTCGCTCTATTGCTATGCCTATGCCGCGATACCTACCACTTGCTTATCATGCCTCCCATATTGCCATGTCAAACCTCTAACCCACCTTGTCCTAGCAAACCGTTGTTTGGCTATGTTATCGCTTTGCTCAACCCCTCTTATAGCATTGACAGTTGCAGGTGAAGATGGAGTTTGTTTCATGTTGGAACATGGATATGTTGGGATATCACAATATCTCTTATTTTACTTAATGCATCTATACACTTGGTAAAGGGTGGAAGGCTCGGCCTTATGCCTGGTGTTTTGTTCCACTCTTGTCGCCCTAGTTTCCGTCATACCGGTGTTATGTTCCTTGATTTTGCGTTCCTTATGCGGTTGGGTGTTATGGGAACCCCTTGACAGTATGCTTTGAATAAAACTCCTCCAGCAAGGCCCGACCTTGGTTTTACCATTTGCCTACCTACCACCATATACCTTTCCTTGGGTTTTGCAGACTCAAGGGTCATCTTATTTTAACCCCCTCGGGGCCAGTGCTCCTCTGAGTGTTGGTCCGAACCGAGCTGCCTGCGGGTCCACCTCGGGGGAACTTGAGGGTTGGTTTTACTCGTAGCTAGTCTCATCCGGTGTTGCCCTGAGAACGAGATACGTGCGACTCCTATCGGGATTTGTCGGCACATCGGGTGGCTTTGCTGGTCTTGTTTTACCATTGTCGAAATGTCTTGTAACCGGGATTCCGTGCCTGATCGGGTCTTCTTGGGAGAAGGAATATCCTTCGTTGACCGTGAGAGTTTGTGATGGGCTAAGTTGGGACACCCCTACAGGGTTTTGAACTTTCGAAAGCCGTGCCCGCGGTTATGGCACTAGTAGAAAAAGGGTCTAATGTGAGACACATTAGTGTGGGTTTGAAGTTGGCCCGGCACTAAAGGCACCATATGCATTAGTACCGGTTCGTGTTGAGCCTTTAGTACCGGTTCGTGCCACGAACCGGTACTAAAGGGGTAGTGGCAGGCTGGCGTCAGGCCGGGTCCCCACGAGCCCCTTTAGTACCGGTTTGTGACACAAACCGGTACTAAAGGTCTAACCTATAGTACTGGTTCGTGCCACGAACCTACACTAAAGGGGACAAGCCTTTAGTGTGGGTTCGTGCCATGAACCCACACTAAAGGGGCAATTTTCAAACTCTACCCCCCCCTATCACCTTTTTAGTTTTGCAAAAAAACCAAAAAAAAATTAAAAAAACTTCAAAAATTAAAATCCTTCGAGATGTAGTTATGTTACTACATCTAGTAGTTAGGGAAATTTAAAAATATAAATTTGGACATGTTTTGCAAAAAAGTGTAATGAAAACGTAAAACGGTTATAACTTTTGCATACGATGTCGGAAAAAATGTATAATATATCAAAATGTAGGGAATTAAAATCCGCATCCGATTTCAACTAGGGGAACCCCGTTGAAGATTTTTAGAATCCTCAAATTCACAAAGGAAAAAAAGTTATGCTCAAATTTCAGTTTTTTGAATTTTTGGTCCAACTATGGTCAAACTACTTATTCAATAAATATCAGTGTTACTAAATAATTATTCAATAATATTAGAGTTAATAAATAATTAGTTCAGTTTTTTTTGAATTTTGGTCAAATCTGGTCAAACTGTGGTCAAACTATGGTCAAACTACTTATTCGAGAAATATTAGTGTTACTAAATAATTATTGTTTTTTAAAATAATAGTTTCAAGCTCAAACGGTGATACTTGTGACTTCGTACTCGAGCTAAACTCTTGAGGGTTAATAGGATTGACAGCTTACTACTGTCAGGAAAACAACAAGTGCTGACTTGGAGACTAGGGGGAATAGAACTCGGAAGTTAAGCGTGCTCAGGCTGGAGTAGTGAGAGGATGGGTGACCAGCCGGGAAGTTAGATGATTTGGAATTAGTGGTGTACACTTGACAAGTTATGAGGGGTGATTAGAGGCTAAATCGTCAAATAATTCAAAAAACTGAAATTCGAAAAAAAACAAAAAAAATTCAAAAAATTGAAAACAAAATTTCAAAAAAAATTTACCAACCAGTACTAAAGGTCGCCTAGACCACGGCGCGGGCTGGTGCCACGTGGTGGGCCTTTAGCATGGGTTCGTGTTGAACCGGCACTAAAGGGGGGGTACCTTTAGTGCCCACCCTTTAGTACCGTTTCTACTAGTGTGCGCAGATGGGAATTTGTTAATGTCCTGTTGTAGAGAACTTGACACTTAACTTAATTAAAATGCATCAACCGCGTGTGTAGCCGTGATGGTCTCTTCTCGGCGGAGTCCGGGAAGTGAACATAGTTTCATGTTATCCTTGAATGTAAGTAGTTTCAGGATCACTTCTTGATCACTTCTAATTTGCGACCGTACTTTGCTTCTCTTCTCGCTCTCTTTTGCATAAGTTAGCCACCATATATGCTAGTGCTTGCTGCAGCTCCACCTCACATACCTTTTCCTACCCATAAGATTAAATAGTCTTGATCTCGCGGGTGTGAGATTGCTGAGTCCCCGTGACTCACAGATTTCTTCCAAAACCAGTTGCAGGTGCCGATGCTACCAGTGCAGGTGACGCAACTTAGCTCAAGGAGGAGCTCGATGAAGATCGTGTTCGTTGTGTTGTTTCGTTTCCAGTTGATCAGTAGTGGAGCCTAGTCGGGGCGATCGGGGATCTAGCATTAGGGGTGGTCTTCTTTTATTTCGGTTCCGCAGTCAGACCTTGATTGTATTCTGGATGATGTAATGCTATATTTATGTATTGTGTGAAGTGGCAATTGTAAGCCAACTCTCTATCTCTATCTTATTCAGTACATGGGATGTGTAAATATTACCCCTCTTGCGACATGCCTACTATGCGGTTATGCCTCTAAGTTGTGCTCTGACACGTGGGAGATATAGCCGCATCGTGGGTGTTACACGTTGGTAATCAGAGCCTTCCCCGACTTAGGAGCCCCCTGCTTGATCAAATCGCTGGCGTTGTTGAGTCTAGAAAATTGTTTTGAGTCATATAGGATTATATATATCGGAGAGTAGGATTCTTTTTACTCCTCAGCCCCTTCGTCGCTCTGGTGAGGCCTCCTGACGTAGAGTTTTGACTCTTCTCTTCTCAAATTTCACAAAAAAAAATTTAGGATCACGCGGGTATCTTGGAATCGTTCCGATGGTTTTGTGATGAGATGTGACGCCCCCGATTTTACCGTACACTAATCATGCACGCAAATGTGTACGATCAAGATCAAGGACTCACGGGAAGATATCACAACACAACTCTACAAATAAAATAAGTCATACAAGCATCATATTACAAGCCAGGGGCCTCGAGGGCTCGAATACAAGAGCTCGATCATAGGCAAGTCAGCGGAAGCAACAATATCTGAGTACAAACATAAGTTAAACAGGTTTGCCTTAAGAAGGCTAGCACAAACTGGGATACAGATCGAAAGAGGTGCAGGCCTCCTGCCTGGGATCCTCCTAACTACTCCTGGTCGTCGTCAACGGGCATCACATAGTAGTAGGCACCTCCGGTGTAGTAGGAGTCGTCGTCGACGGTGGCGTCTGGCTCCTGGGATCCAGCATCTGGTTGCGACAACCAGGTAGAAAGGATAGAGGGAAGAGAAGGAGAAAGCAACCGTGAGTACTCATCCAAAGTACTCGCAAGCAAGGAGCTACACTACATATGTATGCATTGGTATCAACTGGAATAAGGCTATTATATGTGGACTGAACTGCAGAAAGCCGGGATAAGGGGGGATAGCTAGTCCTTTCGAAGACTATGCTTCTGGCAGCCTCGTCTTGCAGCATGTAGAAGAGAGTAGACTGAAGACCTCCAGGTAGCATCATATAGCATAATCCTAACTGATGATCCTCCCCTCGTCACCCTGTGAGAGAGCAATCACCGGTTGTATCTGGCACTTGGAAGGGTGTGTTTTATTAAGTATCCAGTTCTAGTTGTCATAAGGTCAAGGTACAACTCCAAGTCGTCCTGTTACCGAAGATCACGGCTATTCGAATAGATTAACTTCCCTGCAGGGGTGCACCACATAACCCAACATGCTCGATCCCATTTAGCCGGACACACTTTTCTGGGTCATGCCCGGCCTCGGAAGATCAACACGTCGCAGCCCCACCTAGACCAACAGAGAGGTCAGCACGCCGGTCTAAACCTAAGCGCCCAGGGGTCTGGGCCCATCGCCCTTAGCACACCTGCACGTTGCGTGGGCGGCCGGAAGCAGACCTAGCCTAGTAGGCGTTCCAGTCCAATCCAGCGCGCGCCGCTCCGTTGCTGACGTCACGAAGGCTTCGGCTGATACCATGACGTCGAGTGCCCATAACTGTCCCCGCATAGATGGTTAGTGCGTATAGGCCAGTAGCCAGACTCAGATCAAAATACCAAGATCTCGTTAAACGTGTTAAGTATTTGCGAACGCCGACCAGGGCCAGGCCCACCTCTCTCCTAGGTGGTCTCAACCTGCCGTGTCGCTCCGCCTCAAAGTAACAGTCGGGGGCCGTCGGGAACCCAGGCCCACCTCTACCGGGATGGAGCCACCTGCCCCTTCAGCCCCCATCTCCGAACATCAT
Organism: Triticum dicoccoides; assembly: GCF_002162155.2. NCBI lineage: Eukaryota > Viridiplantae > Streptophyta > Magnoliopsida > Poales > Poaceae > Triticum > Triticum dicoccoides. The sequence continues at coordinate 697,263,254 of NC_041382.1, read as the reverse complement.
CACAAGTAATCACTAGTAGGAAACAGGGCTATGGTCCAGGCCGGCTCAGCCCATTAGTCCCGGTTCAGTCTAGAACCGGGACCAATGTGGGCATTGGTCCCGGTTCGTGAGCCTAGGGGGCCAGCCGGGCGACGTGGGCCATTGGTCCCGGTTCGTCTGGACCTTTTGGTCCCGGTTGGTGGGACAAACCGGGACCAATGGGCCTCGCTCCTGGCCCACCACCATTGGTCCCGGTTGGTGGCTTGAACTGGGACCAAAGGATTCCCTTTAGTCCCGGTTCATGTCATCAACCGGGACCAATGAGGTGCCTATATATACCCCCTCGCGCAAGAGCAGAGCACAGTGCTCTGTTTTTTCTGGCCGAGGGGGAAAGGGCTTTGTGGTGCTCTAGCTCACCTCCTATGCACATGAGGTGTTCGATGGATTGCCCGAGCCACACTACTTAAGCTTTCTCCTCTCGAAGCTCGACCTCCAAGCTCCATTTTCCTTGACATTTGTCTAGATTTAGCGGTCCGTCACGCCCCGTCCCCGTCTTCACCGCCGTCGATCACCCGCGCCGATCTCATCACCGACACCACCGTGGTGAGCCTCTTGTTCTTATCTTCTTTCTGAAAGGAAAAATATTCTTACTTGTATGTTTAGATAGATACTTGTATCATTTTCTTACATTTATTATTGCATCTTATATAGTGTGATGGTTTTGGTATCCGCCCCCGTCGGCCCTCGTCCTGTCTATGATTCGGATTTGGTATGTATATTATCTTTATAACTATTGGTTCATTTATTGTTTATGAAAATTATGCCGACCAATGTGACATAGATTTTATTTATCTAGGATGTATGTGAATCGGAAATGCCAACCGACCCTATTGTCGAGAGGTTAAATTTAGTTGAAGAAGAAAACAATTTGTTGAAGGAAAAAATAAAAAAAAATTGAGGAGGAGAAGATGATATTGGAGTTGCATGTTGCGGATGTTGTCGATGATCACAAGATCAAGATGGATGCAATGCGCTTGAAGATTAGAAAGATTAGAAAATATGCCATTCATACCGAGGCTTGGTAATTATGCCGTTGGATCAATTGTTACCTTGGTTGTGATTATGATCGCATTTGTTTTCGCATTGAAATGTTTTACATAGTTTCAATGTATGGTTTAATTAATTAGATGCTCTGGAGAGCTATATGTTGTTAGATGAGAACTATGTATGCACTTTGGTTTTAATGTGATGATGAACTTCTATTAATTTGGACACTTAATTATATATAATGCACGCAGATGAACCGGCAATGGATGTATGGTGACAGACACACCCGCGAGTACATTAAGGGCGTGCATGAGTTTCTCGATGCGGCTGAGGCAAACAAGCAGAATGGTTTTATGTGTTGTCCATGCACTGAATGTGGGAATACGAGGTCTTACTCTAACTGGAAAATCCTTCACTCCCACCTGCTTTACAAGGGTTTCATGCCACACTATAATGTTTGGACGAGACACGGAGAAATAGGGGTTATGATGGAAGACGGCGAAGAAGAAGAGTACGATGACAACTATGTGCCCCCTGAATACGGTGATGCTACAACGGGGGGAGCTGGTGAAGATCAAGAGGAACCAGATGATGTGCCCAATGATGCTGCCACGGGTGAAGCTGCTGAAGATCAAGAGGAACCAGACGATGTGCCCGATGATGATGATCTCCGCCGGGTCATTGTCGATGCAAGGACGCAATGCATTAGTCAAAAGGAGAAGCTGAAGTTCGATCGCATGTTAGAGGATCACAAAAAAGGGTTATACCCCAATTGCGAAGATGGCAACACAAAGCTCGGTACCGTACTAGAATTGCTGTAGTGGAAGGCAAAGAATGCTGTGGCTGACAAAGGATTTGAGAAGCTACTGAAAATATTGAAGAAGAAGCTTCCAAAGGATAACGAATTGCCCGACAGTACATACGCAGCAAAGAAGGTCGTATGCCCTCTAGGATTGGAGGTGGAGAAGATACATGCATGCCCTAATGACTGCATCCTCTACCGCGGTGCATACAAGGATCTGAACGCATGCCCGGTATGCGGTGCGTTGTGGTATAAGATCAGACGAGATGACCCTGGTGATGTTGACGGCGAGCCCCTCAGGAAGAGGGTTCCTGCGAAGGTGATGTGGTATGCTCCTATAATACCACGGTTGAAACGTCTTTTCAGAAACGAAGAGCATGCCAAGTTGATGCGATGGCACAGTGAGAACCGAAAGAAAGATGGGAAGTTGAGAGCACCCGCTGACGGGTCGCAGTGGAGAAAAATCGAGAGAAAGTACTGGGATGAGTTTGCAAAGGACCCAAGGAATGTATGGTTTGCTTTAAGTGCGGATGGCATTAATCCTTTCAGGGAGCAAAGCAGCAATCACAGCACCTGGCCCGTGACTCTATGTATGTATAACCTTCCTCCTTGGATGTGCATGAAGCGGAAGTTCATTATGATGCCAGTTCTCATCCAAGGCCCTAAGCAACCCGTCAACGAAATTGATGTGTACCTAAGGCCATTAGTTGAAGAACTTTTACAGCTATGGAATGGAAACGGTGTACGTACGTGGGATGAGCACAGACAGGAGGAATTTAACCTTAAGGCGTTGCTGTTCGTGACCATCAATGATTGGCCCGCTCTCAGTAACCTTTCAGGACAGACAAACAAAGGATACCACGCATGCACACACTGTTTAGAGGACACTGAAAGTATATACCTGGATAAATGCAGGAAGAATGTGTACCTGGGCCATCGTCGATTTCTTCCGACCAACCATCAATGTCGAAAGAAAGGCAAGCATTTCAAAGGCGAGGCAGATCACCGAAAGAAGCCCGCCATGCGCACCGGTGATCACGTGCTTGCTATGGTCAATGATTTACACTACGTAATCTTTGGAAAGGGTCCCGGTGGACTAGCTGTTCCGAATGACGTTGAGGGACACGCACCCATGTGGAAGAAGAAATCTATATTTTGGGACCTACCCTACTAGAAAGACCTAGAGGTCCGCTCCTCAATCGATGTGATGCACGTGACGAAGAACCTTTGCGTGAACCTGCTAGGCTTCTTGGGCGTGTATGGGAAGACAAAAGATACACCTGAGGCACGGGAGGACCTGCAACGTTTGCACGAAAAAGAGAGCATGCCTCCGAAGCAGTATAAAGGTCCTGCCAGCTACGCTCTTACGAAAGAAGAGAAAGAAATCTTCTTTGAATGCCTGCTCAGTATGAAGGTCACGACTGGCTTCTCGTCGAATATAAAGGGAATAATAAATATGCCAGAGAAAAAGTTTCAGAACCTAAAGTCTCATGACTGCCACGTGATTATGACGCAACTGCTTCCGGTTGCATTGAGGGGGCTTCTACCGGAAAATGTCCGATTAGCCATTGTGAAGCTATGTGCATTCCTCAATGCAGTCTCTCAGAAGGTGATCGATCCAAAAATCGTACCAAGGCTAAGGAGTGATGTGGTGCAATGTCTTGTCAGTTTCGAGCTGGTGTTCCCACCATCCTTCTTCAATATCATGGTGCACGTCCTAGTTCATCTAGTCGACGAGATTATCATCCTGGGCCCGTATTTCTACACAATATGTTCCCCTTTGAGAGGTTCATGGGAGTCCTAAAGAAATATGTCCGTAACCGCGCTAGGCCAGAAGAAGCATCTCCATGGGCCATCAAACAGAGGATGTTATCGGGTTTTGTGTTGACTTCATTCCTGGCCTTAACAAGATAGGTCTCCCTAAATCACGGTATGAGGGGAGACTGACTGGAAAAGGCACTCTTGGAAGAGACTCAATAATATGCAGGGACGGATATTCTTGGTCTCAAGCACACTACACAGTTCTACAGAACTCTACCTTGGTGACCCCGTATGTCGATGAACACAAGAACAGTCTGCGCTCCAAACACCCGGAGCAGTGCGACGACAGGATTACATGTGAACACATCAGGACTTTCAGCAGTTGGTTGGAAACACGTCTCAGAGGTGACAACACTGTTTGTGATGAGTTGTACTTGTTGTCCAGGGGACCATCTTTGACTGTATTGACTTACAAAGGATACGAGATAAATGGGAATACATTTTACACGATCGCCCAAGATCAAAAGAGCACCAACCAAAACAACGGTGTCCGCTTTGATGCAGCAACTGAGAGCGGAAAGGACACATATTATGGTTACATAGTGGACATATGGGAACTTGACTACGGACCTGATTTTAAGGTCCCTTTCTTTAAGTGCAAATGGGTCAATCTGTTAGGCGGTGGGTACAGGTAGACCCACAGTACGGAATGACAACAGTGGATCTAAAAACTCTTGGGTACACTGACGAACCGTTCGTCCTAGCCAATGATGTGGCACAGGTTATCTATGTGAAAGACATGTCTACCAAACCGAGAAAAAGAAAAGATAAGGAAGCGAATACATCATACGATGAGCCAAAGCGCCACATAGTTCTTTCAGGAAAAAGGGACATCCTGGGAGTGGACGGCAAGGCACACATGTCTGAAGATTATGAAAAGTTTCATGAAATTCCTCCCTTCAATGTCAAGGCTGACCCAAGCATCCTGATAAACAATGAAGATTATCCATGGTTACGGCGCAATAAGCAAATGACACAAGCGAAGAAAAAGTGAAGACTTTCTCTCGCAACTATTTTGATGATACCATGCCAAATTTGTAACAGACGAACATGCTACCATTGTCCGTTTTATACATGCACATGCTATGTGGGTGAAATTATGATACCATGCCAACTTTCAACCTTTTCAGAGTTCATTTTGAAATGCTTTCCAATTTCAGAGTCATTTAGCTCAAATAATGAATTCATAGCAAACAGAATGAACTACAAAACTTTTATGAAAATAAAAACAACCAATTAAAATATTATGTTATGATCAACTAAAATAAAACTATAATATTCTTCAATAGCAAAAAGAATATAATTTTTGTGACCTAAAATCAAACTATAAGTATTTAATTGTAATTATAAATAATAAATAAATAGCAAAGAAGAAAAAAATTCTATTTTTATAGTAAAGTTATTCATAAACTAGTGATTCACACAAATTTTTAAAAATTCAAATTTAAACTATTCAAATTTTTAAAACTAATGGCACTAACAGAAAGTTTATAATTTTTGTGACCTAAAATCAAAAAGAAATCACTAAAAAACTATAAGTATTTAGTTG
>NC_041382.1:697248153-697256651 GCF_002162155.2 Triticum dicoccoides | reverse complement strand
GCCCTGTCGCTGCCAGGCGCTGCCCCGACGCCACCCGCCGCCCGCCCCCACCAACGTCGTGGTTGTCGCCGACGCCATCGCCGCCGCCGCCACTGTCGCCCTCGCCGGCCGCCCCCGTTGTGAGCCGCCGCCGTCGAGGCTCTGTTTATATATGCAAAAGTTTATATATGCAAAAATTTATACATATATGCAAGTATATATGTATTTTATATATGCAAAAATTTATATATCTAGCTAGGAAGAAGGAAGAAAGGAAGAAGAAGAAAAACTTATATATGAGAAATGTATGTATTTATATATGAGAAATGTATGTATGTATAGATGTATGTATGTGGATACATGAGGGGGGTCGATATACCCCCTCTTCGATAGAATTTTTGTGCATTTTAGGTTAGTGTATATATATGTTGATGTATATATGCAAACGTTTTTCATATATGCATTTTTTCATATATGTATTAATTTTTTTAAGTTGTTAGTAGATATCAATTTTAGGTTAGTGCATTTTATCACTGATTGTAGGTTAGTTGAGCCTCTTTAGTGCATTTTATGTTTGTTGCATTTTAGGTTAGTGCATTTTATGTTAGTGGAGAGGAAAAAGTAAAATAAGGAAAAGGAAAATAAGTAGAGAAAGAAGGAGAAGAAGAAGGAGAAGACGAGGAGAGGAAGAAAAGGAAGAGGAGAAGAAGAAAGGAATAGAGGAGAAGAAGAAAAAATAGAAAAAAAATTCTATTTTTTCTTCTTCTCCTCTATTCCTTTCTTCTTCTCCTCTTTTTTTTCTTCTTTTTTTTCTTCGATCTTCTCCCCCTCCCGATAGGGAAGTTTTATATAGAAAGTTACAATTTTAGAAAAGTTTTATATATGCAAAAATTACAATTTTAGAAAAAGAAGGATAGGAAAGAAGAAAATAAGAAGAGGAAAGAAAGAAGAAGAGGAGAGGAAAAGAAGAGGAGAAATAAATAAGAAGAAGAAAAAAGAAGAAAAAGAAGAGGAGAAGGAAGAAAGGAATAGTGGAGAAGAACTTCTTCTCCACTATTCCTTTCTTCCTTCTCCTCTTCTTTTTCTTCTTTTTTCTTCTTCTTATTTATTTCTCCTCTTCGAGGGGTCGAGGGTCGTCGAGGGTTCGAGGGGTCGAGGATCGCCGAGGGGTCGAGAGAGGTTTCCTATTGTCAAAGTATTGAAGAAATACATGCCTTCATCATTAGCCGGAAGTAACCAGGGCATGTTGGTACGAAGTTCTGCAAAGTTGTTCTAGAATGGAGTCCCGGATAGAATAATCCGCCTTTTGGTACGAATTCAGCAAAGGCCTTCCAAATAGCGATATTCGGAAGGCTCTTTCTGAACTTTGTACCAAAAAGCGAATTATCCTATCTGGGACTCCGTTCCAGAACAACTTTGAAGAGCTTCATACCATCATGCACATGTTACTTTCACCTAATGATGAAGACATGGTTTTGTTGAATCCGTTGACACTAGGCAACCTCCTGACCCCTCGGCGATCCTCTCGAACATGAGAGGAAGAAGAGGGTCGTCTAGGGGTCGAGGGTTCCAGGTTCATCGAGGGTTCAAGGGGTCGAGGATCGCCGAGGGGTCGAGAGAGGTTTCCTAGTGTCAAAGTATTGAAGAAATACATGCCTTCATCATTAGCCGGAAGTAACCAGGGCATGTTGGTACGAAGTTCTGCAAAGTTGTTCTGGAATGGAGTCCCGGATAGAATAATCCGCCTTTTGGTACGAATTCAGCAAAGGCCTTCCAAATAGCGATATTCAGAAGGCTCTTTCTGAACTTTGTACCAAAAAGCGAATTATCCTATCTGGGACTCCGTTCCAGAACAACTTTGAAGAGCTTCATACCATCATGCACATGTTACTTTCGCCTAATGATGAAGACATGGTTTTGTTGAATCCTTTGACACTAGGCAACCTCCCGACCCCTCGGCGATCCTCTCGAACATGAGAGGAAGAAGAGGATAAAAAAAGAAGAGGAAGAAGAAAAAAAAGAGGAGAAGAAAGAATAGTTCTTCTCCTCTATTCTTTCTTCTCCTCTTTTTTTCTTCTTCTTCCTCTTTTTTTTATCGGGAACGAGGGTCGTCGAGGGACATAGATGTAGTGTCGTCGTTGTCGATATATACCCCCTCCCGATAGCTTACTATGATTAGGTAGCTAGTTCTACGTTTGGCACTAATATATCCATCTGTCATGTATGAATAATAATTGCCATGTTGTAAATATTTGTAGAAACTATGGACACTGCCCTAGACGAAGCAACAAAAGAAGCATTGTTGAGGGACATAATCGCAGAAGGAAGTGATGCCATCTCGTTGTTTCTCAACGAAACCGATGGTCTGGAAGTAGAGGGTGAACAAGCTGGCTACGGTGACCTAATGCCAGTGCAAGAAGAAGAACATGAGGACGGCTCCGGTGACCCAATGCTGGTGCAAGAAGGAGACCGTGATGACGGCTCCGATGACCGAACCGAGTCCGGCCAGGTATATATATTAGTTAAGCCTATGCTGACTAGCTGATTGATGCATCAATTGTTTTGGTATGTACACATATTAATTAAGTCTTTGTTCTTTTTTCTAGCCCTCCGAATCGAGCACAACTTCGGTAAAGAGACGAGGCCCGAAGAAAAAGTTGAGCTCGGATGAAAAGTTTGAGATCATAGCAATCGCGCCCGACGGCCAACCTATTGAACCCCTCCGGACAAAGAGCACATTTGTTGCTCCGTGCGGGGTTCTGGTTAGGGACAAGATCCCGATAAGCATCCAGCAATGGTTTAAGCCGGCTACAGAAGAACCTGAGGTGTCTTATGTCAATGATATGCAGAAAAATGATCTTTGGACTGAGCTGAAGTCAAATTTCACCCTACAGCCTGAGGATAATCCAGAGAACCCAGTTAAAGAGAAATTAATCAAGTCTTTTGCTCTAAAGAGGATGGCAGAACTATTCAGGAGATGGAAGAAAGAGCTGAATAAGTTTGTCGAAAATAATGAGACACCAGAATTCAAGGGCAGATATGAGAAGATCAGAGATCACTGGCCCGCATTTGTGGCCCACAAGACATCAAAAAAGAGTAAGAAGATGTCAGCGAGAAACAAGCAAAATGCTGCGAAGAAGAAGCTTCACCATCGCACGGGGTCAGGTGGCTACCTCGTAGCCCGGCCTAAGTGGTCCAAGACTGAGAATGATATGGTTCATAAAGGGATCGAACCAGAGACAATTAACTGGCCAGACCGTTGCCGGACTTGGTTCTTCGGGGCTGGCGGAACCCTGGACCCTGTAACAGGGAAGTGCATTTGGACAAACGATCAAATGGACATACCAGTCAGTAAGCTTAAGCAGTATATTGAAGCAGCCAGGAAGGGACGTTCTTTCCAGACAGAGAGAACGACGAGCTCACAATGGCCCTCGGGAATCCGGAGCACCCTGGACGGACACGAGGCACGCCAGGCTCCATTCCGTGGAAGGTTGGGTTTCCGGACGCAGGCGGTTACAAATCCCATGAGAGGAGGAAAAAAGTGCAGCAGACCCAAATACAGGCGCTGCAAGCAAGGGTAGACGCGATAGAGGAACGAGAAGCAAATCGCAGCAAACGTACTGCCGAAGCCTTCCCCGAAGCTACCCCGCCATCTCAGCGCAGAAGCAGCATGGCTTCCACTGAGCTGCTTCAGCTGGAGAATGCCTTGACGGCTCCTGCCAGCTATCCCGTGGATGCTATAACGGAGTCTCAAAATTGCCACCTTATGACGCAATGGATGAATTTGAAGGTCAAGGCGGCTGTTGGCTCTGTTTATCCTACTGAACCCGGCGCAACTTTTCACTGCCGGCCGATTCCAGAAGGATATGCTAGGGTGATGGTGGATGAGATAACGGAGGGATTTGAGGACCTCCAGCTTGACCACCCTACCGGTGAAGGGGAGACTCGGCTGGGGTCTGCTCTGAAGACTCCATGCCTATGGCGGAAGGAGCTCATCAACCTTCCTAGCTGGATGCCACCGCCTCCTCCTCCTCCTCCTCCGGCGAGTCAGGGCACTCCGCCTCCACCGCCTCCTCCTCCGGCGAGTGACGATCAGGGCCCTCGGCCAGCTCCTTCTCCGGTGCATGACGGCACTCCGCCTCCTTCTCCGCCTGCGCCGACGCGCCCGAGCAGCTAGCCTCCTCCTTCTCTGCCTCGTCAGCAAGGGCGGAAGAGACCTGCCGCCGCTCCAGCTGCTCCGGCGCGTCGTAGTCCTTCTCCTCCGCCTCTTAAGCAAGTAAAGAAGACAACCACTCCGTCTGCTCGGTCGGCGTCTAGCAGTACAACCAGAGGCGGGAGGGCATACAGATTCGGTCCTTCTCTGAAGACTCCAGAGAAGTTACCATATGAGAGGACCCTAGAGGAGAACGCCGAGATCACGCGAGAAGAAGTGAGGAACTTCTTTGAAGGGGTGAAAGCAAAGAAACATCCACCTCCGGAGGAGAAGGTAGATCGGGTCAAAGTGAAGCGCACTCTGGCTGGCCTGACAAAACCACCGAAGTCTGATCCGCCGAAAGGAAACTATGACCGCATTATTGGAAAGGAATTTGCCGAAGCGGAGCGATCGGGAAGTACTGTCACTGATCAAAGGCTGAAAGAACGACGAGCTGGGAAACAAATTGCCCAGCTCGGCGAACAAGCGAAGCAATCGTGCCCCCCGCTCAAGGTGCCTAGCCACAACGTCGCTAATGATCCGAGGATGGTGCCCGGTTATAGCAATCTTGCAGATTACCTGCCCGACGAAGTACATTATGAACTCATGGACGTGCAGATACTAAGATACGAGTACGGGAAGCCTCTCATCAAAGATGAAAGATCTCTATCAACGATGATGCGAAGATTGCATGATTGGTACTTGAAAATCTGCAGAGACTCTGGGGGGAGGAGTACTTTGTATGTGAAAGTTAAAAAGGAGCATGACCTCATTGGAATTGATCTGTTGCCTGTTCCATTTGAGGAGTTCTATCAGTTTTTCAATCAATTGGCCCTCGATAAAACAACGGTCGCCTGCTACTGTCTGTAAGTAGTACTACTTCTGTCATTAAGTTTCTCTATATAGCTTAGCTCTTTCATTGCATGTATTTATAATCATCCTCACTATATTATGCAGATTGAAGATCGCCGAATTGAAGAAAAGACAAGTCGGTGATATTGGGTTCATTAACACATATCTCATAGATGCAACTCAGGTTAAACTTCATGCCGCAGCTACCGAGGCCAACTTGCTACGATCTTTCGTAATAAATCAAAACAAAGATATAATACTCTTTCCTTACAACTTTAGGTGGGTGTTACTGTCTTGTGCGTATTCGGTTTCCCTTATATATTAGTTAAGGTTATAGTAATGCAATTCATGAGTTATGCATGTGTGTGCAGTTTCCACTATATTCTCCTAGAGATTAAGCTTGAGCAGGGAGTAGTAACCGTTTGGACTCTAAACGAAAAGATCCCCAGGAGTATGCGGACATGACTGAAATCCTCAAGAAGTAAGTTAAATCGATCATTATCCACCATATCAGCAACTTTGTTCATTTCCTGATATCAAGTAATTGTTTTCTTTGTCCGGCAGGGTTTGGAGAAAATTCACCAAAACAGTTCCGGGACTGCCGACGGAGCTGGAATTTAGACACCCGAAAGTAAGTACTATAGTAGCATGTTCCGCGCATCTCCTAGTGATCCAAGCGCTAGTTTCATCAATACCATTTAGCATTCTTGCTTATCAGTTTGATTGACCTCTATTTCTTGTAAAGTGGTTGTGGCAGGAACAAGGGAATGATTTCTGTGGATACTACATCTGCGAGTCCATCCGCCACACGACCTATGAGCGGGGCGGGTACTCTAACGAACAATATGAAGTACGTAAATAACAACATTCACAATTTTATTTTATTACCATCATTTGTGTTGAGTTTCATTCATTTATATATATATATGTATTGACCCCCTTCTTCAAATTAGATGTTTCGGAAGCGGGATGAACTCCTAGCACCAGCTCGCATGCGAGCAATTCAAGAGGAATTGGCGGCATTCTTTCTTGACCACGTGATCCCTGAAGAAGGAGAATTCTATGTGGACCCTGAGTCCGTATGATTATATTTGTAAGAGATAATTATTGTATATATGTAGCCGGTAGTGTCAGATAGATATACGAGAACTTGTTGTTCGACCAATCTCTCAGAGAAGGAGAGGTGGTCGATATCACTTCTCTCTGTATGCATATATGTTCATGACGATCTTCTGTTTCCTTTGTTTGCTTACTAGCTAGCTAGCGTGTCTAGTCCTCTCTATACGTATGTATAGTACGTAGCGTCGACCAAGCACGGACATAACAGAGGACACTTCTCTCTATTAATTATAGCTAGCTAACACAATATATGAAACACCTAATTTAACCCCCCAAAACCCCCAACCCCCCCCCCTTTCAAAAAAAAACAAAAACCCCAGCCACAGAAGTGTTGACACGTGGATGCCTATTGGTCCCGGTTGGTGCCACCAACCGGGACCAAAGGGTCTCCTGACTGGGCTCTGCGTACTGCCCACGTGGAGGGCCTTTAGTCCCAGTTCTGGATTGAACCAGGACTAAAGGGGGCAGGTATTAGTACCGACACTTTAGTCCCGGTTCCGGAACCGGGACTAAAGGCCCTTACGAACCGGGACTATAGGCCCTTTTTCTACCAGCGAATGTAATAGTATAAAGTGTATAGTATATGCCCATGATCACTTCCCGAAGTGATCACGGCCCAGTAGTATAGCATGGCAGACGGACAAGAGTGTAGGGCCACTGATGGAACACTAGCATCCTATGCTAAGCATTAGGATAGCAGGTAAAGGTAACAATAGTAGTAGCAAGGACAGGCTATGCATCAGAATAGGATTAACGGAAAGCAGTAACATGCTACACTACTCTAATGCAAGCAGTATAGAGAAGAGTAGGGATATCTGGTGATCAAAGGGGGGCTTGCCTAGTTGCTCTGGCAAGAGAGAGGGGTCGTCAACTCCGTAGTCGTACTGGGTAGCGACAGCGTCGGTCTCGGTGTCTAGCGAGAGAAGAGGGGGAAGAAACAATAAATATTTAAGCAAACAGATGCATAGCGATGTATGACATGACAAGTATCAGTGCTAGGGGTGCCCTAACGCGGTAAGAGGCGATACCGGGGAAGGGGGGTACATCCGGGAAAATATCCCCAGTGTTTCGCATTTTCAGACTGATGAACCGGAGGGGAAAGTTACGTGTTCGCTATGCTAGGGATGCGTGGCGGATGAACGGGCTCCGTATCCGGGTTCGTCTCATCGTTCTGAGCAACTTTCATGTACAAAGTTTTTTCATCCGAGCTACGGATTATTTTCTATGATTTTTTTTAAAGTCTAAATTGTTTTTCTGAAATTCTATAGTTAATTTAATTCGAAATTATATTAAATACTATATGCTACGGGTACTCAGAAGTGTACACAGGGATATGACTATTTGACTAACAGGTGGGCCCTGCTAACTGCCTAGCCAACAGTCAACAGTCAACTTGTTGACTGGTTTGACTGGTCCAACTGACATGTGGGGGCCACATGTCATAGACTGCTAGTTAAACTATTTTACTAACTAGATTTATTTAGTAGTGGGACCCATATGTTAGTGGACCCTTTTGTTAATCAAAGTTTTTAAACGGTTTTAGTTAATCTAATTAAGTAGTGGGGCCTACTGTCAGGGGCATGTTTTAAGTGAAGGGTTATTTGGGTGCTGGGGGTCCACATGTTATTGTCTACTTAGTTAACAGGTTTATTAAATAGTGGGAATTAGCAGGGATGACCCACTGGTCAATGACATAGTGGGTTGATTAGCATGGTAATTAAGCGCTAATCGTAGTTCCACGTCAGAAGGGTAACGACGTTGAGGCAGAGCGCACCGGCGACGACCGTGCGCTCGCCTCCGGCGAACATTCTAGCGGTGGTCGTCATGGATCGGACGAGGGCCTCGCCACACACACACTGGAGCTTCTAGCAGGAGCTGGGACGGTCGGAATCGACCACCACGTCAGCGTCGAGTGGTGGCAGAGGCACGGCCTCATCGACAGGGCGTCTACGAGGCATGGCGAAGAGAGGGGAGAGGCCAGGGGGAGCCGAAGGCTCACATCATTGCAGAGGAGGGCTCGGGGAGGCCAGAGGAACCCTCCCGGCAAGGTCCGGCGGCCGGATGGGCCGGCAGGTGCGAGGCCGAGTAGAAGGCTTGGGGGACGCAGCGCGGGGATGACGTCCTCAGCATGGGGCGAGGAGGAGGAAGCCATGGCTCGCGAGGCGGTGGTGAGCTTCGACGGGGCGTGGCGATGACGGCGGCGGCCAGTGGTGTTGCAGGCGTTGCGCGAGGAAGATGAAGAAGCTGCAGGGCGGAGGCGGTGGTCCTCGCGCACAGGCGCGCTCGTCGGGGCTACGAGGAGTAGCACCGGACGCGGCCGGGATGATGAGGCGCCGACGAGGGGGGAAAAGGGCTC
>NC_041382.1:697240341-697247633 GCF_002162155.2 Triticum dicoccoides | reverse complement strand
GAGCGGCTGCTAGTGGGGGGATCGGGGGTTAGGGTTACGGGTGTGGGAGAGGTGGCCTTGTAGGCCAGAGAGGGGGTGCGGTTGGGCCGGTTGGCTAGCTGGGCCGCACGGCTAACTGGGCCAAGGCCCAGTTGGGAGGGGGGTGGGGTTGTTTTCCTTTTATTTTAGTAATTTTACTTTATTGTTTTATCAGTATGCTCATTTAATTTTGTTTTACAAAATATATACAAAAGCACCTAAATTAGTGGGACTAGTTTTACCACTGCCACAAAAAGTCCACACCTAATTAAAATAGTTTAATACTCTATAAATTATGAAAGCCATTTATTTAAATGTTTAAGCTACTGTTTTATTTATTTTAGAGCCTTTAAGAACTTTATCGAAGTTTGGTTTCTCTGCCACAATTACCTATGCAATATTTGGATTACTCCAAACATTTTAGTTTTAATATTTGAAAACTTTTATTGTTTGCCTCTATTTTGAATTTGAATTTGAATCGGTTTCGAACTAATGCGAGATTAGCGACAATAAAGGAGGTGACGTGGCGTTATTAGCAGAGGTTAATGTAGCTTGATTATCTGGGCGTCACAATTCTCCTCCACTACAAGAAATCTCGTCCCGAGATTTAAGAGGTAGAGAAGGGGGAAGGTCTAGTTACGAAATCCTAACGGATCTTCTCGAAGAAGTTAATCCCTTTCGTTGATGTCTTCAATTCATTATTCCAGTGCATCATGATGAAGTTGTCGTCCTTTCTTCGGGAACTACATCGAACTTACGAATAGGTAAGGGGGTATTCTGGAAGAACGGGCCACTATAGTGTTGCTTATCTGGTAGATAAGATCAGCGAAGGTGGCGGAAAGTAACTCTCGAATTGAAACCTTAGAAAATATCGAGAGCGAAGTAAGAAGGTATCATGAAAAGTTTCGGGCGGATAGGCAATCGTTCATTGCGTGAAATAGAGTGTGAAAGGTTTCAGAGCAATGGGACCAAGTCTTGTGTGTGATGCCAGAATAGATCACTCGGAAGGTGGCTCACGAATTACACACGAAACCAAGTGCAAGGGATAACCTTGAAACAGGGTGTACAAGAGAGTCAGGTTTCGATCCTGTGGAACTGTGGGTTATGGGCCCACCATGTGGGTTAAAAGTAGGAGGAGTGGTGACATCTTGCATGGTCATGATAGCAAGGCATGTCAGAGGGTAACCTGTCGATTATGTCGGCAACAACGTCAGTACCAAGGGCGAGGGACGAAGAGAACCATTTTCCTGCTCGTTGAAACGAGGCGGACCAATAGGCAAAGTTCTCGTCCATCGGTGGCTACCGGGAAGTCATCAACAATAGTAACAGGGTCTTATCGACACGGTTGGGCACCTATGTGTTTACATAAGCAGTAGAATATTGCTGCTTAGATCATATAGATCACCGGAAAGGCTAAACAAACCAATGTAAAGGAAATGTGAGCATCAGATTAACAGAACAATGGAAAGGAAAATGTGTTTAAACACATATTTCAAGGGTATATCCTCCCCAAGGACAAGCAGAGCATGATATCCATGTCAGGACATAATGTAGAAAACTCTTTAGGTAGGGGAGAGAATTTTCATGACATTACCCATACAGTGATGTTTGGATAATTGAGCAGGAAACATTTAGCACTGGGCTTCAAAAGTTCCTGTTGAAAATCGGAGCACCATAGACATGCTTCGAGATGGCATTGACATGGTCAACAGGTGAAGATCAGACTTTGGAAACAAAAAGGATCCATCAGGAACAACTTATAGAATAAGTCTTACAATTTCCTCATGGAAGAATGGCCAATATTGCTAAAAGGAAGAACTATAACAATAGGGCCTCCGGCCAGGTGGGCTAGGTATGACACCACCTTATCGGGTCATACAAAGACCAACGTTATAACTCTTGGAAATATGTTCCAACCATCATATCTGACCGATATTCAGATTTGATTGGTGTCAGGATACCTCAGACTCAGGATGCCTGAGAAGAAAAGGTGCAATACAATTTGACGAGATGACATTGTGAGATTCTCAGAAATGATCTATGGAAGTGAGCTCTAAAACAAGAGTTCATCAGTAAACCAAGGAGAGGATGAGGAGGTGGCTGATAGGCTCAGCAACAAATCATCGAGATTTCCAAAGGATGGATTTCCACAATTAGGTGAACAAGGAAATATCATTTGTCGGATCAAATGATATAATGATGTATGCTCGAGGGAAACATAGACAACTGAACAATGATAGAAGGGTGCACCCAGGAATCTGGACTAGGTAGCACAGTTAAAATTTAGCATGATAATGATATAGCCAACCGGGCTACGAATGACTTGAAGGATTATTAAACTCGTAAGCAATGAAAATTACTTATAGTTATTGAATCGGAGTACAGACTCAATTCACTATCGGTGTCCTTGAGTGTCTAACAACTCAGAATCCGGGTAAAATTTTGGAATCAGTGAGAAATAATACTTGAAGAAGAACTCATAAGAAGTTATGCAGTTCCGTGATAATCTCAAGATACTAGAGGGGGTAATACTCGACGAC
Source organism: Triticum dicoccoides (assembly GCF_002162155.2). Lineage (NCBI taxonomy): Eukaryota > Viridiplantae > Streptophyta > Magnoliopsida > Poales > Poaceae > Triticum > Triticum dicoccoides. Next base: position 697,245,075 of record NC_041382.1, on the reverse strand, counting down.
GGATCAAAGTAGAGGTTGGACTGGGGTATTGCTCTACAGAAGACAAGCGCTTAAACTTGCCCGAGAAATGGGATCAAAGAAGAACATAAGGTCGGAACCACGATTGCAAGGATCAATTCACAGATACCAAATGATATTATATCAAGGGGATAGTTATTATTACAAGAAGCTTCCATGATAGGATATACATCATGTCCATGGGCATGAACACAAGTTCAAGGTCGACTCCCACTTCTTCAGTGTATAACCTTTCATTCACTTCTCTTTTTCGAAGAAGTTGTAGGGTTGAATTATCTGGCAAAATACCAGACGACTATGACTCGTGAAAACTTTTGAGTTCACACATAATATGGAAGGCATAGGTTCAACCCATCGAGGCATCTTAGGAGCATATACCACAATTTCAGGAATAAATAACACAAGCTCGAGAGTAGAGCATGCTGGAGAAAGCAGATGATACAATTTACCAAAGGCATTATGTATCCGAGGAAAGGCTCACAATCTTATAGAATATGAAGGAATCTGTCGGATAAAATCCAACAAAGGATCTGGTGGTCCACAAGGGGTCTGATGTGAGCATCGGTACTCAACCCGAGGAAGAAGGAATACAAGGAGATTAGTTTATGGAAACAACTAACTAACTCAAAGTTCAAATGCAAAGGAATTATCAATTCCGAGACAAGGGATCAGAAGCAATGCTCTGATTAGGGATGGATAAGTTGAATAGCCTTAGGGGTACAATCGACAGCAATTTGATTGGTCGAGATCCAGCTCATGTTTTAAAATAACGTCTGAGCCGGAAAGATAATTTGATCAACTGATGATTGCGTGCATTCGCACTCATGTTGAATCAATAGGATCAAAAAGACGATGCCTAAGGATATTAACGAATATTGCCAGACATATGGAAAGCATCCATAATGCAAGCAGACAAGTATTGCAGAGCAATAAGCTACTAAGGATTTTTGGAGGATCGAATAGTATTTCGAAGACCATTGTGAAACACATGAACAACTGGGGGATGATCGGATACTCGATAAGTGCGAGAATTATCCGTAGGGGTATTCGGGTGACAAAGAACAGCAAGGCAGTAAGCTCAAAGGATTATCGAAACAACGACGAGTATTTCGGGGTATCTTGTAATAACAAGACCAACTGGGAATAAAAGTAAGAACGCCAGGTGTAAGTATTTATCCATAGGGATTTTCGGTGGTAGGGAATTGCAAAAGCAACAGGCACAAGTCTCAAGAAAATATCGGAGAGTATTGTCAGAATCTTCTGTTGAAGCAGTCGATCATCCGTAATGAAAGGGTTCTCCGGCAGGAAGTGGTAACGATAGAGTTAGATTTTAGCAAAATCATTTAACCCGAATAGAAGAGTGATCGGTGTCCCAAAGTATAGACAAGGAGTAAAAGATCCGAATACCACCCAAATGGCGACGTGGGCCCGTAAGGCACACAGCCATGTTAGTAAAAGTTTTGTAATGTCTAGACTCGACTTCGGCCAAGGAGTGTGGAAGGGGGATTCCTACAGGCAGTCGGCTCTGATACCAACTTGTGACGCCCCCGATTTGACCGTACACTAATCATGCACGCAAATGTGTACGATCAAGATCAAGGACTCACGGGAAGATATCACAACACAACTCTACAAATAAAATAAGTCATACAAGCATCATATTACAAGCCAGGGGCCTCGAGGGCTCGAATACAAGAGCTCGATCATAGACGAGTCAGCGGAAGCAACAATATCTGAGTATAGACATAAGTTAAACAGGTTTGCCTTAAGAAGGCTAGCACAAACTGGGATACAGATCGAAAGAGGCGCAGGCCTCCTACCTGGGATCCTCCTAACTACTCCTGGTCGTCGTCAACGGGCAGCACATAGTACTAGGCACCTCCGGTGTAGTAGGAGTCGTCGTCGATGGTGGCGTCTGGCTCCTGGGCTCCAGCATCTGGTTGCGACAACCAGGTAGAAAGGATAGAGGGAAGAGAAGGAGAAAGCAACCGTGAGTACTCATCCAAAGTACTCGCAAACAAGGAGCTACACTACATATGTATGCATTGGTATCAACTGGAATAAGGCTATTATATGTGGACTGAACTGCAGAAAGCCGGGATAAGGGGGGATAGCTAGTCCTTTCGAAGACTACGCTTCTGGCAGCCTCGTCTTGCAGCATGTAGAAGAGAGTAGACTGAAGACCTCCAAGTAGCATCGTATAGCATAATCCTAACCGATGATCCTCCCCTTGTCGCCGTGTGAGAGAGAAATCACCGGTTGTATCTGGCACTTGGAAGGGTGTGTTTTATTAAGTATCCGGTTCTAGTTGTCATAAGGTCAAGGTACAACTCCAAGTCGTCCTGTTACCGAAGATCACGGCTATTCGAATAGATTAACTTCCCTGCAGGGGTGCACCACATAACCCAACACGCTCGATCCCATTTGGCCGGACACACTTTTCTGGGTCATGCTCGGCCTTGGAAGATCAACACGTCGCAGCCCCACCTAGACCAACAGAGAGGTCAGCACGCCGGTCTAAACCTAAGCGCCCAGGGGTCTGGGCCCATCGCCTTAGCACACCTGCACGTTGCGTGGGCGGCCGGAAGCAGACCTAGCCTAGTAGGCGTTCCAGTCCAATCCAGCGCGCGCCGCTCCGTTGCTGACGTCACGAAGGCTTCGGCTGATACCACGACGTCGAGTTCCCATAACTGTCCCCGCGTAGATGGTTAGTGCGTAGAGGCCAGTAGCCAGACTCAGATCAAAATACCAAGATCTCGTTAAACGTGTTAAGTATTTGCGAACGCCGACCAGGGCCAGGCCCACCTCTCTCCTAGGTGGTCTCAACCTGCCCTGTCGCTCCGCCTCAAAGTAACAGTCGGGGGCCGTCGGGAACCCAGGCCCACCTCTACCGGGATGGAGCCACCTGCCCCTTCAGCCCCCATCTCCGAACAGCATCACAAGTAATGTAATAGTATAAAGTGTATAGTATATGCCCATGATCACTTCCCGAAGTGATCACGGCGCAGTAGTATAGCATGGCAGACAGACAAGAGTGTAGGGCCACTGATGGAACACTAGCATCCCATGCTAAGCATTAGTATAACAGGTAAAGGTAACAACAGTAGTAGCAAGGACATGCTATGCATTAGAATAGGATTAATGGAAAGCAGTAACATGCTACACTACTCTAATGCAAGCAGTATAGAGAAGAGTAGGCGATATCTGGTGATCAAAGGGGGGGCTTGCCTGGTTGCTCTGGCAAGAGAGAGGGGTCGTCAACTCCGTAGTCGTACTGGGTAGCAACGGCGTCGGTCTCGGTGTCTAGCGAGAGAAGAGGGGGAAGAAACAATAAATATTTAAGCAAACAGATGCATAGCGATGTATGACATGACAAGTATCGGTGCTAGGGGTGCCCTAATGCGGTAAGAGGTGATACCGGGGAAGGGGGGTACATCCGGGAAAATATCCCCGGTGTTTCGCGTTTTAGGACCGATGATCCGGAGGGGGAAAGTTACGTGTTCTCTATGTTAGGGATGCATGGCGGATGAACGGGCTGCGTATCCGGCTTCGTCTCGTCGTTCTGAGCAACTTTCATGTACAAAGTTTTTTCATCCGAGCTACGGATTATTTTCTATGATTTTTTTTAAAGTCTAAATTGTTTTTCTGAAATTCTATAGTTAATTTAATTCGAAATTATATTAAATACTATATGCTACGGGTACTCAGAAGTGTACACAGGGATATGACTATTTGACTAACAGGTGGGCCCTACTAACTGCCTAGCCAACAGTCAACAGTCAACTTGTTGACTGGTTTGACTGGTCCAACTGACATGTGGGGGCCACATGTCATAGACTGCTAGTTAAACTATTTTACTAACTAGATTTATTTAGTAGTGGGACCCATATGTTAGTGGACCCTTTTGTTAATCAAAGTTTTTAAACGGTTTTAGTTAATCTAATTAAGTAGTGGGGCCTACTGTCAGGGGCATGTTTTAGGTGAAGGGTTATTTGGGTGCTGGGGGTCCACATGTTATTGTCTACTTAGTTAACATGTTTATTTAATAGTGGGAATTAGCAGGGATGACCCACTGGTCAATGACATAGTGGGTTGATTAGCATGGTAATTAAGCGCTAATCGCAGTTCCACGTCAGCAGGGTAACGACGTTGAGGCAAAGCGCACCAGCGACGACCGTGCGCTCGCCTCCGGCGAACATTCTAGCGGTGGTCGTCATGGATCGGACGAGGGCCTCGTCACACACACACTGGAGCTTCTAGCAGGAGCTGGGACGGTCGGAATCGACCACCACGTCGGCGTCGAGTGGTGGCAGAGGCACGGCCTCATCGACAGGGTGTCTACAAGGCATGGCGAAGAGAGGGGAGAGGCCAGGGGGAGCCGAAGGCTCACATCGTTGTAGAGGAGGGCTCGGGGAGGCCGGAGGAACCCTGTTGGCGAGGTCCGGCGGCCGGATGGGCCGGCAGGTGCGAGGCCGAGTAGAAGGCTTGGGGGACGCAGCGCGGGGATGACGTCCTTAGCATGGGGCGAGGAGGAGGAAGCCATGGCTCGCGAGGCGGTGGTGAGCTTCGGCGGGGCGTGGCGATGACGGCGGCGGCCAGTGGTGTTGCAGGCGTTGCGCGAGGAAGACGAAGAAGCTGCAGGGCGGAGGCGGCGGTCCTCGCGCACGGGCGCGCTCGTCGGGGCTACGGGGAGTAGCACCGGACGCGGCCGGGATG
>NC_041382.1:697173929-697240093 GCF_002162155.2 Triticum dicoccoides | reverse complement strand
CGAGCGCCCCGATCCAATTCTGGATCGGGGAAGGGGGAGGACGAGGTGGGGTTGAGCGGCTGCTAGTGGGGGGATCGGGGGTTAGGGTTACGGATGTGGGAGAGGTGGCCTTGTAGGCCAGAGAGGGGGTGCGGTTGGGCCGGTTGGCTAGCTGGGCCGCACGGCTAACTGGGCCAAGGCCCAGTCGGGAGGGGGTTTGTTTTCCTTTTATTTTAGTAATTTTACTTTATTGTTTTATCATTATGCTCATTTAATTTTGTTTTACAAAATATATACAAAAGCACCTAAATTAGTGGGACTAGTTTTACCACTGCCACAAAAATTCCACACCTAATTAAAATAGTTTAATACTCTATAAATTATGAAAGCCATTTATTTAAATGTTTAAGCTACTGTTTTATTTATTTTAGAGCCTTTAAGCACTTTATCAAAGTTTGGTTTCTCTGCCACAATTACCTATGCAATATTTGGATTACTCCAAACATTTTAGTTTTAATATTTGAAAACTTTTATTGTTTGCCTCTATTTTGAATTTGAATTTGAATCGGTTTCGAACTAATGCGAGATTAGCGACAATAACGGAGGTGACGTGGCATTATTAGCAGAGGTTACTGTAGCTTGATTATCCGGGCGTCACACGAGAACATTTTTCTTGGTGCCTCCTGACATTTAGGGGTTGTGAAAGTGTCCCGGGGAGTTGAGCTCCTAGGTGTTGTCGTCACAATTTTATCCTTGCAGTTCTGGAATACCTGAGTTTCACCGACATCGAAAATATCTTTTATGCAGTTGTTGGTGAGATAACCTCGACGCCACCCAGTACTGGGGCGGGAGTTCGGGAGTATTGCCATAACTCGTATAACGGATGCTTTTCGAAGATTGAGGTAAATGATTTCCGAAGGTTTCTTGGTTATGTGTTGAAGGATGGATACAGCTGGATGTAGGATTTGCTAGATTTGGGTGAGATATTATGCTTCCCCTGTATCCCCAACACCTGATTGCATAACCAGAAAGTTTCGAGAGTTTATAAGTGGGAATTCAAGTAGCTCATAGGATATCTTTCTGACAGATGTATGATATGAAATTGGGGTTCGACGTCTAGTGGTCCGCCTATCCACGGTAGGTTTCACAGTGGTCTCTTTGTGTCTTAAAGAGTCCTTGGCTATGCTGACTCGGGGACGCTTCGTATGTCATGTGCACTGCCTTGTACATGATGGTGATGTACGATCGAGCCCGTGTGGGCCCCACCACGAAAACTTCGGACGAAATCTCTATCATATGTTTGTTCCGGCTTATTTTGCAAGCCAATCCTTTGTTTTTGTTTTGAGTTGTGGTATTCGAGTTGCTTCGAAGTCAAATGTGGATTCCATACCTTTCCTAAACGGTGTTATCATATTCCTATGTGAATACAAATCCTTTTTGATCTTCGAGTTTGCCATCTCAATTTCTTCTGAACCGGTGTGTCTCTCTTCAAGTGGATCCGATCTTTTCAACATCCGCAAGATCAATTATCAGTTCTTCTCAACGGTGCTCATTTCTTCCATCCCAAGATGCTTTTGTTTTCCCGCCCTCCCACCGTTTTCTTCGAGGACTCAGATTTCTTATTCAAGTATCCTTTTATGCATGTGAAGTCTCTTCATTCCTTTTCTTTCAGCGCTCTTATTGGGTGATTCTCAGGAAGATACTAACGGAGCTTCTAGTTATCATTCTTCATTCTCTTTTCTTCTCCGGTGGATCCTATTCAAGCTTTGTTGATCATATCCTTTTCCTCATTTCAAATACCTTCTCATGCCAGTGCACCTCATAATCATTCCCCGCTTGCTATTCAATTGTTCTGGAGTGCTGAAGATATCTCAGAAGATTCGTGTTTTCATTCCTAATCCGTTCAAGATATTTCGAGGCCTTATCTCATTCGAGCCATTTAATTCAACCGGCGCAATCTCTCTTTCAAATTGTTCAACGGTGTTTCTTTTGAGTGGGCCCTAACCCACAGTTCTTTTCCCAGGATCTTACCTGACTCTTCTAATTTTTACCGACGCTATTCTCAAATTTTTCAAAGTTTGACGTAAGAATGATTTACCATCATTCATATATCTTTCTCCAAGATCTTTCAAAATTCTTTCATTGTTGGCTCAACCTCTTCGCTTTTGATTCTCCCGGAGTGTCTAAACAATTCTCAGTGGTGGTTTTCGTCATCTTTCTCAACATTTGAAGACCGAGGAAGAGTTTTCCTCCAAATCTTATCCATTCTCTCAAAGATTCGTCATTCTAGCTTGTTGCCATCCTCTCATAATTGTTTTTGATTGTGAGAATTCTTTTCACCTATCCGGAGCAGTTCAAGATTCTTTTCAATTTGATTCTCCGGAGCCCATCTTTTCAGAAGACTTACTCATTCTTAGACTTCAGCTCTCATTCTCCAAATCTTACCGGTGCATCATTCAAGTATTATCTAATCAGTTCGTATTTTATTCATTCATTTGTATCTAAATTCCCTCAAGTATCTTCATTTGTTCTCTAATTCTTCCCGGTGCTTCTTTATCTTTTCTTCAATCGTTTTCAATTCTTATGTTGGTTCTTCAAAGATTTTTCTTCCTTCGTTTATCATATCAATTTATTCGTTGTTTCAACCCGACCGGTGATTCGTTGAAGACTTTCTCAAGTGTGCGCTATATCTCTCTTAATCCTTTCTACGAGAATAAGTAGTGTGCCAAATCCATTGTTTGTCATCAATTTAATTGGTGAAGGATAAGCATAATGTAATTCCTATTCTTGTTTCATCGAGTGAATTCAATTCCTTATTCCGGAGGTTCATCATATCACATTGTCGGTTCGAGATGCTTTATCTTTTCTTTTCCAAGAGTTCCAAGCTCTCGTAATTATATCACCACGGAGATTCATCTAAATCATTACAAGGATTCACCTTGTGTTTTTAACTTCTCTTTCCTTCCATTTGATCATTCTTTTACCGGAGTTCTTCATGGAGGCTCTACATGATGGTTCAGCAAGGAGTTAATTCACTCTCAAAGTGTTCATTGAGATTTCTTTTCAGAGGATCTCAAGTATTCTTCATCTTGCAATCCCGAGTGCAATTCTTTTTACCTTATCTTTTGAGGTGGTGTTATGTCATTCTTGATAATTTTCCTTCGTGTTTCATGATTCACAAGTTATCAAGAATGATATATTTTAAATCCATAAATCTCATCATTGGAGTTATCTTGGGTTATACTTCACCTAAAGCCTTCCCTAAGGATTGTTTCTATTTATGGTGATTATAAATGACCCAAGTTCTTCTTTTATCCTTCCGGTGAAATAGCTTCTCATCTTCTTGTTGATATCAATCCAATCTTTTGTTTTCCGTTAGTGGCAGAAATTTCACCTCATAGTTTTGAGATATTCTCCATAAGCCCACTACAAGCTTATTCTTTAGTTGTTGGTTTTCCAACAACTTCGTTATAACCTTCTTGGAAGGGTGCTTTCCAAGCTCAATTGTGGCAGAAGTTGCCATTTTCTTCTCCATTTTGTTATTCCAATGATATATCTTCTATTCTTCCTTCTGGAGGCATCGTGTTGTTACTCTCTTCGTCCCATCAACTCATATTTGCCAAGATCATATTCTTTTCTAGCTTACCCATTTAACCGGAGTGTTGTCGTAATTGATCTTATCGTTCCTTGTACATTTCGTTTCTATCAGAGTGCTTGCATGTACTTCTTATCCATTGTAACCTTTTTTCTTATGTCTTTCAACCTACAAGGTTCTCGTAATGTTCCTTGTTCCTCTTTTCTACCGGTTTGTTTTCAACTTTGTTCATCTTCGTTGTATTCTTTCTTTCATTTTGTTCAACCTCTCAAGGTTCTTTGGTTTCACTCGTTTGTCAAAGAAGCAACTTAGTTTTACCTCTTCTCTTTCTCTTCCGTTTTCCCTCCGGTGCCATCCTAGATCTCGGGACAAGATCCTCTCGTAGTGGTGGAGTGTTGTGACGCCCCAAGATCGGAGCTTCAGGTGCCTTCCAGGGTTTTCGGGTTTCGTCGTGTGAATTGTTTGGTTCTTTGCATTCAACATTGCATCATGTCATCATACCATCATGTCATTTTTCTTTTTCTTAACTCAAATAAATAAATCGTATGGATCTTCGGTCCATTTAAATCGAGGGATATTCACAACTGTGATTTCTCTTTAGAACATATACTCCCAATATTATTAGGGAGCTATAATCAATATTCCATTCTTATGGAATCAACCAAACACAATTACATCTTTCTCTTGCCACCAAATCCCCCATCAAGTTGAAACCCTATCACTAGCTTATTTCTTTCATATTCAACCATCCATTGCAGGTGACATTTTTCTATCGCATAAAATTGTTCACCTTTTCTCTATAAATCATACCCCATGCATACCACCTCCGTGTCAAATTTCAGCTCTTTTGGGTTTGGTTTGGTGGGGTTCAAAAATGGTTCAAGTTTGAAATTAATTCAAATTTGGATTATTTTTTCCTATCTCTAAAGTTTGCCAAAGAATTTTATGAAGCCCACAATTCCAGGGTTCCACGGATAATTTTATCTCAGCTAAACTCTTCTCCTAACTCCCTGATATTTTCTTGTAACTTCTGGTTATTATCTAAACAGAAAATGAGTTTAGAGGAGAGAGTAAGAGCTGCACCAGGGTGGCCCATCTTTTTTCCGAAGGCCCAGCCATTTCCCACCTAACCCTAGGCCCAACCTCTCCCCTCGCTACCCTCTCCAGATCGCATCTCCTCCTTGTTCCCTGCCGCCGCCAGCCTCCCTCGTCCTTCTCTCAATCGCATCGAGCCAGGAGAGCCCTGTGCTCGATCCTTCTCTCGCTCGCTGCCCACCTCCTGCTTGATCTGCCTCACTCCCTCGTCCCCTTCCCCTGCTCATGTGCCAGAGAGGAGCGAGAGCCTCTCGCTCGATCCCGCACGCAGGAGCCGCGTGCTCGATCCCCGTCTTCGGCAGCGCACGTCGCCGCCCTGCCGCCCGCATTGCTCCAGTCTCGCCGCCAAGTCCCGCCTGCGCCCTCGGGACTCATCGGACCCCTTCCTCTACTCCCAGTCCGCCGCGCCGTCCTAGGACTTCGTCGGCCTCCTGTCCTGACACAGCCTGCTGCTGGCCTTGGCAAGGCCAGCGCCTCCTCCTCCTTGCCTCGTCCGCGCTGGAAGCGGCCTCCCACGCCCCAGCATCGTCACCTCCACCCCTGGACCCGCTGGTCCTCCTCGTCACCGAGCCGTGCGCCTTCTCCTCGCCCTACCCCCATGTCCAATGTGTGCGCCATCGCCTCCTTGCTGCTACCCGCCTGAGATCCTTTCGTCTCGCTGGGTTTTGGATTGGCAAGAACGACACGCCAAGACCCGTACCCGGACCGTCAAGCACCTTCTCCGAGGATTTTGCCAAGTACCATGACATGACGACCCTCAAACGCGTCAAGTACCACTACCGTCAAGTACCACTTCGCAAGACCAAGTTCCTCTACGATATGTGTACGACTACCGACGCCGAAGAACCATGAACCAAAAACTTCAAGTTGGACTATTGTCGCAAGAACGAGTCCAGTGGTTCTGAAGACCCTAAGTACCACGACAACCCCGAAGGGATTCGAGTTCGTCTAGTTCACCTTCAAAACGTGTACCACTACCGACGACTGAGACCCTGGATTCGACAAGTTCCTCACGGTGACCCTGGACATCTATGGGACATGCACGACTTCGAACCGTGTACCACACCGAACATGTACGGCTACACGACGAACCGCCAAAACCCTGAACGACTACTGCCGCTGAAGTCCGCGAGTACAACTACTTCCACAACGCGTCGTGTACGACTACCGTCGCTTGGGTTTTGACAAGACTCTGAGTACCACTACGTTTGCCATGTACAACTACATCAAGTCCGTACCGACAAGTGCCTTGAGAACGTCTATACCTCTTCCGTCGCTGAGGACCGAAAGTACCACTACGTCCCATCGAACCCGAACCGTCTCGTTTGCATGCTTCGAAGGTATAACCCTGAGACGACGTCCATGGACGAATGCTTGAAATGTTTTAGATGCTCGTGTTTGCACCGTGTCCAAATTGTCACTCGTTTCCTTGCCGCCAACTTGTGGGACACCCGGAATCCGGGATCACCCCACCATCTCTAGCATGTTCCGTACATCCGCACCCTTGCTTCCTTTGCACCGGTATCTCCGTGAGCTACCGGAACCGATATGGTTCCGTGGCAGCATTTTCGGATTCATCGCCGTGGCCCTTTTTCTTTCCACCACGGTGACAAATGTTTCATAATGCTCATGTCAACTTTTTCATAAAATTGCATAAACTTGCACATGTCATCCGCATCATGATAACAACCTTTAAAATGGTTTAAATTGTTGTTTGCATTAATTTGCTAAATGTATATGGGGATTTACCAGTATTGTTGTTTGATATTTCCGGCCTCATTTAATATGCCTAACTGTGTAGTTACTTTTGTTTCACGTCTTGCCATGTTAACCAACATTTAATTTTGTTGAGTACCTAACCGGGAGTGAACTAAATAATTGATGTGGTGTTCCGTCAATATGCAACTCGTTGCATGTTGGGCTCCACTTAACATGTAGTTTTGTTTGTGCACTTTGCCATGCCATGCATATTTAAACCGAACATGCATCATATTTGGATGTGCATCATGCCATGATTATGTGATGGTTGTTTACTATGTTGTTTGCCTCTTTCCGGTGTTGCTTCTTTAGGTTAGTTCCGATAACGTCGCGTTTGTGAGGATCCGTTCGACTATGTCCGTTTGTCTTCTTCATGGACTCGTTCTTCTTCCTTGCGTGATCTCAGGCAAGATGACCATACCCTCGAAATCACTTCTATCTTTGCTTGCTAGTTGCTCGCTCTATTGCTATGCCTATGCCCCGATACCTACCACTTTCTTATCATGCCTCCCATATTGCCATGTCAAACCTCTAACCCACCTTGTCCTAGCAAACCGTTGTTTGGCTATGTTACCGCTTTGCTTAGCCCCTCTTATAGCGTTGATAGTTGCAGGTGAAGATGGAGTTTGTTCCATGTTGGAACATGGATATGTTGGGATATCACAATATCTCTTATTTTACTTAATGCATCTATACACTTGGTAAAGGGTGGAAGGCTCGGCCTTATGCCTGGTGTTTTGTTCCACTCTTGTCGCCCTAGTTTCCGTCATACCGGTGTTATGTTCCTTGATTTTGCGTTCCTTACGCGGTTGGGTGTTATGGGAACCCCTTGACAGTTCGCTTTGAATAAAACTCCTCCAGCAAGGCCCGACCTTGGTTTTACCATTTGCCTACCTACCACCATATACCTTTCCTTGGGTTCTGCAGACTCAAGGGTCATCTTATTTTAAACCCCCCCAGGCCAGTGCTCCTCTGAGTGTTGGTCCGAACCGAGCTGCCTGCGGGGCCACCTCGGGGAAACTTGAGGGTTGGTTTTACTCGTAGCTAGTCTCATCCGGTGTTTCCCTAAGAACGAGATACGTGCGACTCCTATCGGGATTTGTCGGCACATCGGGTGGCTTTGCTGTCTTGTTTTACCATTGTCGAAATGTCTTGTAACCGGGATTCCAAGCCTGATCGGGTCTTCCTAGGAGAAGGAATATCCTTTGTTGACCGTGAGAGCTTGTGATGGGCTAAGTTGGGACACCCCTGCAGGGTTTTGAACTTTCGAAAGCCGTGCCCGCGGTTATGGGCAGATGGGAATTTGTTAATGTCCAGTTGTAGAGAACTTGACACTTAACTTAATTAAAATGCATCAACCATGTGTGTAGCCGTGATGGTCTCTTCTCGGCGGAGTCCGGGGAGTGAACACGGTTTCGTGTTATCCTTGAATGTAAGTAGTTTTAGGATCACTTCTTGATCACTTCTAGTTTGAGACCGTGCTTTGCTTCTCTTCTCGCTCTCTTTTGCGTAAGTTAGCCACCATATATGCTATTGCTTGCTGCAGCTCCACCTCACATACCTTTTCCTACCCATAAGCTTAAATAGTCTTGATCTCGCGGGTGTGAGATTGCTGAGTCCCCGTGACTCACAGATTTCTTCCAAAACCAGTTGCAGGTGCCGATGCTACCAGTGCAGGTGACGCAACCGAGCTCAAGGAGGAGATCGATGAAGATCGTGTTCATTGTGTTGTTTCGTTTCCAGTTGATCAGTAGTGGAGCCCAGTCGGGGTGACCGAGGATCTAGCATTAGGGGTGGTCTTCTTTTATTTTGGTTCCGTAGTTGGACCTTGATTGTATTCTGGATGATGTAATGCTATATTTATGTATTGTGTGAAGTGGCGATTGTAAGCCAACTCTCTATCTCTATCTTATTCAGTACATGGGATGTGTAAAGATTACCCCTCTTGCGACATGCCTACTATGCGGTTATGCCTCTAAGTCGTGCTCCGACACGTGGGAGATATAGCCGCATCGTGGGTGTTACAGATACATTGAGGCATGGCCATATATGGAGAGTGGGAGATGGACAAAAACTTAAGATTTGGGAGGACAGTTGGATCCCATCACCTACCAGGAAGATAATTTCACATAGAGGCAATCACCTTCTATCCCGTGTTTCAGACCTCATTGATCCATCTTCTGGAGATTGGAATTCAGATCTGGTTAACCAAACCTTTTCCCATGTTGGTGCTCATAGAGTTCTTGAAATCCCTCTACTTGTAAATGAGATAACAGATTTCTTGTCTTGGAGCTTGTCAAAAACAGGAGCCTTCACGGTTCGGTCAGCCTATCATGCTGTTTGGGAGCATCAATTTGGGAATAAACTACAGGCTGGTAGTAGTTCATCATCTCCAAATACAAAGTGGGAATCTTTATGGAGCCTCCAATGCCCATCAAACATCAAATTTTTTATATGGAGAGTGGTACAAAGTGCTATTGATGAGAAAAAGATATATCATGTTATTATTAGTTCTAACCTTTCAGAACACGAAGAAGAGAGATTATTAAAAATTATGGGGAACCACCGTGCTGCTATTGGATATACTCTTGATGATCTTAAGGGCATTAGTCCCACTCTCTGTAAGCACAAGATTAATATGGAACCTGATGCTAAACCTATTGTTGATCATAAATGACAACTGAATCCTAAGATGAAATAAGTGGTAAGAACTAAAATATTAAAGCTTCTAGAAGAAGGTATAATCCATCCCATAGCTGATAGTAGATGGGTAAGTCTTGTTCATTGTGTCCCTAAGAAAGGAGGTATTAATGTTGTTCCTAATGATAAAAATGAACTTATCCCACAAAGAATAGTGACTAGCTAGAATGCTAATTGATTTTATGAAATTAAATAAAGCTAGTAGAAAAGATCATTATCCTCAGCCTTTCATTGATCAAATGTTAGAAAGATTGTCTAAGAACACATACTTTTGTTTTCTTGATGGATATTCTAGTTTTTCTCAAATACCTGTTTCACAACCCGATTAAGATAAAACCACCTTTAGATGTCCTTTTGGAACTTATGATTATAGACGAATGCCCTTTGTTTATGTAATGCACCCGCTACCTTTCAAACACTTCTATATTCTCTGGTTTTTGTGAAAAGATTGTTGAGGTTTTCATGGATGATTTCTTTGTTTACAGAACTTCTTTTGATGATTTCTTAAGCAATGTTGATCGAGTTTTGCAGAGATGTGAACAAACTAATTTGGTCTTGAATTGGGAGAAGTGTCACTTTATGGTTCATGAAGGCATTGTCTTGGGGCATAAATTTTTTGAACGAGGTATTGAGGTGGATAAAGCTAAAGTTGATGCAATTGATAAAATGCCATGTCCTAAAGGTATTAAAGGTATTCGTAGTTTCCTCGATCATGCTAGTTTCTATAAGAGGTTTATTAATGACTTATCTAAAATTTCTAGGCCTCTTACTAATCTTTTACAAGAGCATGTTCCATTTGTTTTTGATGATGATTGTTTAGAAGCCTTTGAAACACATAAGAAAGCCTTAACTTATGCACCTATTGTTCAACCACCTGATTGGAACTTGCCTTTTGAAATTATGTGTGATGCTAGTGCTTATGTTGTTGGTGCTATTCCGGGACAAAGAGTTGATAAGAAATTAAATGTTATCCATTATGCTAGTAAAACTCTAGGCAGTGCCCAAAGAAATTAAGCTACTACCGAGAAAGAATTTTTAGCACTTGTGTTTGCCTATGATAAATTCAGATCTTACATTGTTGATTCCAAAGTAATTGTGCACACTGATCATGCTGCTATAAAATACCTTATGGAAAAGAAAGATGCTAAACCTAGACTCATTAGGTGGGTTCTCTTGCTACGAGAATTTGACTTACATATCACTGATAGGAAGGGAGCTGAGAACCCCGTAGCTGATAACTTATCTAGGTTAGAAAATATTCTTGATGACCCACTACCTATTGATGATAGCTTCCATGATGAACAAGGAGCTGTAATAAATGCTTCTCATAATACTCCTTGCTATGCCGACTATGCTAAATATATTGTTGCTAAATTTATACCACCTAGTTTCACATACCAACAAAAAAATTCTTCTATGACTTAAGACATTACTTTTGGGATGACCCATATCTTTACAAAGAAGAAGTAGATGGTATTATTAGACGTTGTATACCTGAGCATGAACAGGAACAAATCCTATGGAAATGTCATTCTGAAGCCTATGAAGGACATCATGCAGGAGATAGAACTGCACACAAGGTATTACAATCTGGTTTTTATTGGCCTACTCTTTTCAAGGATGCCAGTAAGTTTGTCTTATCTTGTTATGAATGTCAAAGAATTGGTAATGTTGGTAAGAATCAGGAAATGCCTATGAATTATTCACTTATTATTGAACCGTTTGATGTTTGGGGTTTGATTATATGGGACTTTTTCCTTCCTCTAATGGGTATACACATAATTTGGTTGTTGATTATGTCACTAAGTGGGTAGAAGCTATTCCAACTAGTAGTGCTGATCATAACACCTCCATTAAAATCCTCAAAGAAGTTATTTTCCCAAGGTTTGGAGTCTCCATATATTTAATGACAGATGGTGGTTCACATTTTATTAATGACTCTTTTTGTAAATTGCTTGCTAAATATGATGTCAACCATAGAATTGCATCACCCTATCATCCTCAATCTAGTGGCCAAGTTAAACTTAGAAATAGAGAAATAAAATTAATATTACAAAAAAACTGTGAATAGGTCCCGGAAGAATTGGTCTAAGAAACTTGATGATGCACTTTGGGCCTATAGAACAGCTTATAAAAATCCTATGGGTATGCCTCCATATAAAATGGTTCATGGAAAAGCTTGTCATCTGCCTCTTGAGTTAGAACATAAAGCATATTGGGCAATTAAAGAACTCATTTATGATTTCAAACTAGCTACTGAAAAGAGGTTATTTGATATTATCTCACTAGATGAATGGAGAACCCAAGCTTATGAAAATACCAAACTATTTAAAGAAAAAGTAAAAAGATGGCATGACAAAAGAATCCAAGAGCGGGAATTCAAAGTTGGTGATGAAGGAAATATGCCCCAGAGGCAATAATAAAGTTGTTATTTTATATTTACTTATGTCATGATAAATATTTATTATTCATGCTAGAATTGTATTAACCGGAAACTTGATACATGTGTGCATACATAGACAAAACACCGTGTCCCTAGTAAGCCTCTACTAGACTAGCTCGTTAATAAAAGATGGTTAAGTTTCCTAACCATAGACATGTGTTGTCATTTGATGAACGGGATCACACCACTAGGAGAATGATGTGATGGACAAGACCCATCTGTTAGCTTAGCATAATGATCATTAAGTTTTACTAGCACATATGCCCGTGCATTGCAATGGGAAAATTTGATGTTTTGTGCAAGCATGATGTCCCACAACACCGGAATCGCTATGAAGAACATGTTGCAACTTAACATTCTTCAACAAAATGAACATAAAAAATAGGATGCAATTTAGCGACGTCCATATTTTCTTTGCCGGGCATAATCTCCCATTAATTCCATTTAAGTATAATCCTTCCATTAATTACCATGACGTGCTCATCCGTTTTAGTCGGGAATCAAATCCTTCCTTTTCTAATTTAGTAGCCCCACCACATTCAAGCCTACGGATCGTTCCTTTTAATTATTCTACCTTTTTACCTCAAATCCTTCCTTTAATTATCCCCATCTATTTGAATATTCAATTTATTAAGCTCATAATATTTATTTTAATTATTCCATGGGTTTTACCCATAATCCTTTCTTTAATTAGCCACATTCGTTTAAATATTCTATTTAAGCCCACAATCCTTCCTTTAATTAGCTCATTTGCTTAATTAGCTCGCCCTAAACATGAGGACCGCTCTCCTTTGTTTTAACCATCTGTCGGTTAATCCCTAGGGCCGCTCATATATTTACCGGTGAGAATTATTGTAAAAGAGAAAAGTGGAATTTGAAATCATGAAATATGCATAGCTTGTTGGTTGTTATAAGATAGATCCAGATAGGAGGTCCTCTGTTTAATTCCCACAATGTTAATTTATTTTGACACAATAATTTTTCATGTCTCTATGAAAGCCTATAGAAGACCCATCAACGTACAAGTACCTGGCCCAGATATTTTTCATGGTCTCCATGGAAGCCCATAGAAGGCCCATCAATGTACAAGTACCTGGCCTGGATGGCTTAGCTTTTGATTAGCGTGTGCTCAAACAAAACGAAATCAACGAAAAGGACCGAACCAAACCAAGAATACGTATTCCCTTTAATAGTAGGTATAGATTGCTATTGCTTTCTTCTTGACTTGTACATATTCCTATGACTATGAGATTATGCAACTCCCGAATACCGGAGGAACACCTTGTGTGCTATCAAATGTCACAACGTAACTGGGTGATTATAAAGATGCTCTATAGGTGTCTCCGAAGGTGTTTGTTGAGTTGGCATAGATCAAGATAGTATAGGAGAGGTATCTCTGGGCCCTCTCGATAATGCACATCACTATAAGCCATGCAAGCAATATGACTAATGAGTTAGTTGCGAGATGATGCATTACAGAACGAGTAAAGAGACTTGCTGGTAACGAGATTGAACTAGGTATGGTGATACCGATGATTGAATCTCGGGCAAGTAACATACCGATGACAAAGGGAATGACGTATGTTGTTATTGAGGTTTGACCGATAAAGATCTTCATAGAATATGTAGGAACCAATATGAGCATCCAGGTTCCACTATTGGTTATTGACTGGAGATGTGTCTCGGTCATGTCTACATAGTTCTCGAACCCGTAGGGTCCGCACGCTTAACGTTCGATGATGATTTGTATTATGAGTTATGTGTTTTGGTGACCGAAGCTTGTTGGGATTCCCGGATGAGATCACGGACATGACGAGGAGTCTCGAAATGGTCGAGAGGTAAAGATTCATATATTGAAAGGTTATATTCGGACATCGGAATGGTTCCGAGTGATTCAGATATTTTACCGGAGTACCGAGCGGTTGCTGGAACCCGCCAGGGGAATAATGGGCCTTAGTGGGCCTTAGTGGAGAGAGAGGAGGGCCACAAGGGGTGCCCCCCATGGTAGTCCGAATTGGACTAGGGGGAGGGGGCGGTGATACATCTCCAACGTATCTATAATTTTTGATTGTTCAATGCTGCTATATTATCAACCTTGGATGTTTTATATGCATTTATTTGCTATTTTATATGATTTATGGGACTAACCTATTAACCTAGAGCCCAGTGCCAGTTTCTGTTTTTTCCTTGTTTTTGAGTATCGCAGAAAAGGAAAACCAAACGGAGTCCAATTGACCTGAAATTTCACGGGATTATTTTTGGACCAGAAGAAGCCCATGGAGTATCGGAGATGGGCCAGAAGAGTCCTGAGGCACCCACGAGGGTGGTGGGTGCGCACTACCCCCCTGGGCGCACCCCCTACCTCGTGGCCGCATCGGAGACCCCCTGACTTGTTCCCGATGCCAAAACCTCTTATATATACCCAAACTTCCAGAACATAACCTAGATCGAGAGTTCCGTCGCCGCAAGCCTCTGTAGCCACCAAAAACAAATCTAGACCCGTTTCTGGCACCCTGCCGGAGGGGGGAATCCCTCTCCGGTGGCCATCTTCATCATCCCGGCGCTCTCCATGACGAGGAGGGAGTAGTTCACCCTCGGGGCTGAGGGTATGTACCAGTAGTTATGTGTTTGATCTCTCTCTCTCTCTCTCTCTCTCTCTCTCGTGTTCTTGATTCGCACGATCTTGATGTATCGCAGGCTTTGCTATTATAGTTGGATCTTATGATGTTTCTCCCCCTCTACTCTCTTGTAATGGATTGAGTTTTCCCTTTGAAGTTATCTTATCAGATTGAGTCTTTAAGGATTTGAGAACACTTGATGTATGTCTTGCATGTGCTTATCTGTGGTGACAATGGGATATCACGTGATCCACTTGATGTATGTTTTGGTGATCAACTTGCGAGTTCGGTGACCTCATGAACTTATGCATAGGGGTTGGCACACGTTTTCATCTTGACTCTCCGGTAGAAACTTTGGGGCACTCTTTGAAGTTCCTTGTGTTGGTTGAATAGATGAATCTAAGATTGTGTGATGCATATCGTATAATCGTACCGACGGATACTTGAGGTGACATTGGAGTATCTACGTGACATTAGGGTTTTGGTTGATTTGTGTCTTAAGGTGTTATTCTAGTACGAACTATATGATAGATTGAACAGAAAGAATAGCTTCGTGTTATTTTACTACGGACTCTTGAATAGATCGATCAGAAAGAATAACTTTGAGGTGGTTTCGTACCCTACCATAATCTCTTTGTTTGTTCTCCGCTATTAGTGACTTTGGAGTGACCCTTTGTTGCATGTTGAGGGATAGTTATATGATCCAATTATGTTATTATTGTTGAGAGAACTTGCACTAGTGAAAGTATGAACCCTAGGCCTTGTTTCAACGCATTGCAATACCGTTTTCGCTCACTTTTATCATCAGTTACCTTTCTGTTTTTATATTTTCAGATTACAAAAACCTTTATCTACCATGCATATTACACTTGTATCACCATCTCTTCGCCGAACTAGTGCACCTATACAATTTACCATTGTATGTGTTGGGGACACAAGAGACTCTTTGTTATTTGGTTGTAGGGTTGTTTGAGAGAGACCATCTTCATTCTACGCCTCCCACGGATTGATAAACCTTAGGTCATCCACTTGAGGGAAATCTGTTGCTCTCCTACAAATGTCTGCACTTGGAGGCCCAACAACGTCTACATGAAGAAGGTTGTGTAGTAGACATCAAGCTCTTTTCTGGCGTCGTTGCCAGGGAGGTTAGCGCTTGAAGGTATATCTTTAGATCTTGCAATCGAATCTTTTAGTTTCTTGTTTTATCACTAGTTTAGTCTATAAAAGAAAACTACAAAAAATGGAACTAAGGGTACCTCATATGCTTCATCTTTTTAATATCTTTCATGAAAATAAGGATTCCGATAATTGTGCCAAAATGCTAGAAGAAGAATGTATTAAAATGTTTGGCACGAAATCTTTGGATGATGAGCATGATTGCAATGTTGTTAGTATGAATTCTTTGAATATCCATGATGCTAATGATATTCAAAGCCACAAGCTTAGGGATGCTATGTTTGATGAAGATGATATTTTTTGTCCCCCAAGTTTTGATGAGCAAATTTATTTTGATGATAGCATGCCTCCTATTTATGATGATTATATTGATGAAAGTGGGTTTGGAAGAGTGTCAACTTTTGGAAGTAATGATCCCACTATTTTGGAGGGTGTTGAATCTTATTGTGATAATTATGAAAGTGGGTTTGGAGAGGTCATGACTTTAGTTAATGTTAATCCCACTATTTTGGAAGAGTGTCAAATTTGCATACATGTGGATCATGTTAAGAATATGTTTTGTGATAGCTATATTGTTGAATTTTCTTATGATCCTACATGTAATTATTATGAGGGAGGAACATATGCTTGTAGGAATTGCAATAATATCAAGTTTCCTCTGTATGTGTTGAAAATCTTGAAGATTTGCTTGTTTTTCTTCTTGTGCAAGTTGATTCTTGTTCCCACAAGTTGTTTGCTCACAAAATCCCTGTGCATAGGAAGTGGGTTAGACTTAAATGTGCTAGTCATATTCTTCATGATGCTCTCTTTATGTTACAATTCTTATCTATTATGTGAGCATCATTGAAATCATCATGCCTAGCTAGGGGCGTTAAACGATAGCGCTTGTTGGGAGGCAACCCGATTTTATTTTTGTTTCTTGCCTTTTGTTCCTGTTTAGTAATAAATAATTCATCTAGCCTCTGTTTAGATGTGGTTTTATCTTTTAATTAGTATTTGTTCCAAGTAGAACCTTTGGGAATACTTGGGTGAAGTCTTTGCGATCTTGCTGTAAAAAACAGAAACTTTTGCGCTCACTAGATTAGCTGCCATTTTTTACTGGAGAGTGCGGTTAGGTTGATTCTTTTTGCAGATGATTAATAGACAAATTTCTCAGGTCCACCAATTTATTTCAGAATTTTTGGAGTGACCTAAGTATTCGAAACCTCCAGATTGCTATAGACTGGTCTGTTTTTGACAGATTCTGTTTTCATTGTGTTGTTTGCTTATTTTGATGAATCTATGAGTAGTATCGGAGGGTATGAACCATAGAGAAGTTGGAATACAGTAGACATTACATCAATATAAATAAAGAATGAGTTCACAACAGTACCTAAGTGGTGATTTATTTTCTTATACTAACGGAGCTTACGAGTTTTCTGTTAAGTTTTGTGTTGTGAAGTTTTCAAGTTTTGGGTAAAGATTCGATGGACTATGGAATAAGGAGTGGCAAGAGCCTAAGATTGGGGATTCCCCGGATGGCATCCCCTCTTTCGTCTTCGTCCATCGGTAACTTTACTTGGAGCTATATTTTTATTCACCACATGATATGTGTTTTGCTTGGAGCGTCATTTTATTTTATTTTGTTTTGCTTGCTGTTTGAATAATATACCAAGATCTGAAATTCTTAAATATTAGAGAATCTTCACATAGTTGCATAATTATTCGACTACTCATTGACGTTCAGTTATATCTTTCGGAGTAGTTTGTCATTTGCTCTAGTGCTTCACTTATATCCTTTTAGAGCACGACGGTGGTTTTATTTTATAGAAATTATTGATCTCTCATGCTTCACTTATATTATTTTGAGAGTCTTTTAGAACATCATGGTAATTTTCTTTGGTTATGAAATTAGTCCTAATATGATCGGCATCCAAGATGGGTATAATAAAAACTTTCATATAGAGTGCATTGAATACTATGAGAATTTTGATACTTGACGATAGTTTTGAGACATGAAGATGGTGATATTAGAGTCATGCTAGTTGAGTAGTTGTGAATTTGAGAGATACTTGTGTTAAAGTTTGTGATTCCTGTAGCATGCATGTATGGTGAACCGTTATGAAGTCGGAGCATGGTTTATTTATTGATTGTCTCCCTTATGAGTGGCGGTCGGGGACGAGCGATTGTCTTTTCCTACCAATCTATCCCCCTAGGAGCATGCGCGTAGTACTTTGTTTCGATAACTAATAGATTTTTGCAATAAGTGTGTGAGTTCTTTATGACTAATGTTGAGTCCATGGATTATACGCACTCTCACCCTTCCACCATTGCTAGACTCTCTAGTATCGCGCAAGTTTTGTCGGTACCATAAACCCACCATATATCTTCCTTAAAACAGCCACCATACCTACCTATCATGGCATTTCCATAGTCATTCTGAGATATATTTTCATGCAACTTTCCACCGTTCCGTTTATTATGACACGCTTCATCATTGTCATATTGCTTTGCATGATCATGTAATTGACATCGTATTTGTGGCAAAGCCACCATTCATAATTCTTTCATGCATGTCACTCATGAGTCATTGCATATCTGGTACACCGCCGGAGGCATTCATATAGAGTCATATTTTGTTCTAAGTATCAAGGTGTAGTTCTTAAGTTGTAGGTAAATAAAAGTGTGATGGCCATCATTATTAGAGCATTGTCCCATGTGAGGAAAGGATGATGGAGACTATGATTCCCCCACAAGTCGGGATGAGACTCGGACGAAAAATAAAAAAGGGAAAAAAGTCCATAATAAGAGAAGGCCCAAAAAAAGGGAGAGAAAAAGAGAGAAGGGGCAATGTTACTATCCTTTTACCACACTTGTGCTTCAAAGTAGCACCAGTCTCCTATGTTGTCACTTTCATATACTAGTGTGAATCTATCATTATAGAACTTGGCTTGTATATTCCTATGATGGGCTTCCTAAAAATGCCCTAGGTCTTCGTGAGCAAGCGAGTTGGATGCACACTAAGGGAGTCCTGGATTAGGGGGTCTCCGGACAGCCGGACTATATCCTTTGGCCGGACTATTAGACTATGAACATACAAGATTGAAGACTTCGTCTCGTGTCCGGATGGGACACTACTTGGCGTGAAAGGCAAGCTAGGCAATACAGATATGTATATCTCCTCCTTTGTAACCGACCTTGTGTAACCCTAGCCCTCTCTGGTGTCTATATAAACCGGAGGGTTTTAGTCCGTAGGACAACATACAGTCATACCATAGGCTAGTGTCGGTGTCAAAACCGGCGGATCTCGGGTAGGGGGTCCCGAACTGTGCATCTAGGCCGGATGGTAACATGAGACAAGGGACACAATGTTTTACCCAGGTTCGGGCCCTCTTGATGGAGGTAAAACTCTACGTCCTGCTTGATTAATATTGATGATATGGGTAGTACAAGAGTAGATCTACCACGAGATCGGAGAGGCTAAACCCTAGAAGCTAGCCTATGGTATGATTGTCTGTTGTGGTTGTTGTGTCCTACGGACTAAAACCCTCCGGTTTATATAGACACCGGAGAGGGTTAGGGTTACACAAGGTCGGTTACAAAGGAGGAGATATCCATATCCATATTGCCTAGCTTGCCTTCCACGCCAAGTAGAGTCCCATCCGGACACGAGACGAAGTCTTCAATCTTGTATCTTCATAGCCCAACAGTCCGGCTGTCCAGGACCCCCTAATCCAGGACTCCCTCAGCTAGCTTCTAAGGTTTAGCTTCTCTGATCTCGTGGTAGATCTACTCTTGTACTACCATATCATCAATATTAATCAAGCAGGATGTAGGGTTTTACCTCCATCAAGAGGGCCCGAACCTAGGTAAAACTTCGCGTCCCCTGCCTCCTGTTACCATCCGCCTAGACGCACAGTTGGGGACCCCCTACCCGAGATCAGCCGGTTTTGACACCGACATTGGTGCTTTCATTGAGAGTTCCTCTGTGCCATCGCCAGAAGGAAGGATGTCTCGTCTCGTCTTTAAAGACGATACTACTGTAGGGGGAGCTTTGGCTGTCGGCCAAACTCTCCGGCTAGGCAGTTTCATCATGACCGCCTGTTCGGCCGCCGCGCCGACGATGACTTCTCGGATCATCGAAAATAGCCTCCACGTCAAATCAGCACTCGCCGAACAGATGGATCCAATGGAGCTCGCCTCCTTAAACGAGCTCTTAGATTGCATCGCCGCCTTGGGAGTCGCTACGGACTATGATCGGATTGGGCTTAAACCCGATCAAAGGGATATTAACTTTCCACCGGTCACCCATCATATTGCAGTGGTGGAGGAACAATGCGGAGACCTTTCCTCCATCTTGAGGACCAACTATGTCCGGATTCCCTAGCTCTCTGAGCCGGATGCCTGTTCGCGGGAGGACAACATCCAATCCCTGAACTTAGAGTCAGGCAGCGGGCCAGGATTATCGGGTCACACCTCGGAACCGGAACTTCCAAAATTGGAAATTCCTTGGCCCCTGGATCCCAGATCAGGTGAGGGTTCGGATTCAATTCCACCCACCCACCCAAACATAAGCGATCTTTCCCACATCAGGCAAGAGCCCCAGGAAACAGTACATCACTATTGGGCTAGATTCCTCCTTGTGATGAACAAGGTTAAGGACTGTCGCGAGGAAGACACAATCCTATTTTTCTGCAATAATTGCACGGACAAGGGAGTCCTTAACGCCATAAATCACCGTGAGATAACACGCTTCGCTGACTTGGCGTCCATAGTACGAAAGTACTGTGCGATGGAAAGTGCCTGGAAAACCAAAATAAACTTTTGGATAATCCGGCCCTGAATACAAACCCAGTCCGAAACAAAAGGGTGCATTATCACAATACACCTAGGTCAACTACCAAAAAGCAAAAACCTTCTACAGGGTATGGAACCGTACTGGAGGGATGGCTCAACGGACCCTGCAAAATTCATAGTACAACGGATACAATACAAACGCATAGCCTTAGAGCATGTTGGATACTCCGGCAGGTGGCCAAAAGTGGTGAGGATCTACTTCTCCCAAATACCACATAGCACCATCCCGTGGATAACAATACGGTGTTAACGGTCTTTGAAACCTTCGTGTCAAATAATAGACGCAAGCGAACACTCCGCAGCATGGCCGAAATCTGCCACGTAGCAGCAATAAATCCATGGAGTGACATGGCTATTACCTTCAATGCCAGTGATGAACCTAAATTCCGAACAGCCCGAGCACCACCCGCACTGGTCCTCAGTCCAACCATGGACGGCTTTCGACTCACCAAAGTACTCATGGACGGCGGCAGCGGATTAAACCTCATTTATGAGGAAACTCTTCAAAAGATGGAAATAGACTGGAACCGCATTGAGCAAAGTAGCACAACCTTTAGAGGAATCATCCCCAGTCGGGAAGCACGATGTGCTGGGAAAATCACACTAGATGTGGTATTCGGCACGCCGGATAATTACAAGTCCGAAGAAATTACATTCCAAGTGGCCTCGTTCAGCAGTGGTTATCACGCTCTTTTAGGACGGGAGGCATTCACAATCTTCCAAGCCGTACCCCATTACGGGTACATGAAGCTCAAAATGCCTGGGCCCAACGGAATCATCACTCTTGCTAGCGATCCGGACACAACACTCCGTGCCGAAAACAAAACAGCCGCATTGGCCCTCGAGGCATTATCCGAAGCCCTCTCGGCCGAGGAATTAACCACGCTACGCTCCACAGTGGACAGGGACAACGTGATACTCGACAAGAGATCCAAGTCCACCTCTTTTAAACCAGCGGATGAAATAGTCAAATTCCAAGTCCACCCAACGGACCCTAGAAAAACAGCCTCCATTGGGGCACAACTAAGCCCCGCTGTGGACGCCGCACTACGAGAGTTCCTGCGCGAGAACCGGGACATATTCGCCTGGCATCCCTCAGACATGCCAGGAATCCCACGCAGGCTGGCCGAGCATAGCCTCAATATCCTAAAGGGATTCAAGCCGGTCAAGCAAACTCTTTGGCGTTTCTCCGAACCTAAGAGACAGGCCATGGGAGAGGAACTAGCCAAGTTATGGGAGGCCGGATTCATCAAAGAAATAAAACACCCGGACTGGCTAGCAAACCTGGTGATGGTACCAAAGAAGGACAAATCCTGGCGCCTTTGTGTCGATTTCAAACACCTCAATAAAGCTTGCCCAAAGGATCCCTTCCCCCTCCCACGCATCGATCAAATCATTGATGCTACCGCAGGACACGAGTCATTGTGTTTCCTCGACGCATACTCTGGTTACCACCAAATCAAGATGGCGGAGTCCGACCAAGCCGCAATGGCATTCATCACACCATACGGTCCCTTCTGTTTTAACACAATGCCTTTTGGGCTCAAGAACGCCGGCGCAACATATCAGCGCATGATTCAAACATGTCTGGAGAAACAAATCGGCAAAATAGTAGAGGCATACATAGACGATGTGGTTGTTAAAACCAAACACGTCGACTCTTTGATAGACGACTTGAGGCTCACATTCGACAACCTCCGAACATATGACATCAAGCTCAATCCGGAAAAATGCGTTTTCGGCGTACCAGCCGGAAAGCTCCTGGGTTTCATTGTCTCCAGTAGAGGTATCGAAGCTAATCCGGCCAAAATCCGAGCTTTGTCACAGTTGGCTACACCAACAGACCTTAAACAAATCCAGAAGTTAACTGGATGTGTGGCGGCTCTAAGCCGCTTTATCTCCCGCTTAGGAGAAAAAGCTTTACCCTTTTATCGCCTTCTTCAGCGCACCGAACACTTTGAGTGGACGGACGCTGCCACAGCCGGATTGGAAGAAATAAAGGCCATTTTGGCAACCAACCCAATCCTGGCCGCGCCAAACATTGGCGAACCAATGCTATTGTACATTGCGGCAACTCATCAAGTTGTAAGCGCAGTGCTCGTCATCGAACGAGAAGCTGCCGGACATAAATTCCCTCTTCAAAAGCCGGTATACTATGTATCCACTGTCCTCACTCCATGCAAACCACGGTACCCACATTATCAAAAGATAGCCTATGCGGTATTCATGGCGTCCCGGAAGCTAGGACACTACTTTCAAGAGTGTTCGATTACGGTAGCCTCGGAAGTGCCACTTAATGATATTATAAACAACCGCGACACTACTGTCCGGATTGCCAAATGGGCCATTGAGTTTCTCCCGTTCAACATACCATACAAACCCCGACGAGCCATTAAATCGCAAGTATTGGCCGACTTTGTCGCGGAATGGATGGAGGCCGAACTCCCTAAAGAGTACGGCACATACTCCAACTGGATCATGCACTTCGACGGTTCTAAAATGCTGGCCGGTCTAGGCGCTGGCGTCGTCCTGACATCCCCAACCGGGGATACCGTTCAGTACGTACTGCAAATATTGTATACAGACTCCAACAATGCAGCCGAATACGAAGCTCTGTTGCATGGTCTTTGGATGGCAGTCTCCATGGGCATTCAACACCTGGAGGTGCGTGGGGATTCAAACCTCGCAATATCCCAAATAAATGGAGACTTTGACACCAAGGATCCGAAAATGGTGGCCTATCGAAACGCCGTCCTAAAAATGCCAGCTCGGCTCGAGGGGCTCGAATTTCACCATGTGGCTCGGGAAAACAATCAGGCGGCGGATGTCCTCGCCCGCATCGGTGCAAAACGCGATACGATCCCCCCAACATATTTCTGGAAAGGTTGTTCAAGCCATCCGTAGTATGGGAAGGAGACACCGGTAACAATAGTCCGGACCCGGCCAATATGCCCGATACCGAATACTCTGACACAATCGGAGGCTCTGCCACCGAAATAACACCTTCAGCACACGTAATAATGGCCATTATTGCCCCGTGGACAGAACCATTCCTGGCCTACCTAACTAGACAGGAACTTCCGGAGGACCAAAATGAGGCACGCTGCATAGTGCATCGATCCAAGGCCTACAGGGTCCATGAGGGAGAATTATACAAAAAAAGCACTACCGAAGTCCTTCAAAGGTGCATCTCCGAAGAGGAAGGGCGGAATCTTTTGGAAGAAATTCACGCCGGACTTGGCGGTCATCACGCCGCAGCCCAGGCCCTTGTAAGCAAGGCCTTCCGCACAGGATTCTATTGGCCAACAGCCCAGGCAGACGCACAAGACTTGGTCCAACGTTGCGCTGGTTGCCAGCTCTTTGCAAATCAAAGCCACATGCCACCCACCGCCCTCCAAAAATCCCCATTACATGGCCCTTTGCGGTCTGGGGGCTTGACATGGTTGGACCCCTTAAAGGGGGAACCCACAAGAAAAAATACTTACTGGTCATGGTGGATAAATTCACCAAATGGATAGAGGCCAAACCTGTTAAAACAACTGAATCCAGACCGGTGATAGACTTCATATCCGGGGTTGTACACCGTTATGGCGTCCCCCACAGCCTCATCACTGACAATGGCACGAACTTCACGGCCGACGAGGTAAAATTCTGCTGCAGAAAAATGGGCATCAAGCTCGATTATGCTTCAGTCTATCACCCACAAACCAAAGGTCAAGTCGAGCGAGCAAACAGTCTTATAGTGAGCGGCATTAAACCCAGATTAGTGCGTTCCTTAACAGAGTCTGATACGCACTGGGTAGAGGAGCTCGACTCCGTACTCTGGGGGCTGCGGACCACGCCGAATCGTAGTACCGGATATACACCGTTCTTTATGGTGTACGGCGCAGAGGCAGTCTTGCCCTGTGACATAATTCATGACTCACCTCGAGTGCGCATGTATGAAGAAAGAGAAGCCAAGCTCGATCGGCAGGATAGTCTGGACACCTTGGAGGAGGAGCGCGACGTAGCCAAAGCCCGTTCTGCATTTTATCAGCAACATGCTCGCAAATACCAAAGCAGAGAAGTACGGGCCAAAACTTATAACGTTGGCGAACTAGTTCTACGCCTGCCGGATAAGAAAAAGAACAAGCTCGAGCCCAAATGTGAAGGTCCCTTAATTATTGACCAAGTTCTGACTGGTGGAGCGTACCGACTGCGGGATGCATCGACTAGTCGACTCGAGCCGAACCCATGGAACACGGCCAGGCTCCAAAGATTCTACGCCTAGCACCGGACTCTATGTTAGTCCCCTCCCTTTGTCCATTTTCTGCATATACATAATCTATCTTGTTTCCCTTTCTTTCTTTCTCTTATTATTTCTCTAGGCCTTCAAGGGTCACCTTGTGTCGGCGTTCTGGGAATGGGGGTCCCCAGACTTGCCTGCCTACGGCCTGCGGCGTGGCTCAAAGGGGCCAAGTCTCGCGGGGCGGACGACACGGAGCTTCCTCAGGCATGGCCTCATCAGGCTGGCTCGCGAGGAGGCGGAGAGATCAAGGCGGGGTACCTCATGAGGCACCCGTGACGCAAGCCATGACGACCAAGGGCGCCAGGCGGGCACCAGCCCGCGCAGTGTCCTCCTTTCCTATTTGGTGCAAAGGGAGCAAGCGCAGGCGGGAGCATCAAGCAAAGGCACCCGTTTTGGTGCAACGAGACCAAGACCAGTCCAACGGCAGGAAGGAAGTCATTGTGGAGCCCAAGCCAGCGTCACCACCAGAGTCTTTGGCAGGCGAGGACCAACTTTAGTCATGATAAGTGTACCAGATGTTCCCCTTCAAAATGGCCAATTGTTGGCGCCCTTCCCGCTCAATATTTGGGGAAGAGGCCCAGGGCCTTCGCCTATAAATATGACTAGCCACCCACAGGGTAAGGGGATAGAGAATCCGCCAACCTTGATCCAGAATCGGCCAACCCAGAAACTAGCCAGGATCGCAATCGAGAAGAGAGAGAGAGAGAAGGGTGACTGAACTCCCCGTAGCAGTTCATTCCCCCAACCAAGAACAGACCCTCGCGAGGCTGTTCCTCCTTGTATTGCTCATCATCATTAGCCCAAGAGGCAATCCACCACACCACACACTAGAGTAGGGTATTACACCACAACGGTGGCCCGAACTAGTATAAACCCTGTGTCTCTTGTGCTGTTCTTTCCATAGCTTAGATCTTAGCGAGGCGGAGGGGTGCAGGTAGGTAGAAGGCGAAATCTCCATGCGCACCCCAGAGTTCGAACCTCAAGGGTCTGCCGGAACCCGAAATCCAACATTTGGCGTGCCAGGTAGGGGTGCGCCGGAATTTGTCTTCCACCACCCTGTTCTCCTCCGACCATCGCGTCCATGTCTGACGCTCGTCGGGCCCGCGCCGAGCGCCGGGCCGCTCTTGCCTCCCGCGTCGCCCAGACTGCTCCTGTCGGCGGGCATCCTCGCCGTTCCCCGTCACCTGCCATCAACGCCTCCACCGGCCTGGCGGGGGACGAGCAGCAAGCGTCGTCTCAGCATCCGTTCGTGCGGCAAGACGGCCACACCGCTACTCCCTCTCTCACCCTAGCTGGTTCTTCGTCCCGCGCGCTCCGCGCACCCATGGAGGCTCGAGCTGTGCTCATCGCGGCAAACGAGCTCCTGCGCTACCGTCCCGTCGACGACGTCTATGAAGAATGGCTCGACCGTGTCGCCGAGCTCGTCCGCGCCGCAGGGGGCTCTCCTGCACCGTACGTTCCACTGCACCACACCCCGCCCCGCGGGGGCGACGAAGCTCCGACGGCGCCCCGGCTGCCTCCTCCTCAAGAAGGCACCATGGCTCCAAGGCGCGTGGCCCCTGGGCGGAACCCGCTCTGTCAGGTGCCAGCGCGGCAAGAGCGGAGCTGCCAAGAAGTCCCTCGCCCGCAAGAAGCTGCACGGGCGCTCCCTGCTCCAGCACGTCGCGACCACGCTCCTGCTCCCACCCGTCAAGACCCCGCGTTGCTCCCAGCTGCAGCGCGTGAGGACATGCAAGACCAAGCTCTCCGTCACCCAAGGCCTCCCGTGGCCACAGCTGGCTGCCGTGCCTTCACCACCGAGCTACGCAGCGTCGAGTGGCCCGGCAAGTTCAAGCCAGACCTGCGTCCTCGTTATAACAGCACGGCCGACCCTGCGGAGTTCCTCCAGCTCTATGAGCTGGGCATTGAAGCTGCCAACAGAGACGAGAAGGTCATGGCGAACTGGTTTCCCATGGCGCTCAAGGACGGGGCCCGCACCTGGCTCCTGAACCTGGCTCCAGGCACGATCTCCTCCTAGGACGAGATGCGCACCCGCTTCATCGCCAACTTCCAAGTTACTCGCGACCGGCCACCCGCCGTGAGCGACATGCGCCGCATCAAGCAACAACCCGGAGAGACCCTGAAGAAGTACATCTAGAGCTTCAACAACGCACGCCTCAAGATTCCCAAGGTGACCGAGGAGGCCATCATCTCAGCCTTCTCCGATGGCATGCGCAATGTCAAGATGAAGGAGGAGCTAGCGATGCATGAAGACCTGTGCACTTCCTTGGAGTTGTTCAACTTGGCAACCAAGTGCGCCAGGGCCGAGGAAGGGCGTCTCTCCCTCCTCGAGCTGCCTGCCGCAGACCCAGAAGAGAAGAAGCCCAGGCTAAGGATGTGAAGCGCAAGGGGGCTGCCGTGCTCGCGGCAGAACCAGACACCAAGCGGGGCAGAGATCAGCCTGAACCTTCCAAGGGCAGTCGGTACTTTGTGTACCACGACCTCCACACCCACAACACCAACGAATGTCAAGAGCTCCGAGCCGTGCGAGAAGGAAGGATCGGCCGTCGCCCCGACCGCGGTGACCGGGGCTACGGTCGAGGAGGAGGAAGGAATGCAGGATGCTGGGAAGACCGCTGCCCGCGCCAAGGGTGGCGCGATCAACCTCGCGAGGATCGCTGGCAAGACCCGCCTTGCGAGGGAGACTGGAGGGATCAGCCTCGCAAGGATCGCCCGCAAGGCAACACAGGCCTCCCTCCGCTGCCGCCGCAGCCAAGGAGAAATGAGGACCGCAATCAGGACGAGGGGGCTGGGGGCTTCTAGGAGCCGCGCACGATCGCCTGCATCCTGGGCGGGGCTCAAGCCCCAGCCTCTCAACGCATCTTCAAGCAGTTCGCCCGCGAAGTGAATGCAGTCCTCCCCAAGCTCGAAGCCACGCGCCCTCTCAGGTGGTCGGCGTGCGCCATCACGTTCAGCTCAGCGGATCAGCTCAAGTGTGCGGCCACAGCCGGAGTCCTCCCGATGCTTTGTTCCCCAATCATCAGCAACGTGGTGGTCACCAGGACCCTCATCGATGGCGGGGCAGGGCTCAATGTCCTATCCGTGGAAACATTCAACAATCTCCAAGTGCCCTACAACCAGCTTCAGCCAACCAAGCCTTTCTCCAGAGTCACCGATGGCTCCACGGTCCCGATTGGGCAGGTCCGCCTCCCTTTCACCTTCAGGGCACGCAACAACTACCGCACCGAGCTCATCGACTTCGACGTCGCCCACATTCGCCTACCGTACAACGCCATCCTTGGGTACCCAGCGCTGGCCAAGTTCATGGCCGTAACTCACCACGGCTACAACGTCCTCAAGATGCCAGGAAGTGGCGGAGTCATCATGGTGCCCTGTGAAGAGAAGGACGCGGTGTGTTCCCTGGAACGAGCCTTTCAGGCCGCATCACTGGAAGACCCGGATCGCGGAAGCAGGAGGCTTCACGAGACCGCCCCCAAGAAGAAGAAGAAATCGTCCGACCCGGCCCCTCAGGAGGCAGGCCCCTCAGGGCCCGCGCCTGCCCAGGGGGAACCTCCTTCCGTTGCATAGGAAAGCGCGCGCGGCGTCCTCCTCAGGCGGGGCTCGGGGGCTCTCCCCTGGAGGGCCACCGACCTGGCTAAGGTCACGAGGGAGGCGCTTGGGCACCACATGGAGGCGTGTTTCGAAGCACGTTTCCCTCAAGAAGGAGTAAGGCAAGGAGGGCCAGACCCTCAGGAGTTCGTCAGCAAGGCTATTCAGGAGCTACAGGAGTCAAGAGTCATGAGAGGTGGCCACCGCCTACCAGCTGTGGTTCCCCGTCCAGGCGAGGATGGTGGGCTGCGCGTCTGCATCGACATACCTGGGCTCAATCGAGTCACCTCTCTGGAGCGCCTCTGGCCCTTGCGAGTGGGGCGCTGCGAAGGTCCACCCCACAGCTACATTCGCATGCCTTACGGCTTGCCGAACGCGGCTGCCACGTACCAGCGCCTCATGAGGGGCATCATGGAGGCTCAAGAGGCCAGGCGTTCCGCAGCCCTGGCGGAGATGGAGATGGTCCGCGAGGGGCCACCAGCGCCTCCGGAGCCTCCCCAGGCCCCTGGGCCTGGGGGCTCGTGAGGATCGGCTGCCGCAGCCCACCGAGTCAGCTACACCAACACTCCTTCGTCCTCAACATCATCAGGTGACATCTTTCAAGTTTCATTTCCAGCTAAGAGCGCCCCCAGGGCTGCATTATTCCCAGGCCGCGTGGGTCCGTCCCTGCGGCATGTATCCCTTTTATTTCATGTTGTTAGCTTACTTTGTTGGGGGCGCCCCACGGGCTACATCATCCCCAAGTCGCTCGGGCCTGACCCAGTGATGTCCGCCTTCCCAGCATCTATTTGAATGAATCCACTCATTCACGGCTAATGTGTTTGACCCAGTTGCCCGCTCAACTGACGCCAACTGACAGATCTACTCCCAAACGGCATGACGCTTGCGCATGGGTCCGTCCCTGCAACGCCGACAAACCTGAATGGCTGAGCTCTAGCCACGGAGCCCCGCATGGCGCCACCTCGTCAAGCCTTCAGTGCCTCATCGCCCCTCGGAAGCAACCAACGGCTGACTGTCAATTGTCATGGCAACCCCTCGTTCTTTCTATGATGGGTCTATAGGATCTCCTAAAGGAGCTGCGTCAGGCGAGGCCCTTGGAGTGTCTCCTTCACTCTCAACCGCGCGAACCGCTTGCACGTTAAAGGGGGGTGCCTGAGCATCACGACTCAGAGCTCCTAGTGGCTCTCCAGCCCTCACCCTCTGGCCTTGTCCACGGCATCGCGACTTGGCATACCAGCGACGGCTGAGACTCGCTCGAGGGCCGGGACCCGAGGATGTAGAGCAGAAAGGGGAGCAAAGGTGAGAGGGGAGGGATACGCGAGGACCTCACCGAGCAACCTCACGCCTGCCGATGCATGGACCCGACGACACACCAGAGAGCGGCCCCTAATTCTTGAGATAAGTCACCACCCGGAAGCACCAGCTACCGTGGCACCATCCCCGTACCTAATGCAATTCCGTGTTAGCAACGCCGCTCTCCTTTCTCACTGAACGATGGCTGCTTGAGCGCCAAAGGGGACCTCCTGAGCATCGCGACTCAGGGGCTCTTACCGGACCCCGGGTCGCTCACCTCCTGACCTTGACCACGGCATCGCGACCTGGCATACCAGCGACGGCTGAAGCCGCCTTGGGACTGGGACCTGTCGGCGCAGAGCACCAAGCCCTCGTGAGGTTCAAAAGGGAGAACTGAGCTAAGGCGGAATGAGCAACTCGCACAATTCTACGACAAGGGTTATATTAACAAAACAGGATCACAGGCACCTTACAAGCCCCCACGGGACGCGTCTTTGATTCCTCACAGGGAACAGATCCTAAAAGGACACTAACTACACGCGCCCCAGCAAAAGACGCCATCATTAACAGTGGGCCGTCAAGCACCGCCGCTAACCCCATCCAGATCAGAGTTGGCGGCGGCCTGACGAGCCCGCCCTGCTCCAGGAGCGGCGCCGGCTCGGGGGCTCGTAGCTGTCGTCGCTCGTCTCCGGAGTCGCGAAGAGCTCGCCGGAGTCGCTGGAACCTCCGATGCCTCCGCCGCCTGAGGAGCCACCGAGGGAGCAGTCGGCGGGCCCAGTCCTCGCTGTAGCAGGGTCCCGACCACCTCTCCTGGGGCAGCACTCCAGCCGGCGCCCGTTCGCATCGAAGACCTTGAAGAACATCACCGAAGCACCGTCGTGCTCCAAGTGGATCGCAAAGGCGCCTCTTGTCCTGCAGACCCGGGCGATTTCGCTCCAGCCTCGAGTCATGAAGACCTCGCCCGGGGCAACGACCGTGACCTCTGCCTCGGTCGCGAGGGCGCTGCAGCCGGCGTGCTACAGCCAAAGCTCCAGGAGCTCTCCATGCGGGATGATGGAGGCGAAGAAGGAAGGAAGGTGAATCCAGGACTGAGGAGGCATGGCGGCGTGGAGCACGAACTCCCGGGAGGAGCCCTCGGTGTGGACCCCAGGGGGGACGACCCACACCTTCGTGACCCATCGGCGCCGACGGCGGCGCCGCCCGTGGCGATCGACATCGACTCCTTCAGGGCCCTCGATGTGGGCATACAAGGGAAGCGGGAACCCCGGCGGTGGCCGCTCGCACCAGGGCGTCGACACCACCTGATGGGCCCCCTCATCCCGGCCGCGGAGGGCGAGCCGTTTCTTCGGCGGGAGCGGGTCTGGTTCCTCTCGGGGAGCCTTTCCCTTCTCTGCCGTCGAGAACCGGTGGATCGGAGCCATTGCAGCAAGACGGAGCAAGGACCGAGAAGAAGGAGAAGCAAGAAGGGATGGACTGGAAGGGCGGCGCCGTTCTGTACTTATGACCGGTGAAGGCCAACCGCTAACCTCCACGATCGCAGGTAATCAAGTACCCGCTTTGCATGCAGGGACTTGTCCAATCCGTGCAGTTGCCGAGGCGCCATGGGGAAGTGGAGACGCCCACGCCCAATCAACCGCCACGCGACGCCCAAGGCCGCATGCTGTTAGGGCCCACGGTGCTTCGCTCTTGCCCTTTCGCCTCCCTGCACGGCCAAGTCCGGGCGCGCCTTGGTCCCGGGGGCTACTGTCGGTGTTTTGGGAATGGGGGTCCCCAGACTTGCCAGCCCGCGGCCAGCGGCGTGGCTCAAAGGGGGGCCTAGCACGGCCCATCTTCATCAACACAAACCCAAGACCCTTGCGAGGGGCCAAGCCTCGCGGGGCGGACGACACGGAGCTTCCTCAGCCATAGCCTTGTCAGGCTGGCTCGCAAGGAGGCGGAGAGATCAAGGCGGGGTACCTCACGAGGTGCCCGTGAAGCAAGCCATGACGACCAAGGGCGCCAGGCGGGCGCCAGCCCACGCAGTGTCCTCCTTTCCTCTTTGCTGCAAAGGGAGCAAGCACAGGCGGGAGCATCAAGCAAAGGCACCTGTTTCGGTGCAACGAGACCAAGACCAGTCCAACGGCAGGAAGGAAGTCATTGTGGAGCCCAAGCCAGCATCACCACCAGAGTCTTTGGCAGGCGAGGACCAACTTTAGTCAGGATAAGTGTACTAGATGTTCCCCTTCAAAATGGCCAATTGTTGGCGCCCTTCCCGCTCAATATTTGGGGAAGAGGCCAGGGCCTTCACCTATAAATAGGACTAGCCACCCACAGGGTAGGGGGATCGAGAATCGTCCAACCTAGATCCAGAATCGGCCAACCCAGAAACTAGCCAGGATCGCAATCGAGAAGAGAGAGAAATAGAAGGGTGACTGAATTCCCCCTAGCAGTTCATCCCCCCAACCAATAACAGACCCTCGCGAGGCTGTTCCTCCTTGTATTTCTCATCATCATTAGCCCAAGAGGCAATCCACCACACCACACTCTGGAGTAGGGTATTACACCACAACGGTGGCCCGAACCAGTATAAACCCTGTGTCTCTTGTGCTGTTCTTTCCATAGCTTAGATCTTAGCGAGGCGGAGGGGTGCAAGTAGGTAGAAGGCGAAATCTCCGCGCACACCCCAGTGTTCGAACCTCAAGGGTCTGCCGGAACCCAAAATCCGACACCTTGTGCCTCGCTTGTACATTACAGATGCGCTAGCTGCACTCTTCATACCTGGGGGCTTCTTTCACAGAAGCTTAAATTATTTATCTGGGCCTCACGCCCAACACATGTGTTATACTTCCGCATGTACCTTTTTCACCATTATATGCATCGATATGACTTAAGTTTTGGCCAAGCTGGGTTTCCTGGCTCTTGTATTTATGCCCTACGTTCCCGTTAATTCGGCTAGGGCCTAAGGGGAGCACCTCTGCGATTGTTACTGCCGGGTCAGCCGGATGTGTACCTCAGACTGGGTGAAGCCAAAAGCTAGCGTTCTTAAGGGAATATTCGGTCTGTGAACAAAACATGATTTTTATTTATTGTCCATATCTGCCCCCAGATGCTTTTTCTGTGTTTCTTATCGCAGTCCGGACATGCACTTTAGGGCATGCTTACCCAGGGAAAGGAACCCTTAACGGAACTATTCTCCCTGGAAGATGTTTCTTACTACCCATGTAATATAACATAACTAGTTGGGCACTTGTCTGATAAATCACTAATGACCCCTACGCCTGGTCTCCACACATACCTTGGTTTTATATAACTGAGCGGGTATTCGGATTCACTCCAGACTATCGGGCCCGGAGGTTGAAGCGAAAAGGTCCGCAACGACAAATGATCTACAACCCGTCAGCATACCTATAGACATAACACTGTTAGACAGCTTCTTCACCGAACTCCTTTAAAAAGGATTCGTTCAAACACTTACTGAAAATGCCACGCCAAAGCCGCTTATTCTCCTTCTCGGAGTCCGCAAGCTGGCCCCGAACGTCTTTTAGTTCCATGTTTAGCTTAATGTTGGTGTCTTGGAGATTGTTTTTCTCTAGCATAACCTTAGTCAGCACGCGTTTGCCAGCCTCTAGCTGTCGCATAACATGCTGGTCCCCTGGACTTTCTCCAGACTCATCTGCAAAATCAATTGTTAGATCTGCAGACACGCCGCACAGTATATGGTAACCACCCTTCTTTAAAGTAAATGTTACCAGTGGGAGGCTTTTTCTGTTCCTGCAATGCGGCAAGAGCGGCCCCCAGTTGGATCTTGCATTCCTCCAGCTCCTGGGACAGCCTAGTGTTCTTCTCTGTAAGAACCTGCACATTAAAGATGATCCTTAAATCAGTTCTGCTAATAGTTTCAAGTCTCAGGGGCTACTGATACATATAAATTGTCAGATTTACTCACCCATACATCCTTTACATACTGATCCGTGGCTCTGGCTAGACCATCTTGAGTAGCACGGAGGTACGCCTCTCCAGAATTGAAGGCGTCGAACACCTCTGGTGAGAAACAAGCATCGCGGAGTACGGCCCGGCGGCGCCTATGATTCATGGCGCTTTCCACTTCTGAGTTTGTAGCGGATAATCTATCCGCATCCTCTGTAGGGGGATTATCCAGCGCCTGCCCCATATCGCCTTCCACCTCCATGTCCGGTCCTGGCGCCCGATTGGTGGAAGCTTGATTGGCAGCATCACCGGACATATTCTGGCGAGCGTTCTTTCTGTTAAAGAAACGCGGGCGTCATTACATTTTGAGAAAGACGACAACCACGGAGTGGGTTTTTTCCTATACCTTCGCGCCGGTGTCTCCGTCCTGACCGCCTTCCTTTTTGGCCTACCCGGCCTCGGTACCTCTTGTTGGGGAGTTGCTGCGGGTTCGGCAGGGCGTCCTGAATGCCTTCTTGTAAAAGATGCCATGTGTATATGGTGGGTGAAGTGCCTAAAAGGGGATCCTAGTTTTGGAGTTGGGACTTTTTGATTTTTCTTACCTGCGATGCAGGGAGCAGTCCGGGATAGTCGGCCGTAATGGCCACCAGGGCATCATCGCAGCTTAACTGATAGAACTGCCGGTCTACCAGTTCCACGGACATAACCAGATCTTCTTCAATTCCGGAATCTTGGGCCCGGTCAGGATCCTCTGTTTGTGGAGAAGGGCTGCTGACCTCCTTTAAGGCTTTTCGCAGTTCCTGCCGCAAAGTGGCAAGGTGAATACTTACGATTAAGAATGCGGGAAAAATGGGGGCAGGGAGATATAACTTAGCCAGCTTGGAGGATTGTACACGGAGAATCCATACCGTGGCTTAATGCGGGTGAACTCCTCTTCCTCACCCTTGAACAGTTCGGACAAAATTTTCGCTAGAGTGGCAGCATTGTCCGGACCGTTACGCCTGCAGCGGGTGGCATCATCCGCCCTGTTATATCACCACAAGGGGTACCCACGATATTGAAGTGGCTGCACTCCCCGCATTATGCAAAGCGACATAACTTCGATTATTGTCAATCCTGATCGAGCCAGTGCTTTGATCCGGTTCATCAGATAGAGGACTTCTCCGTTGTCTTCCACCTAGGGGCTCTGTGGGCGCCAACTTCAGCGCTTCTTCAAAGGAGCATTGTTGAACTCAGGAAGACCCCACCGAACAGGGTCCGGAAGGGGGACATCCTCCATATAAAACCATTATGACGGCCAGTCTTCGGACGGCTTCTTCGGTGTACCGGACAGGTATCCGGTATCGGCGATGCGCCATATTTCGGCTCCGCCCACTTGATAAAGTGATTCCCTTTGTGCGCGAGGGACAAGGCAGAATAGCCTTTTCCACAGCTTGAAGTGAGCCTCGTAGCCTAGGAACAACTCGCAGAGAGCAACATAGCCAGTGATATGTAGAATGGAGGCGGGGGTGAGATTGTGTAATTGGAGGCCGTAGAACTCCAGGAGCCCGCGGAGGAACAGATGAATTGGAAATCCAAGTCCCCTTAGTAAGTAAGGAACAAGGCAGACCCATTTGCCCATGGAGGAACAAGGAAAGCGCTTCGCTTGTGCCCCGCCATTATAGGTGGCAAGCCTGGCTCGAACGGGCACCATATACGCCGGAGGGAGAAATCCCTTAGTCTGTAGCTAGACTAATCGACTATGCGGGACTGAACACCTCTCCCAATCACCGGGCTTAGGGCTATGGGGGCAGGAGGAGGAGCTGCGGAGGTCGGCCATGCTGGAATGGATCTTCCCGAAACACGCTCTGATGAACTCTCGCTGGAGGAGGATGGTATGGATCGGATCTAAGAATCCCCATTCCTTTAATAGACAATTTATTTATCTGGCTAGGGGGGTGAAGGTAAAAACGCCCTGGTGCTTCGTATTCGTTCGACGAATGGGAGAAAGCCCTTATTGGCAACAGAAGCCAAGAGGTTCAACATTTATGGAGCCGGACACTGCTTACGAACACTTGAAAGTTGGAGAAGAACCGGCCTTGCAATGCCGAAGACAACACTGCGCACCGGACTCATCGTCATTGAAGCCTGGTTCGGGGGCTACTGAGGGAGTCCTGGATTAGGGGGTCCCCGGATAGCCGGACTATATCCTTTGGCCGGACTGTTAGACTATGAAGATAGAAGATTGAAGACTTCGTCTCATGTCCGGATGGGACTCTACTTGGCGTGGAAGGCAAGCTAGGCAACACGGATATGTATATCTCCTCCTTTGTAACAGACCTTGTGTAACCCTAGCCCTCTCCGGTGTCTATATAAACCGGCGGGTTTTAGCCCGTAGGACAACATACAGTCATACCATAGGCTAGCTTCTAGGGTTTAGCCTCTCTAATCTCATGGTAGATCTACTCTTGTACTACCCATATCATCAATATTAATCAAGCAGGACGTAGGGTTTTACCTCCATCAAGAGGGCCCGAACCTGGGTAAAACTTTGTGTCCCCTGCCTCCTGTTACCATCCGCCTAGACGCACAGTTCGGGACGCCCTACCCGAGATCCGCCGGTTTTGACACCGACACACACCCACTTAGCTTCTTTTTTGAGCTTCCATACACTTATATCTCTAGTGCATCCGTTGCATGGCAATCCCTACTCACTCA
Organism: Triticum dicoccoides; assembly: GCF_002162155.2. Classification (NCBI taxonomy): domain Eukaryota; kingdom Viridiplantae; phylum Streptophyta; class Magnoliopsida; order Poales; family Poaceae; genus Triticum; species Triticum dicoccoides. The sequence goes on along the minus strand of NC_041382.1, from coordinate 697,204,121 downwards.
TATTGATATCTATTGATGGGCATCTCCATAGCCCATTGATACGCCTAGTTCATGTGAGACTATCTTCTCCTTTTTGTCTTCTCCACAACCACCATTCTATTCCACCTATAGTGCTATGTCCATGGCTCACGCTCATGTATTGCGTGAAGATTGAAAAAGTTTGAGAACATCAAAAGTATGAAACAATTGCTTGGCTTGTCATCGGGGTAGTGCATGATTTAATATTTGTGTGATGAAGATAGAGCATAGCCAGACTATATGATTTTGTAGGGATAGCTTTCTCTGGCCATGTTATTTTGAGAAGACATGATTACTTTATTAGTATGCTTGAAGTATTATTATTTTTATGTCAATATTAAACTTTTGTCTTGAATCTTTCGGATCTGAATATTCTTGCCACAATAAAGAGAACTACATGGATAAATATGTTAGGTAGCATTCCGCATCAAAAATTCCGTTTTTATCATTTACCTACTCGAGGACGAGCAGGAATTAAGCTTGGGGATGCTTGATACGTCTCCAACGTATCTATAATTTCTGATTGTTCCATGCTATTATATTATCAACCTTGGATGTTTTATATGCATTTATATGCTATTTTATATGATTTTTGGGACTAACCTATTAACCTAGATCCCACTGCCAGTTTCTGTTTTTTCCTTGTTTTTGAGTATCACAGAAAAGGAAAACCAAACGGAGTCCAATTGACCTGAAATTTCACGGAGATTATTTTTGGACCAGAAGAAGCCCACAGAGTATCAGAGATGGGCTAGAAGAGTCCCGAGGCACCCACGAGGGTGGGGGATGTGCCCTACCCCCCTGGGCGCGCCCCTACCTCGTGGCCGCCTCGGAGACCCCCTGACTTGTTCCCGACGCCCAAACCTCTTATATATACCCAAACTTCCAGAACATAACCTAGATCGGGAGTTCCACCGCCGCAAGCCTCTATAGCCACCAAAACCCAATCTAGACCCGTTCCGGCACCCTGCCGGAGGGGGGAATCTCTCTCCGGTGGCCATTTTCATCATCCCAGCGCTCTCCATGACAAGGAGGGAGTAGTTCACCCTTGGGGCTGAGGGTATGTACCAGTAGCTATGTGTTTGATCTCTCTCTCTCTCTCGTCTTCTTTATTCGCATGATCTTGATGTATCGCGAGCTTTGCTATTATAGTTGGATCTTATGATGTTTCTCCTCCTATACTCTGTTGTAGTGGATTGAGTTATTTCTTTGAAGTTATCTTATCAGATTGAGTCTTTTAAGGATTTGAGAACACTTGATGTATGTCTTGCATGTGCTTATCTGTGGTGACAATGGGATATCACGTGATCCACTTGATGTATGTTTTGGTGATCAACTTGCGAGTTCCGTGTCCTCGTGAACTTATGCATAGGTTGGCACACGTTTTCGTCTTGACTCTCCGGTAGAAACTTTGGGACACTCTTTGAAGTTCCTTGTGTTGGTTGAATAGATGAATCTGAGATTGTGTGATGCATATCGTATAATCATACCCACGGATACTTGAGGTGACATTGGAGTATGTAGGTGACATTAGGGTTTTGGTTGATTTGTGTCTTAAGGTGTTATTCTAGTACGAACTCTATGATAGGTTGAACGGAAAGAATAGCTTCGTGTTATTTTACTATGGACTCTTGAATAGATCGATCAGAAAGAATAACTTTGAGGTGGTTTCGTACCCTACCTAAATGTCTTCATTTGTTCTCCTCTATTAGTGACTTTGGAGTGACCCTTTGTTGCATTTGGAGGGATAGTTATATGATCGAATTATGTTATTATTGTTGAGAGAACTTGCACTAGTGAAAGTATGAACCCTAGGCCTTGTTTCAACGCATTGCAATACCGTTTTCGCTCACTTTTATCATTAGTTACCTTGCTGCTTTTATAATTTCAGATTACAAAAACCTTTATCTACCATCCATATTACACTTGTATCACCATCTCTTCGCCGAACTAGTGCACCTATACAATTTACCATTGTATTGGGTGTGTTGGGGACACAAGAGAATCACATGTATGTCCTTCGGGTGAATTTCTAGGTCCCATGCAAGAGATGGTAGTGAAATTCAAACATCTGGGTGTCGTGGCTCGGCTGGGAAGATTGAGAAACTTGGTTTTTGAATTCCTGTAAATCCAAAACACGCCTGAAATGATGAAACTTGGCATGGTGTCATGACATGGCACCAACATGCTGCGGTGATTTCTTTGGCCGAATTGGGACAAGCTTTGGTGTCGGCTTATTGCAAACCGGAGCTTCCCTCAAGAAGGCTCCTAGTTCCGAGAGGGAACGTGTCACCTCCGTGTGTGAAATGACATACATACACTGCCTTCTCCCGCCTTAATTTTTTTACAATGGTAGATTAGACCAAATAGAAGTATCGTGCTAAATTTTGGAATTATTCCATGCTAATGTGTATAATTAAAATTTGAGCTACAAGCACGTGCTCCTGTGCACCAAAGTTGTTTGAAAAATCACATGTGTGTCCTTAGGTGAATTTCTAGGTCCCATGCAAGAGATGGGAGTTAAATTCAAACATCTGGGCGTCGTGGCTCGGCCGAAAAGATTGAGAAACTTGGTTTTTTAATTCCTGTAATTCCAAAACACGCCTGAAAATCATTAAACTTGGCATGGTCTTATGGCATGGCACCAACATGCTGCGGATTTTTTTGGCCGAATTGGGACAAGCTTTGGTGTATGCTTCTTGCAAACCGGAGCTTCCCTCAAGAAGGCTTGTGGTTCCGAGTGGGAACGTGTCACCTCCGTGTGCGAAATAACATACGTACACTGCCTTCTCCCGCCTTAATTTTTCACATAGCCAGATTAGACAAAATAGAAGTACCATGCTAAATTTTGGAATTATTTCGGGTTCGTTTGGCCATTTTTATACATTAATTGAATTTCTGGGCATTTAATGTGCATAATTCAAATTTGAACTACAAGCATAGGCTCCAGTGCACCAAGGTTGTTTGAAAAATCACATGTGTGTCCTTGGGTGAATTTGTAGGTCCTATGCAAAAGATGGGAGTGAAATTCAAACACCTGGGCGTCGTGGCTTGGCCGGAAAGATTGAGAAACTTGGTTTTTTAATTCCTGTAATTCCGAAACATGCGTGAAAATCATGAAACTTGGCATGTTGTCATGACATGGCACCAACATGCTGCGGTAATTTTTTTGGCCGAATTGGGACAAGCTTTGGTGTAAGCTCCTTGCAAACCCGAGCTTCCCTCAAGAAGGCTCGTGGTTCCGAGCGGGAACGTGTCACCTCTGTGTGCGAAACGACATACGTACACTGCCTTCTCACGCCTTAATTTTTTCACATAGCTAGATTAGAACAAATAGAAGTACCATGCTAAATTTTGGAATTATTCCGGGTTCATATGGCCTTTTTTATACATTTATTAAGTTTCTTGGCTTTTAATGTGCATAATTCAAATTTGAACTACAAGCACATGCTCCAGTGCACCAAAGTTGTTTGAAAAATCACATGTGTGTCTTTGGGTGAATTTCTAGGTTCCATGCAAGAGATGGTAGTGAAATTCAAACATCTGGGCGTCGTGGCTCAGCCGAAAAGATTGAGAAACTTGGTTTTTTAATTCCTGTAATTCCAAAAAAAACGCTTGAAAATCATGAAACGTGGCATGGTCTCATGGCATGGCACCAACATGATGTGGTAATTTTTCTGTCCGATTTGCGAAGGCTCACACATTAACAATCAACAAAGTCATTTTGTAACAAGTGCTGTCATGTTACAAATAAGAAACACAAGTATTATTGAAACTGTGGGCGTTCGACTTACCAATTACGTGTGTCCACCCGTCCCCTTCTTTTATTGGCTAGGAGGTGCCGTGCGGGGTAGCTATTTGAGTATGGGAGGCGTGCGATCAGACCCCTGCGCGTACTCATCGGGAGGAGAGCCCTTTGACCGCTACCCGCCACACACCTCCCTCCCAACGTCTCCATTTATGGCGCTTGAGCACCTATTCTTCGGTGTGGCTATATGTCTCACTAGATTGAGATCTAAGAGAGAAAAATGAAAATCTGATAAGAAAGTTTCGCACGGATCTTGATGTAAGATCCGGCGGACCTATATAGCATCGACTACGACTTATAGTAAGCATGATGAATATAAGGACGATGACATTGGATAATAATTGTCTTACATATTTATAAACATAATTAAAAAAAGCCACATGCGACAATGCTCGGTATACACAAGGGCAAAAGAAGAAGGAAGACAACAATCTGGCTCGCTAATCTCTACTTTCTTGATGCGTTGCTGGCGGACGGCGACGAGCTCTTTCTTGTCTTCAAGATGCTGGTTCATAGCATCCACGGATTCCTCCACCAGCCTTCTGCGCTCTATGCGCGGCATGGTATTCTCGTCCATAAGTTTATCAACGATGACGCCGGTCCTCTTCAACAAGGTAGTGGTCTGATCCTGCTGCTCCGCACTTCCGACGATCTTCGCCCTCAGCAGGTCATGCTCGGCCCGGAGCTTCGCATTGCTCTCATTTAGTTGTCGGATGACGTCGGTAGACTATTCAATCGAGGCTTGCAGGTCATCCTGCAACCTCGCCCACCTGGAGATATGATCCATCTGCCCAAGGACGAGGGCACGCATGCGCCTGTAAGAGTCCTCGCCTACCCGTGAGGCATTTTCCCAGGACCACCGCAGTGCGGGAGGACATCTCTGCCGCTTTCGCGGTGCGGCGGGACATATCTTCTGCTTCCACGGCGTGGCCGGACCAGTCTGCTGCTTCGACGGTGCGGCAAGTCCCCCGTGCTGCTTCGACGGCATGGCGGGACCTCTCTACTGCTACGGCCGTGCGGCGGGACATGTTGGCTGCTTTTGCGGCGAGGCAGGACATCTCTCGTGCTTCCGCTTCCAGGCTCACCTCTCCCTGGTGGCAATCTCTCGACCCAGAACTCATGCTGGCCATGGAGGACGCAAGGGAACATTGACGAATGACTTGTTTGTTTTTGAATTTTTGTGGATGAGGAGTTGAGGAGGAATGTGCAGTCATCTTGGAGTAGTAGTATTTATAACTGAGTAGTAATACGCTCCTAAGTGGGAAACCGTTTAGGTTTTGATCGTTGTGAACAGGTTCGCAATTTGGAATGTGACAGGACGCATGCTCAAAATTTACTGGCGGTTATAAGTGCGGCACTATACCCAGAAGGCGTAACGTAGGCACATACGCCTTCTCAGCCCCGTACGTGGCGTTTGCACCATAGGGTGCACCGCAATAGGCAATGTCAGCACATGTCTTGTTCCAACAACCGTGCTCGCTCGTTATTACCATCCCGCACGCTTCTTTTAATTAGAATGGGTGTGCCCGTCCGGCGCACAGACGTTGATCTATCTAACTGTTTCAGTTTGTTGTGGATAATCGCAAATAGTTCATCCATGTGAAGTGTATGCCATCAATCGCAGACACTTTGATCTGGCTTACCCATTTCTGTTCTGTTGCCTAATCGCAAACAGTTAATCCTTTTGAAGCATATGCCCTCAATCACACACACCTTGATCTGGCTGACCGTTTCTTTTGTGTTTCCTAATCACAAACAGTTCATCTGAGTGAACCGTATGATGCATATTGCACACACCTTCATCTGGCTGCCCATTTCTTTTGTGTTGCCTAATCCCAAATAGTTCATCCGAGTGAACCGTATGCTCTAAATCCCACACGCTTTCAGTAGGCTGCCTGTTTCTTTTGTTCCGCCTAATCGCAAACAGTTCATTGGACTAAATCGTATGCCCTAGATCGCACACGCAACTAAAATCTGAACCTTGTTTGATGTATCCTCCATTGCAAACGTTTTGCACCTTTTTGACGGGGTTTTTACATCCTCGTTTGTGATTAATGCATCACACACAGTTTCGTGAAAGGGTCTCTGATTGTAGTGTCGTGTTAGTAGCATCCTGCAGTAGTGTTGTAGACAGTAACATTACCATCTGCATTAGTCTGCTTCTTGAAGATCCATTTATTTTCTATGGCTCGCTGATCATCGGGCAAGTCCACCAAAGTCCATACTTTGTTCTCATACATGGATCCTATCTCAGATTTCATGGCTTCAAGCCATTTATCGGAATCTGGGCTCATCATAGCTTCTTCATAGTTCATAGGTTCGCCATGGTCTAGTAACATGACTTCTAGAACAGGATTACCGTATCACTCTGGTGTGGATCGTGCTCTGGTTGACCTACTAGGTTCAGTAGTAACTTGATCTGAAGTTTCATGATCAGCATCATTAGCTTCCTCTCTAGTTGGTGCAGGCATCACGGGAATGGATTTCTCTCATGAGCTACTTTCCAAATTAAGAGAAGGTACAACTACCTCATCAAGTTCTACTTTCCTCCCACTCACTTCTTTCGAGAGAAACTTCTTCTATAGAAAGGTTCCACTCTTGGCAACAAAAATCTTACCTTCAGAACTGTGGTAGAAGGTATACCCAATTGTTTCCTTAGGGTATCCTATGAAGACGCACTTCTCCGATTTGGGTTCGAGCTTATCAGGCTGAAGCCTTTTGACATAAGTGTCGCAACCCCAAACTTTAAGAAACGACAACTTAGGTTTCTTGCCAAACCGTAGTTCATATGGTGTCATCTCAATGGATTTAGATGGTGCCCTATTTAACTTCAATGCAGCTATCTCTAATGCATAACCCAAAACAATAGTTGTAAATCGGTAAGAGACATCATAGATCACACCATATCTAATAAAGTACAGTTATGACGTTCGGACACACCATTTCGCTGTGGTGTTCCATGTGGCGTGAGTTGTGAAACTATTCCACATAGCATTTTAAATGAAGGCCAAACTTGTAACTCAAATATTCGCCTCCACGATTAGATCATAGAAACTTTATTTTCTTGTTACGATGATTCTCCACTTCACTCTGAAGTTCTTTGAACTTTTCAAATGTTTCAGACTCGTGTTTCATTAAGTAGATATACACATATCTGCTCAAATCTTCTGTGAAGGTCAGAAAATAATGATACCCGTCGCTTGCCTCAACACTCGTCGGACCACATACATCGGTATGTATTATTTCCAATAAGCCATTGGCTCGCTCCATTATTCCGGAGAACTGAGTTTTAGTCATCTTGCCCATGAGGCATGGTTCGCAAGTATCAAATGATTCATAATCAAGTGATTCCAAAAGCCCATCTGCAAGGAGTTTCTTGATAACCCACAAGAATAGGGGATCGCAATAGTTTTCGAGGGTAAAGTATTCAACCCAAATTTATTGATTCGACACAAGGGGAGCCAAAGAATATTCTCAAGTATTAGCAGCTGAGTTGTCAATTCAACCACACCTGGATAACTTAATATCTGCAGCAAAGTATTTAGTAGCAAAGTAATATGATAGTAGTGGTAATGATAGCAAAAGTAATGGTAGCAAAAGTAATATTTTTGTTGTTTTGTAATGATTGTAACAATAGCAATGGAAAAGTAAATAAGCGAAGAACAATATATGGAAAGCTCCTCGGCATTGGATCGGTGATGGAGAATTATGCCAGATGCAATCGATCATGTAGCAGTCATAACCTAGGGTGACACAGAACTAGCTCCAATTCATCAATGTAATGTAAGCATGTATTCCGAATATAGTCATACATGCTTATGGAAAAGAACTTGCATGACATCTTTTGTCCTACCCTCCTGTGGCAGCGGGGTCCTAGCGGAAACTAAGGGATATTAAGGCCTCCTTTTAATAGAGTACCGGACCAAAGCATTAACACATAGTGAATACTTGAACTCCTCAAACTACGGTCATCACAGGGAGTGGTCCCAATTATTGTCACTTCGGGGTTGCCGGATCATAACACATAGTAGGTGACTGTAGACTTGCAAGATAGGATCAAGAACTCTCATATATTGATGAAAACATAATAGGTTCAGATCTGTAATCATGGCACTAGCTCGGGCCCTAGTGACAAGCATTAAGCATAGCAAAGTCATAGCAACATCAATCTCAGAACATAGTGGATACTAGGGATCAAACCCTAACAAAACTAACTCGATTACATGATAAATCTCATCCAACCCATCACCATCCAGCAAGCCTACGATGGAACTACTCACGCACGGCGGTGAGCATCATGAAATTGGTGATGGAGGACGGTTGATGATGACGATGGCGACGGATTCCCCTCTCCGGAGACCTGAACGGACTCCAGATCAGCCCTCCCGAGAGAGTTTAGGGCTTGGCGGCGGCTCCATATGGTAAAACGTGATGAATCCTTCTCTTTGATTTTTTTTCTCCTCAAACACGAATATATGGAGTTGGAGTTGAGGTCGGTGGAGCGTCAGGGGGCCCACGAGGCAGGGGGCGCGCCCAGGGGGTAGGGCGCGCCCCCCACCCTCGTGGACCGGTGGAGGCCCCCTGACATTGGATTCTTCTTCCAGTGTATTTTATATATTCCAAACTAATTCTCCGTTGATTTTCAGGTCATTCCGAGAACTTTTATTTCTGCACAAAAATAACACCATGGCAATTTTGCTGAAAACAGCATCAGTTCGGGTTAGTTCCATTCAAATCATGCAAGTTAGAGTCCAAAACAAGGGCAAAAGTGTTTGGAAAAGTAGATACGCCGGAGACGTATCAACTCCCCCAAGCTTAAACCTTTGCTTGTCCTCAAGCAATTCAGTTGATAAACTGAAAGTGATAAAGAAAAACTTTTACAAACTCTGTTTGCTCTTGTTGTTGTAAATATGTAAAGCCAACATTCAAGTTTTCAGCAAAGATTATGAACTAACCATATTCACAATAACATTTAGGTCTCATGTTTACTCATATCAATGGCATAATCAACTAGCGAGCAATAATAATAAATCTCAGATGACAACACTTTCTCAAAACAATCATGATATGATATAACAAGATGGTATCTCGCTAGCCCTTTTTGAGACAGCAAAACATAAATGCAGAGCACCTTTAAATACCAAGGACTGACTAGACATTGTAATTCATGGTAAAAGAGATCCAATCAAGTCATACTCAATGTAAACTAACAGTAATGAATGCAAATGACAGCGGTGCTCTCTAACTGGTGCTTTTTAATAAGAGGGTGATGACTTAGCATAAAAGTAAATAGATAGGCCCTTCGCAGAGGGAAGCAGGGATTTGTAGAGGTGCCAGAGCTCGGTTTTGAAATAGATATGAATAATATTTTGAGTGGCATACTTTCATTGTCAACATAACAACCAAGAGATGGTGATATCTTCCATGCTACACACATTATAGGCGGTTCCCAAACAGAATGGTAAAGTTTATACTCCCCTCTACCAACAAGCATCAATCCATGGCTTGCTTGAAACGAGTGCCTCCAACTAACAACAGTCTCGGGGGAGTTTTGTTTGCAATTATTTTGATTTGATTTGCATAAAGCATGGGACTAGGCATCCCGTTGGCCAGCCATTTTCTCGTGAGTGAGGATCGGAGTCCACTCCTCTTGAGAATAACCTGCCTAACATGGAAGATACGGACAACCCTAGTTGATACATGAGCTATTCGAGCATACAAAACAGAAGGTTTATTTGAAGGTTTAGAGTTTGGCACATACAAATTTACTTGGAACGGCAGGTAGATATCGTATATAGGTAGGTATGGTGGACTCGTATGGAATAACTTTGGGGTTTATGGGATTGGATGCACAAGCAGTATTCCCGCTTAGTACAGGTGAAGGCTAGAAAAAGACTAGGAAGTGACCAGCTAGAGAGCGACAATAGTCATGAACATGCATTAAACTTAATCAACACCTAATGCAAGCATGAGTAGGATATAATGCACCATGAACATAAATATCGTAGAGGCTATGTTAATTTTGTTTCAACTACATGCGTGAACATGTGCCAAGTCAAGCCACTCGAATCATTCAAAAGAGGATACCACCCTATCATACCACATCACAACCATTTTAATAGCATGTTGGCACGCAAGGTGAACCGTTATAAACTCCTAGCTAATTAAGCATGGCATAAGCAACTATAATCTCTAATTGTCATTGCAAACATGTTTATTCATAATTGGCTGAATCAGGAACGATGAACTAATCATATTTACAAAAACAAGAGAGGTCGAGTTCACACCAGCTTTTCTCATCTCAATAAGTTCATCATATAATCATCATTATTGCCTTTCACTTGCACGACCGAATAGTGTGGTTAATAATAATATTGCACGTGCATTGGACTAAGTTGGAACCTGCAGGCATTCAATTCAAGAGAGAAGACATGGTAATATGGGCTCTTTTTTTAGATCAACAATAATGCATATAAGAGCCACTCAACATTTTCATCATGGTCTTCTCCTCTCAACCCCCAAAGAAAAAGAAAAGAAATAAAACTATTTACACGGGAAAGCTCCCAACAAGCAAAATAAGAATGAGAAATTTGTTTGCGTTTTCTTTTTAATTACTACTACAGCATGAAAAGTAAACTAACTAAAAGCTACAACTATTTTTTTGTTTTTATTAAGGTTTATTAAACACACAAGAAGAAAGCATAAAAAGGAAAATAAACTAGCATGAGTGTGTGAACATGAATGTAATGTCGGTGAGAAATACATACTGGAGAGTCAAAGAAAGTATTGGCAGCATATCTTCCCTGGTTATGACCTTAGTGTTCTCATACTCGTTCACCTCTTCCCTGGTTATGACATATCTCCCTTTTGCCTGAATGTCAAAGAAAGTAGGAGCAGGGAGAGCGACGTGATAGGTGCGTCGTCTGTCAAAGATTAGTCGGTACTGGAGAAACTGATCGTTCCTCTCAACAAACTGATGACGAACCATAGCTTCATAATCTAAATAAACAGGAGGCAACTCAATATCATACCCACGTATGGGTATATCAAGAAAATTAGCTAGACGGGTTGCATAAATTCCACCAAAGAAATCTCCATTAAATCTATTATTATGCAACCTACGTGCAACAATGGCTCCCAAATTATAATGTTTATCTCCTAATACAACACTCCTGAGAATACTGAGGTCAGGGACACACATGTGACATGCTTCATCCTTACCATTTATGCACCTACCTATGAAGAGAACAAAGTAATGTATAGCAGGAAAATGAATGCTCCCTATGGTAGCTTGTGTTATATCTCTAGATTCCCCCATAGTTATACTAGCAAGAAAATCACTAAACTCAGATTTGCGAGGCTCACTAGTGCTGCCCCATTGTGGAAGTTTGCAAGCAGTATTAAAATCCTCTAAGTCCATAGTATAAGAATTTTCATACATATCAAATAGGACAGTTTGAGAATTGTGTGATGATGAAAATTCAAACCTTCTCACAAAGGAATCAGTGAGATAGTGGTATTGGCAGCACTTATCTGCCTCGAAGCTCTCAAGATCGGCATTACGCACATACGCGTTAAACTCTTCCTTGATTCCTGCTCGATCCATAAAGTCCTCTCACGGCCAATCACAAGCCCGCACCCGAGCTTGCCCCGGTGGTTCATCATCGGCATCGCGTATTGCGAGCCTAGGTCCTTGCTTCCTTGAAGGACCACCTTGGTACATTTTCCTAAACATATTTCTTCCTATGAAAAGTTTATGAATTTTTTAGTAACTTCAAAATAAAAGTGAACCAAACTCAACAAAATTGATAGCAACTACTCCTACAAGTGCCTAGAGACAATATCATGCATGAAAACTAATTTTGACCACATAAATTTGACATGCAAGCTCAAAAACATCGTCACCTAAGCAGCAAAAATATGCAATGAATAAAGCACTAGAACAAAAACTAATTGGACCATTGGAGGAGGCACATACCAAAGAACAATCCCCCAAAGCAGTTTTGTGAATGGAGCTTTGAGCAAGGAGATCGAAAATGGTAGCAAGATGAGCTTGGACTCAGGTTTGGGCTGGCTAGTGATGTTTTTGGGAGGAAGAAGGAGTGTGTGGTAGCTGGAATATGTGGAGGGGAGCCACCATGGGCCCACGAGGCAGGGGGTGCGCCCTGGACCCTCGTGGCTAGGTGCTTGCACCCCCTGCTGTGTTCTCAGTGCCAGATATTCTCAAATATTCTAGAGAAAATCATATTTAATTTTCAGGGCATTTGGAGAACTTTTATTTTCGGGGTATTTTTTATTGCATTGATAATTCAGAAAACAGACGAAAAAAACTATTTTTGCTTTTTTAATATAAATAACAGAAAGTAAAAATAGGGTACAGAGAGTTGTGTTTTCTAAATTCATCCATCTCATGCTCATCAAAAGGAATCAACTAACAAGGTTGATCATGTCTTGTTAACAAACTCATTCCGAGTAACATGGAACCGGAGAATTTTCGAATAACACTAGGTTACCTCAACGGGGATATGCACATCCCCAACAATAAGAATATCATATTTCTTCTTGACAGTAGGAAGAGGAAATTCAAAACCTCCAAAAATAATCGATGGAATTTTTTCCAATAGAATTGATACTGTGGACTTGAGGTTGTTTCCTCGGAAAGTGTACCGTATGCTCATTACCATTAACATGAAAAGTGACATTGCCTTTGGTGGAATCAATAACATCCCCTGCAGTATTCAAAAAGGGTCTTCCAAGAATAATAGACATACTATCGTCCTCAGGAATATCAAGAATAACAAAGTCCGTTAAAATAGTGACGTTTGCAACCACAACAGGCACATCCTCACAAATACCGACAGGTATAGTAGTTGATTTATCATCCATTTGCACAGATATTTCAGTAGGTCTCAACTTATTCAAATCAAGTCTACGATATAAAGAGAGAGGCATAACACTAACACCGGCTCCAAGATCACATAAAGCAGTTTTAACATAGTTTCTTTTAATGGAGCATGGTATAGTTGGTACTTCAGGATCTCCTAGTTTCTTAGGTATTCCACCCTTAAAAGTATAATTTGCAAGCATGGTGGAAATTTTAGCTTCCGGTATCTTTCTTTTATTAGTAACAATATCTTTCATGTACTTAGCATAAGGATTCATTTTAAGCATATCAGTCAAACGCATACGCAAGAATATAGGTCTAATCATTTCAGCAAAGCGCTCAAAATCCTCATCATCCTTTTTCTTGGATGGTTTAGGATTAAAAGGCATGGGTTTATGAACCCATGGTTCTCTTTCTTTACCATGCTTCCTAGCAACAAAGTCTCTCTTATCATAACGTTGATTCTTTGATTGTGGGTTATCAAGATCAACACAAGGTTCAATCTCTACATCATTATTATTGCTAGGTTGAGTATCAACATGAACATCATCATTAACATTATTACTAGGTTCATGTTCATTACCAGATTGTGTTTCAGCATCAGAAATAGAAATATCATTGCGATTCTCAGGTGTGTCATCAACAGGTTCACTAGAAGCATGCAAAGTACTATCATTTTTCTTTCTCTTCCTTTTAGAAGGACTAGGTGCATCATTATTATCTCTCTGAGAATCTTGCTCAATTCTCTTAGGATAGCCCTCAGGATACAAAGGTTCCTTAGTCATTTTACCACCTCTAGTCATAACTCTAACAACATTATCATTTTTATTACTATTTAATTCATTGAAAAAATCATTCTCAGCTTTAAGTACTTGTTCTACTTGAGTGGTAACCATAGAAGCATGTTTACTAATAAGTTTTAGTTCACCTTTAACATTAGCCATATAATCACTCAAGTGTTCAATAATGTAAGCATTGCGTTTTAATTCTCTACCAAAATAAGCATTAAAATCTTCTTGCTTAACCATAAAGTTATCAAACTCATATAAACATTGGCTAGCAAACTTAGTAGGAGGGATTTCAGCTTTATCATATCTATAGAGAGAATTTACCTTTACTACCTGTGTCGGGTTATCAAGACCATGTACTTCTTCAATAGGTGATGGATTAAAACCATGTATTTGTTCAACAGGCGGTAAATTAAGACCATATATTTCTTCAACAGGAGGTAAATTCTTAACATCTTCATCTTTTAGACCTTTTTCCTTCATAGATTTCTTTGCCTCTTGCATATCTTCAGGACTGAGAAATAGAATACCCCTTTTCTTCGGAGTTGGCTCAGGAGTTGGTTTAGAAATTGGATCAGGGATTGGATCAGGAAGTGTAAAATTATTTTCATTAGTCAACATATTATTCAATAGAATTTCATCTTCATCAACAGTTCTTTCCCTGAAAACACAACCAGCACAACTATCCATGTCGTGGAATTGTCACGGCAGATGTCCTAGAGCAAGGACTTAGTCGTAGGGCCATCGCACTAGGAAGCTTAAAGGGGTTAATCGAGACAAAGGACATGAGAGAGGGTTTTATACTAGTTTGGCCGCTTACGATGAAGGTAAAAGCCTATGTCTAGTTGGGATTGGTATTGCTGAGGTTTCGATCTCCAAGAGGCTCAACTCGCCGGCTTGGTGATTGACTTGGTTGTCTTTTTCCTTCTAAACTGCCATTGGGTCGTCCCCTTATATACACGGGTTGACGCCTGGTGGCTTACAAAGTCCCGGCCGGCTCATAATCGTGTCCGGCTCGGTGACTTCCTTTACATGCCTTTCTTTACAAGTCTTTCCGCCCATATGGCAGTTTACAATGGCCCGAGGCCTTTGGGCTTTCTATACATACTAATAAAATATCATCTTGACTGTCTATTGGGCTTCTTATGTAAAACGCCATTAAGGCTGACCCGGCCCCTCCTGGGCGGGTCTCAGCTGATAGTAATATCCCCAACATTAGGCCCCAGGTTGACTTTGAACTTTGTTCTTTGTCAATCTTCAATACTTAGGCAGAATCCATCCTCTGTCTGAAAACTTCTTTAACCCGCCATGACGTCATCTTTTTGAAACACAAAAAACTTTCATGACATCATCTTCCAACGGATCTTTCATTTTTAATGCCTTCCGGGAATCGAGGCGTCTGTTCAGTTGGATAATCATTATTGGGTCTCCTTGATTTTCGTGCCCGCCTGTTCGCGCACTCCCTTATAAATAGGCATAACTTAGGTCTTTCTCATTCTCCTTTCTTCCTCATCTTCTTCCTCTCGCAACCTCCGTCGCTGCTTGAGCTCCGCCGCCGCCGCAACTCTCATCGTCGTCGTCAAGCTTGGTCGCTGCATCACCCTGAGTCCGTCCAGAGAACGTGGCGACTCTTCGCGGCAGGCCTCCATCTTGTAAGTTTTCTTCTCTCTCACGCACCTAGATCCGTTCTAGGTTTGCGAGTTCTTCAGTGTTCTTCATCTGATCATCACGGACCATCTTGTAGATCTTCTCCACAACTTCTTTTGATCCAGAAAAGAGATATAACTCGCGCGGTAGCTGTTTGGCATTCATTTTTGATATCAGTAGATCCCTTTTACCTGTATAGATGCTTTGTTATAGTCGACGAACTCATCTGTACTATGTTTTTAGGTATAGAATATTTCCCTTTTTGAAACAGCCTTTTGATCCAAAATGATAATGATAACTTGGTGAAACTTGTTTATGCCAACACTTAACTGAATCTGCCTTCTGAGAAAATCTGTAGTCATGGCGGTTTACCACTCCGGCTATCTTTTCCCTATATGTCATTAGCCCTTAGTTAAACCACCATTACTTGCTTTGTAATTGACCGTAGACTGAACCGACATATTATTATTTATTTTTCAGTTCGTTGCACATCATGCCGTTGAAGTCACCCACCGTCTGCAACTGGGTCCCTTCATCCGTAACCGAGGAACGGTTAAAAGATTTCTTCATCATTGGGTTTCTGCCTTCAAAGTATGTCATGTCTTATCGTGCTCCTGACCCGGAGGAAGTACGTCCCAATCCAAAAGATGGAGAAGTGATTATCTTCACTGACCACATGAACAGTGGCTTTTCACCGCCCGGTTCAAAATTCTTCAAAGAGGTCCTTCATTTTTTCAAACTCCATCCTCAGGACCTTGGACCCAACTCTATTTCCAACATTTGTAAATTCCAAGTGCTGTGTGAGGCATATCTTCAGCAAGAGCCCACCTTAGAGCTGTTTAGAGAGTACTTTTATCTGAATCGTCAGAATGAATGCACCAACGGTTCTAGCTTAGAACTTGGAGGCATCTCGATTCAGCGCCGTCAGGGTGCTGTTTTCCCTCTCATCGTCTTACCAAGCCACCCAAAGGACTAGAACCAAACTTGGTTTTATTGTCAGGATACTTCTCCAGCAAACGAGAAACCTCTATCGGGTTACCGCCCTAGTCGTCTTGACTCCAAGTTCACCCTTCCGGATAAGCTTACCGTCGCTAAACGTAGGAAGCTTCTTCCCTCCATTAGAAGAATCAACGGCTTGTTGGGTAATGGTTTAACCGGAGTAGATCTGACCCGTTGCTGGATCTCATGGCGGGTTATTCCATTAAGTCGTCGATCTCAACTGATGTATGAATATGACGAAAGCCCGGACAACCCTCTTCGTCACAGCCCAGTTGAACTCATCGAAGAAGACATTGTTTTGATGTCAACCCTTTTGGTAAATGGGAAGTACGAAGATTGCAGTATTGTTGGGTTAAGTCCCTTCTGCAAGATTAATCCGGTGCCAGAAGTAAGTACATTCTGATATCTTTTTCTTTGTGTTTTTCCCAGCTATTAGTACTTAATACATATCTTTCTTCTTGTCTTTACAGGCCAATTCTGACTTCTGGAAGGTGAAATATGACCACGAAGCTGCCAAGAAGGCGAAAGCCGCTGCTATGAACACCAAGAAGACGACCCAGAAATCAAAGAAAAAGAAGAAAACTATTGCTGAAGATTTAATGAATCTTGATGATATGTCTGACTCGGAGGTAGCCCTTGATTCCCTTGGCCAATTTTTTAATAATCTTATTGACACTGATCCTTACCAGGATGACACTAGGGCCAGTGAGGCCGGGGAAGCAGAGGTAACTATCATTTCCTCCGACACAGAGCCCTTATCAAGACACAAAGTTCGACGAGTGATCCAGAAAGTAAGGTTTTCTAACCCTTTAGCTCACTTGGATCCCAACTTTCATTTGAAAAAACAGCAACACAAAAGCCGCCGTGAAGCTGAGATTGAAGATGAGCCAGCTGTTGGCCTTCAACAGACCCCTCGAAAACGCCCGAACGAGGTTTACTTTTACTGTCCTTAACTTGTTTTAATGAATCTTGCTCACTGTATTCCTTTTAACTCCTTTCTTTTACCTTTTTAGGAGGTGTCTCGTTCTTCAGGCGACTCTTCACAAACACAATTCCTGGCTTTCAAGACTGCCCCTGGGTAATCAAAAAATCCTCTTTTCTTCCGGGCTGTTCAATTGTATCTTGAGGTTGACTGTCCTGTAATATATATATATATATATATATATATATATATATATATATATATATATATATATATATATATATTCTTTAGTGGCCAGGCTAGATCCAAGAAAGCGAAGGTAACAAAGCCGGCGGAAGACCTGCCAGTACCAATGTCTGAGCCGGCTAGGCTGCCTTCCCCATTAACTGCCGCCCCAGAAGACCCGCCTATTATCCATGAAGCGAATCCTTCGAAGCTGTCCCTTGAACAAGCTACCATGAATCCTTCCACAGTCGGACCGTCAAGCTCAACTGACCTGCCATCTCCACATGCTCCAGATTTTCAAATTACTGGGAGCCACTTTGTTGAGCCAGGGAATCCAACGGTGTTGGCTCGGTGCACAGCAAAGCAAGAAGCATTGGATCGGCAGAAGGTTTGCTTTGATATCGCCAACTATGACCATCTCAATGCCAGTGATATCTTGTCCGGCTATCTCAGTCATGTACACTCCAGTCGTGAGCCTGAGATTGAGATGGTCAAGAAGCTTCAGTTGAAGTATGAGGTATGTTATTTCCGTTTTACCAATATTCCTTCAGCCCCCAAGTCTTCAGATTATAAGAGAAACAAAATAACCTGTAGACTTAGAATATAAGCCGAAACTTTTATCTCTGAAGCTTTACCTTGTACTGATAGAACAAAACTTCACCCATAGTCCCCAAGGACCGGTTCATTTTGATCATTAATGAATCGGTACTTTAGAATTTAAAACTATCTTTAAAGTAATTTAACACTCCGGCTTAACCTTGAAAAACTTGCTGAACTGCATACATTAGCCCCCAAGTGCCAAGTGTTGTTACTTTGTAAAGGACTTGGGACTTCAAATATATTGGTAGAGTCGCAAAAATTTGATTTGGCATACATTAGCCCCCAAGTGCCAAGTGGTTTATTCGTAAAGTACTTGGGACTTCGAATTTTGAATTTGGATACTGGAATTTAAAACCAAATCTTGACTTATCTGAATATTTCACAGAATGCATTGTCTGAACTGACCTCCCAATTGACTGACGCAAAGACCCGGCTAGCAAGTCAGGAGTCAGAAATCAAATCTTCCACCTCCAAATTGAAAATGAGCCTTTCTGAAACGGATACTTTGAAACCAGCTTTGCTACCAAAGAGAAAATTTGGGAGAATGAGAAAACACTCCTGACCCGCCGAGCTGAGACAGCCGAAATAGCTCTAAAAGAAATTTCAACAGAGCTGAACAATTTAAAGGGCCGTGTATCTCAGATGGTTGCTGCGATTTTTGGTAAGCCGTATGAATTGATCTTGAATATATTTTTTGTCAAACCGGAATATGATCTGCCAACTGACTCTGTTAAAAATATAAACAGGTCCGCAAAGCAAAAATCTGAGTTAAGACCCGATTAAGCTGAAGGCAGTATACACCTTGGTTGACCAATTATACATTGGTGCACAACGGGCTCTGGCCGCTATCTCTCCGGTAAATGAAGGATCCAATCGGCTTAGCGATGTCCTGAAGAAGCTGTCCATCCTTCCTGCTAGATTCCAAGAGGTAAAACGCTCCTGTGCGCGAGCCAGTGCACTGACTGCCCTAAGCCGTTCCAAAGCTTGGGTGCCAGACCTAGACCCGGTGGACGTGGCAAGGGGCTATCCTACCGTGAGGAAGGACAGGTCTCCTTTTTATCAAGATGACTTTATAGCCTGCGTCCATGAAGTCCAGCCTCAGGCAACTAGCCTTGGAGATGACACCAACGTGGACAAATACCAGCCGAGTTTTGACAGTGCAAATAAGAAGATGGCCATCCCTTCATACAAAGTTGCCGATCTGATTCCACCTGTGAGAGAAGATATATTCGCCCCGGAAATTGACCCAGTCGGCCTGATTGACGACGAAGCTGAATTTGTCGCCATGAACGGCTTTGATTGGTCCAAATCCAACTTCTAGCAGACTCAAGATGGTGAACCGGTGAGTAAAGGACAATGATCATCTTCATGGGCTTATAAAGCCTTGTAATAGCTTAGCTGTTTAAAACACCGCATGTTTGCTTATGCCATCGCGCATAAAACACTTCTATGTGAATCTGTGCTTCCGGATGCCAATGTTTAATGCTTTCTTATTCATCATTTAATGCTTGTCTCTGCAATGTTTAAACTCTGTTCCTGTGAACACAAGGAAAAACCTGGCAAGGCGGTTTAGAACCAACCGGGTTAAACACCTAATTTACAGCCCATATCTCCACCTCAAAAAATAGGGACAAAAATAAAGGATAAGGTTTATTACTAACTCTTAAGTTAATGCAGCCGGTAAGCACGTATAAGTAAGAATTATACCTTGTCCTTGTTGATTCTTAGATCGCCGGTTCAAATAACCCGGGTGACGAATTTGATAATTCAATATGTATAGAAGTTAATACTCCTTGAATATTCAATAATCATCATATCTTAGTAGCTCGTACCTTTGGATCCTTAGACCACCGTTTTGAATAACCCGGGCGGCTGTGCTGTCCAATAATTGAGCCGGCGAAGAAAACCAGGCTATCTCATTTGTAATATTGAAACAACAAAAACTCAAAGGCAAGCAACAAATAACAAACATAATTTTAACTATGTATACAAAAGATTGGGGGTTTCTGATTCGAATACGATCAGTAAATCGGACCAAAGGGGTTAAGCTAAGGTTCGAATACGACCATATAGCCCCCAGTGGCTTTGGCGTTGCGCCGATCAAGAGGGTACCGACAGCTATGTTCTCTTTGGTTCGAATACGACCTATGTTTGAACAGGAAGCCCCCAAATGACCTTGAGAGGTTTTTAACGACCCTGATTCGAATACGATCCAAGTCGGCTCAAAAGGGATTAAGCGATGATTCAGATACGATCAAGAAGCCCCCAAGTGAGTTTGGCCTTGAGCCAATCAAGAGGGTTACGACAGCTATGTTCTCTTTGGTTAGAATACGACCTATGTTTGAACAGGAAGCCCCCAAGTGACCATGAGATTTAAAGGCTAGATTCGAATACGATCATAAGCCGGACTAGAAAAGGTTAAACTTGATTCAAATATGATCAACTCCTTAATAGTCATTTGTGAAAAAATAATAAAGATGCATAATCTTTGAAAAGAAAAGAGACCGATGGTCTTGCTTTATTGCTTATCATCGTATATACAATGTGAACGTATGTACATGATGAGAGCCGGTGGCTCAGGTATAGTACGGCTGAAGTTGAGCAATGTTCCACGGCCGGTGGGTCTCCTCTTTCGACTTACGTGAGTCTGCATGCTCTCGAATGTCAATGAGGTAGTAAGACCCGTTGTTTAAATTTTTACTGACCACAAAGGGTCCTTCCCAAGGTGGGGATAACTTGTGTGCATCTGAAAGATCTTGGATGAGCCGGAGCACCAAGTCGCCTTCCTGAAAAGTCCTGGTCTTAACCCGGCGGCTGTGATAACGACGCAGGTCCTGTTGATAGATTGCTGACCGTGCTGCTGCTAAGTCTCTTTCTTCATCCATCAAGTCAAGCGCATCTTGTCTGGCTTTTTCATTGTTAGCTTGAACATAAGCCGCTACACGGGGCAAGTCATGACGGATGTTACTGAGCAATAATGCTTCTGCCCCATAAACCATGAAAAAGGGTGTGTAACCCGTAGACCTGTTGGGTGTAGTATTGATGCTCCATAACACTGAAGGCAACTCCTCTACCCAACAACCCGGCGTTCGCTATAAAGGAACCATAAGCCGGGGCTTTAGCCCTTTTAGAATTTCCTGATTGGCTCTCTCAGCTTGACCATTGGATTGAGGATGAGCTACAGAAGAAACATCAAGCCGGATGTGCTCTCGCTGACAAAACTCTTCCATAGCCCCTTGGGATAGATTAGTGCCATTGTCTGTGATAATAATGTGTGGAAAACCGAAACGGAAGATTATTTTCTTCATGAACTGAACCGCCGTGGCTGCATCACACTTACTCATAGGCTCCGCCTCAACCCATTTAGTGAACTTATCAACAACCACCAAGAGATGTGTCTTCTTATATTTAGACCTTTTGAAAGGTCCCACCATGTCAAGCCCCCAGACTGCAAACGGCCAAGTGATTGGAATCATCCGGAGCTCTTGAGCCGGCACATGCGCTCGTCGTGCGAATTTCTGACATCCATCACATCTACTGGCCAGATCTTCTGCATCAGCAAGAGTCGTCAACCAGTAAAAACCATGATGAAACGCCTTGGCCACTAAAGATTTTGACCCGGCGTGATGACCACAATCGCCTTCATGGATCTCACGAAGGATTTCTTGACCTTCTGCGGGGGAAACACATCGTTGAAACGCTCCGGAAGCACTGCGATGAAATAACTCTCCATCCGAAATCATCATGGACTTAGACCGCCGGGTTATCTGTCGAGCCAGGGTCTCATCTGCTGGCAATTCTCCCCGGGTCATGTAAGCCAAGAACGGCACCGTCCAATCTGGGATGACGTGAAGAGCCGCCACCAACTGTGCCTCCAGGTCAGGAACAACTAAATCTTCTTCTGTGGGCAACTTGATAGAGGGATTATGCAAAACATCTAAAAAGGTGTTGGGTGGTACTGGCTTACATTGAGACCCCAGCCGGCTCAAAGCATCAGCTGCTTCGTTTTTTCGACGGTTAATGTGTTCCACCTGATAACCTTTAAAATATCCTGCAACAGCATCGACCTCTCGACGATAAGCCGCCATGAGAGGGTCTTTGGAATCCCACTTGCCAGACACCTGCTAAGCCACTAGATCTGAATCACCAAGGCATCTGACCTGGCTCAAGCTCATCACCTTTGCCACTCGAAGAGCATGGAGCAATGCTTCATATTCTGCTGCGTTGTTAGTGCATGGAAACATCAATCGTAACACATAACAAAATTTATCACCTCGTGGGGAAGTCAATACAACTCCAGCCCCCGAGCCTTCCAATTGCCTGGACCCATCAAAATGAATAGTCCAATATGTGTTGTCTGGCTTTTCTTCTAGCATTTGCATCTTTGCCTAGTCATTGATGAAGTCAACCAGGGCTTGAGACTTAATTGCAGTACGTGGAACATACTTCAACCCATGAGACCCAAGCTCAATTGCCCACTTGGCGACTCCCCCGGTGGCCTCTCTGTTTTGAATAATGTCTCCTAAAGGAGCAGAGCTAACCACAGTGATTGGATGTCCCTGAAAGTAATGCTTAAGCTTCCGGCTTGCCATGAACACCCCATAAACAAGCTTCTGCCAATGTGGATATTGTTGTTTAGACTCAACTAGCACTTCACTAACATAATAAACCGGCCGCTGAACCGAATGCTCTTTGCCAGCCTCCTTGCGCTCCACCACCATAGCCACACTAACAGCCCATGAGTTGGCCGCCACGTATAACAATAGCGGCTCTTTCTCAATTGGAGCAGCCAGGACCGGCGGCTCAGCCAGTTGTGCCTTCAAATCCTCAAAAGCAGCATTCGCAGCATCACTCCAAACAAAAACATCCGTTTTCTTCATCGACTGATACAGAGGCATAGCCTTTTCCCCTAACCGGCTTATGAACCGGCTCAATGCAGCCACACGACCCGCCAGTCGTTGAACATCATTGACGCAGGTTGGTTTGGCTAGAGATGTGATTGCCTTGATTTTCACTGGTTTAGCTTCAATACCTCGGTTAGACACCAGAAAACCCAAGAGCTTGCCGGCTGGCACTCCAAAAACACATTTGGCCGGGTTAAGCATCATTTTGTAAACCCGAAGATTATCAAAAGTCTCTTTCAGGTCTGTGACCAAGGTTTCCTCTTCCCTGGATTTCACCACTATATCATCCACATAGGCATGAACATTGCGCCCAATTTGATTGTGAAGACAATTCTGCACACACCGCTGGTAAGTCGCCTGGGCACTCTTAAGCCCAAAAGGCATAGACACATAGCAGAAAGCCCCAAAAGGAGTTATAAATGCTGTCTTCTCCTGATCCTTGACTACTGAGGGAGTCCTGGATTAGGGGGTCTCCGGACAGCCGGACTATCTCCATTGGCCGGACTGTTAGACTATGAAGATACAAGATTGAAGACTTCGTCTCGTGTCCGGATGGGACTCTACTTGGCGTGGAAGGCAAGCTAGGCAATATGTATATGGATATCTCCTCCTTTGTAACCGACCTTGTGTAACCCTAACCCTCTCCGGTGTCTATATAAACCGAAGGGTTTTATTCTGTAGGACAACAATCACAACATACAATCATACCATAGACTAGCTTCTAGGGTCTAGCCTCTCTGATCTCGTGGTATATCTACTCTTGTACTACCCATATCATCAATATTAATCAAGTAGGACGTAGGGTTTTACCTCCATCAAGAGGGCCCGAACCTGGGTAAAACTTCATGTCCCCTGCCTCCTGTTACCACCTGGCCTAGATGCACAGTTCGGGACCCCCTCCCCGAGATCCGCCGGTTTTGACACCGACATTGGTGCTTTCATTGAGAGTTCCTCTGTGTCGTCGCCGTTAGGCTTAATGGATCCTACTACCATTGATAGCGATGCGGTCCAGGGTGAGACTTTTCTCCCCGGAAAGATCTTCGTATTCGGCGGCTTTGCACTGCGGGCTAATTCGCTTGGCCATCTGGAGCAGATTGAAAGCTACACCCCTAGCCATCAGGTCAGATTTGGAAGTTTGAACTACACGGCCGACATCCGCGGAGACTTGATCTTCGACGGAGGCGAGCCACAGCCGGGCGCGCCGCACTGTCGCGATGGGTATGACCTAGCTCTGCCGCCGAACAGTACCTCAGATGCCGCGCCCGCATCAGCTCTGACCCTTAGTTCGAAGCCAACTGCGCCAATCGAGGACGGGTGGTTAGACACCGCCTCAGGGGCTGCAGTCTCAACGGCGATCCAGCCGAACACCAGCATAATCCTCTGCGCAGCCCATGACTCCAAGGTGTCGGACTCTTTTTCTGACTCCGAACCGCCCGCGCCCTTGCCAATCGAATCTGATTGGGCGCCGATCATGGAATTCACCACCGCGGATATCTTTTAGCACTCGCCCTTTGGCGACATTCTGAATTCACTAAGGTCTCTCTCTTTGTCAGGAGAGCCCTGGCCGGATCATGGCCAATGGGATTGGGATGCGGATGACAAAGAAATTCGACGCCCACCCATCACCCACTTAATAGCCACTATCGATGACTCAATCGACATGCTCCACTTTGACTCCGAAGACATCGACGGTATGGACGATGATGTGGGAAACGAAGAGGAACCATCGCCCACAGGGAACTGGACGTCCACTTCATCATATGACGTATACATGGTGGACACACCAAAAGAAGACAACGACGAGTAACGGAAGGACGCACCGAAGGCTTGTTCCCTCGAAGAGCAGTCAAAGCGGCGACGCAAGCACCGCCCCAAATCCCGCCTCGGCAGAAATAACGATCATATAGACCCAGCGTTGGAGCAGGGCAAACAATTGCCGGACCACGGCAATACAGGAAATCAAACCTAACAAACCAATTCTATCAATGATAAGAGTCCGGACGACATAACACCGGACAGGCACCCGGAGCAGCAGAATGCCCGTCAAAGGCTTGTTGCCACCGCGAGGAGTCTGAAAAGCAGAAGCAAAGGCTCAAGGATGCACAGGGCACACTCCAAATCAGATGGAGTAAAGTACTCAATACAACAGCGAAGTACGGAGACAATTGCCCCACCAAGAGCTACCCAAAGCGGGAGTTGCTCCCTAAATTCGATGAGGAGGCCTCAGACCCCCCACAACCAAAAATCCAAACAGCCACCTGGCCGGATAGATGACCTCACGGCCAACATAGAGCGACAAACAATGCCACTCACAAGAATTTCCAGAGGGATTCCAACCCGTAAACATAAAGGCATACGACGGAACAACAGACCCTGGGGTCTGGATCGAGGACTATATCCTCCATATCCATATGGCTCGAGGAGATGATCTCCATGCCATCAAGTACTTACCCCTCAAGCTCAAAGGGCCGGCTCGTCACTGGCTCAAAGGCCTCCCCGAAAACTCCATTGGAAGCTGGGAAGAGCTCGAAGACGCTTTTCACGAAAATTTTCAAGGGACTTATGTCCGACCTCCAGACGCGGACGATTTGAGTCATATAACACAACAACCCGGAGAGTCAGCCCGAAAACTTTGGAACATGTTTCTTACTAAAAAGACCAAATTGTCGATTGTCTGAACGCCGAAGCCTTGGCAGCTTTGAAGCATAGCGTCCGCGACGAATGGCTTGCCAGACACCTCGGCCAAGAAAAACCGAGAACAATGGCAGCATTAACAAGCCTCATGACCCGCTTTTGCGCGGGTGAGGATAGCTGGCTAGCCAGATGCAGCACCAGCGACCCCAGTACATCTGAATTTAGAGATGGAAACGAGAAATCATGGTGCAACAGCAATAACAAACACCGGAATAAAGAAGACAACATGAAGAGCACGGCAGTAAACGCCGGATTCAAAAGCTCTTGGCCAGGTCAGCAAAAGCCGCCCTTTAAAGGCGCCAGAGATGAACTGTCCAGCTTAAACAAAATTCTGGACAAAATATGTCAGATCCATAGCACCCCCGGTGAACCCGCTAATCATACCCACAGAGAATGTTGGGTCTTCAGGCAGTCCGGCAAGCTCAATGCCGTACACAAGGGGGAAGATACACCAAGCGAAGACGAGGATGAGCCTCTCAAGCAAGACACTAGGGAACAAAACAAATTTCCACCAAAAGTCAAAACAGTAAACGTGTTACACGTGATCAAGGGGAGAAACAAAATGGCACTCCCAGAAAATTACGCCCAAGGGCCTATCATCACGGAGTCCTGCCACTGGTCGTCTCAACCGATCACTTTTGACCATCGTAATTACTCAGCAAGTATCCGGCATGCAGGATGGGCTGCCCTGGTATTAGACCTAATAATTGACGGGTACCACTTCACATGAGTCCTGATGGACGGTGGCAGCAGTCTAAATCTGATATATCAGGATACAATCCGCGAAATGGAGATAGACCCAACAAAAATTTGCCATAGCTATACTACCTTTAAAGGAGTAATGCCAGGCCCAGGGGCTCGTTGCACGGGCTCCCTGCTACTAAAAGTTATATTCGGCTTCCCCGATAACTTCCGTAGCGAACATTTAACCTTCCACATCGCTCCGTTCCAAAGTGGCTACCAAGCACTACTCGGACGCGAAGCTTTCGCTCGCTTTAATGCAATACCGCACTACGCTTCCCTCACGCTCAAGATGCCCAGTCCATGTTGCATCATTACAGTAAACGGAAGTATTAAGCGATCTTTGCGCGCCGAATAGAGTGCGGCTGCCTTGGCAGCCGCACACTAAAAACGGCCTCACCAACTAAAGAATTTAACATGCCGTCAAAACCTCGGACACGGTTAGTCGAGTCCGGTGCCGCTATATGGAATTTATACCAGATCAATGGTCACACCCCTATTACAAATACAAGGGGATCAATGCACGCAGACAAGTGGCAATTTTTACTCATCTTGAATTATATATGGTTTCTTTAAAAACTATCTTTACGCATGACAACTTTTTCACCTAAGTTCCTCTCTTTTACAGATGATCATCGCGCTACACCCGTCCAGGATATGGCACAATGGAGACACAGGCGCAGACGTGCAGCAGGGACCCACCCCAAGGATTCTTTTTAGATTAAGACCCTGCGTAAACCTTTTTTACTGTCTCTTGTTGATACATATCCACCGAATTCTCAGCACAGTTGAGCAAGATGCTGACGTCTTGGCATGTGGCCATGTCAGAATAATGCACGTACCTGGACACAAGGGGCTTCTTACAAAGGGCATTATTTAGGCCCGGTTTATACCATAAGACCGAATACCTTAGGGAGTGTTCGGCGTCGTGAGTTTGGCCTTATATGCATTAGCTCCGAATCATTGTCTTTGGTCAAATGTTGGGTTTGCCCGGCTCCTATGTTTTGGTGCCTTACGTTCCGCTTTACCGGCTAAGGCAGCACAAGGAGAACTACTGCGATTGTGCCTTGGTTCATCTGGACGAGCACCTCAGTAGAGAAAGCCAAAAACTGACTGTCATGATATAGCGTGAGACTGGTCAACCACTCGATGACCTATAGGGATGTTAGAATTCCTCCGCCTTAACGAAGGGCCGTTTCCCGGCAAGGCACGTACGCACCCTGAGATCGGAGAGTGCAGAGCCACCAGGGGCTATCTAGTAGCCCCACTGTCAAACTCCTATGGCTAAGTGAAAGTGTTAAAGCATTATAGTCCGGTTGCCTCGTTCGCTGCGCTATCACCTCCTTAATAGGACCAAGACGTTGGGTAAAGTGTGAACAGTGTTTTTTGCGAGCACCTCCGCATTATATGCGTGGGGGCTGAAGCCGACGACCGCAATCTTTCAGGTTATACACATGTATACATAAACGGCCGCACAGGAGGCATCATATTACTTTCGGGCAAAAGTATAAACACAGCCTTAATTTTTTTTTCATAAAAACATTATGTTTACAATGGGAATACATGTCACTCAAACATAATATTCTTCGAGCACTGGGCCTCTATCAAACAAGCACCCTCGAGAACCTCCTCGAAATAGTGTTCAGTAGCCACTCGGCCTATGGCCGAACCCTGCGCCGCAACAGTGGTGGCGTCCAACTCCGCCCAGTATGCTTTAACACGGGCAAGGGCCATCCGCGATCCTTCTATGCACCCCGACCTCTTCATCGCGTCAATGCGTGGCACCGCACCAAGCACCTGTTGCACTAAGGTAAGATAGCTATTCGGCTTTGGCTTTTCCGGCCATAGCTGATCCACGACGGACCTCATGGCGCGTCCGGACAACCTGTTTAGTTCGGCCCATTCGGCTAGCTGATAGTCAAAGGAAGCGGACGCTCTGGTACGTTGAATTGCGACCAGAACAGCTTGTCCACCCCACGATCTACTTGACCTTTGAAGTATTTGGCCGCATCGGCAGCGCTCGCCGCCAAGTCCATATATGCATCTGCCGAACTCCACAGCCGATCCAGAGGGGCATACCGTGGATCTCCGAACTTCCTCCGTAGCATGAAGGTCTTCCCAGCCGCAATATCCCCGGCTTCCCGCAGCTCCTCCTTCTTCGCTCTCATAGCAGAGCGGGTGTCTTTGTCCGCCATCGTGGCCTTCTCAAGGTCCGCTGCCTTCGCTCGGTTTTCTTCTTCAAGGACCTGGCAACGGTCGGCAGTGTCTTTTAATTCTACGGCCATCTTGGCCATCTTCTCTTGGCTCTCACAATGTGCGGCCTTCTCGGCTTTCAACTCTTCGGCCGCCTTCAAAGTAGCCGCATTACTAATCCTCGCGTGTTCCTTGGCTCGGGCAAGTTCTGCCCGCAAGGCTTCCACGGTGGCAGCTCCATCTGTAGTCACAACATATTAAAGATATTGGCATCATGCTGCTCTTACTATGTGGCGTTCACCAGATAATAACACTTACCCTGTGCCTCGTCAAGCCTCTTCTTAACAAGCTCGATGTCGGCGTCCGCCGCATCCAGTTGCCGTTTTAATTCGGCAAATTCACTAGTCTGGCTAGCCACCAGAGTTCCCACCGCATGCACATAAAGGCAGTCTGGTTATTGCCTGGGACTATGATCCTCTGTTCGCCGCCGTTCTTGTCGACAACCAGAGTCTCAGGGGCTACTATCTATATAGGGCACACCTAACATGTGCAGTACTACCACGTACCTCAAAGCCTGTCAATCGACTCATAAAGGCTTCATGTAATCCGCATTCGGCGGACGAAATTATCTCCATCACCGTACCCATCAGCGTACGGTGTTCTTCTGAGATGGCCGCTCGCCCCACCAACTCCCTCAGAACATCCGACCGCTTACCAGACGGTGCTGGACTCTTTTGTCTGCTCTCTTCGGGAGCCAGACGCTGGGGACTTCGGGGGTCTATGGGATTATCTTCTGGCCTCACCGGATCCGGAGAGGCCCTCCGTGACGACACTTCGGGGTCGCCCGCTTCTCGAGCGGAGGAGTCCGGGGGAGGCGTTTCGCTCTCCATCATCTCTGGAAGAAGATCCCCCGAAGACGAGCTTAGCTGAGAGGGGCTAAGGCCCGAACTTCAAGATATTTGCGGTGGTTATTTTCTCAGAGAAAATATAGCATACCTTTACTACTAAAGTATTTTGGATCACTTACGACTCGTTGGAGGGCTGATCCCCTCGCGGACTTTGTGCGGTAAAAGCACCCCCCGAGGCAGGACCCTCTGTGGGAGACTTCTTCTCCTGTTTGGAGGCCTCGGCTTCCGGATCTTCAGAAGAAGTCCTTTTCCTCCCTCGGTCACCCTCCTTCATGGACGCGCTCATTCCCATGGTTGGAACTAGCAGCGATGGGGGCCCACGTCCGCCCGTATTATCCCCCCGTATCTTCCTTCGAAGGTTCCGGGCAAGGTGCGTGCTCGAGCATCTTTTCCAACACCGGATTTTCCAAACCTTCAGGGAGGGGGGCCAAACACCGAGTCATCTTCGCCTTTGATAGCTAGTCCTGGTCAAAGAACGAATTCTCAAGAATAACTTTGTGATGAATAAAAGACAATGTGTTCGCCTAGAGGATTTCTTACTTGTTCGGCGGTGCGGTTACTGCTCAGGCCCACGTCCTCGGTAGTATCCGGACACTCTATTTGAGGTCCGAAGAATAACTTGTACATCTCCTCGTGCGTCAGGCCGAGGAAACTTTGAATGGCACGCGGTCCTTCTGGGTTGAGCTCCCACAAGCGAAGGGGCCGGCGTTTGCAAGGCTGGACTTGACGAACCAGCATAACTTGTATTATCGCAACCAAATTAAAATCTCCCTCGAAGAAATCTCGGATGAGGCTTTGCAGTATAGGCACGTCCTTGGCTGGACCCCAGCTCAGCCCTCTGCTAATCCAAGACATCAGTTG
>NC_041382.1:697149106-697173699 GCF_002162155.2 Triticum dicoccoides | reverse complement strand
GGGCAGCCGCCCACTTGGCACTTCTAGGAGCTATGACATAAAACCACTCTTGCTGCCATAATTCGGACACCTATGGAAAGGAACCATTCGGCCATGGAGCTCCTGCCATCATGCCTATTAATGCACATCCGCAAACTGCATGTTGCCCCTCGATCACCTTCGGCTTCACTTCAAAGGTCTTGAGCCACAAGCCGAAGTGGGGGATAATGTGGAGGAAGGCCTCACACACGACGATAAATGTCGAGATGTGGAGAAAGGAGTCCGGAGCTTTATCATGGAAATCTAGCCCGTAATAGAACATCAAACCCCGGATGAAGGGATCCAGAGTGAGGCCTAGACCTCGGAGGAAGTGGGAGACGAACACGACATTCTCGTTGGGTTCGGGAGTAGGGACGATCTGCCCTCGAGCAGGTAGCGGATGCGAAACCTCGACGGTCAGGTATCTGGCCTCCCTCAACTTCTTAATGTCCTCTTCCGTGATGGAGGAGGGCATCCATTGGCCTTGAAGGCTGGATCCGGACATGATTGAAGATTCAGAGCACCTGACCTTGGCTTT
Source organism: Triticum dicoccoides (assembly GCF_002162155.2). Classification (NCBI taxonomy): domain Eukaryota; kingdom Viridiplantae; phylum Streptophyta; class Magnoliopsida; order Poales; family Poaceae; genus Triticum; species Triticum dicoccoides. Next base: position 697,173,143 of record NC_041382.1, on the reverse strand, counting down.
GGGTGTTAGAACTTGAGGCGAGGGAAGGGTTCGATTGAGCACGAGAGGGAAAAAGCGAAAACCTCGTCCCTTTATAATGAGGGTGAATATCAAGCGTCCTCTCCGTAGCCATTTAGGACTTGCCTATAATCTAGGAGTCCTAGACACGGTTGGGTTACCCATGCCCGTATTGATGAGAATCCCGTAATAAGGGGGCACGATCTCTGCTTTGACAAGACGTGTCGAAAAACTGCCTCGCGTTATGGGCGGGGCTGGTTAAAAGAAACGGTTCGAATAATCACCGGGCCATGACGTAACGTCATGTTGCCAGAACAAGCCAGCAAATTAGATCTGCGAAAATATAATTCTCTCTACGGTGGAATGTGGAACTTATTTTGCAGGGTCGGACACTATCCTCGTATTCAACTTCTTCTGTGATGTAATCGGAGAAGGAACCCGCCTTGCAATGCCGAAGACAACACTGCGCGCCGTGCTCATCGTCATTGAAGCCTAGTTCAGGGGCTACTGAGGGAGTCCTGGATTAGGGGGTCTCCAGACAGCCGGACTATCTCCATTGGCCAGACTGTTAGACTATGAAGATACAAGATTGAAGACTTCGTCTCGTGTCCGGATGGGACTCTACTTGGCGTGGAAGGCAAGCTAGGCAATACGTATATGGATATCTCCTCCTTTGTAACCGACCTTGTGTAACCCTAACCCTCTCCGGTGTCTATATAAACCGAAGGGTTTTAGTCCGTAGGACAACAATCACAACATACAGTCATATCATTGGCTAGCTTCTAGGGTTTAGCCTCTCTGATCTCGTGGTAGATCTACTCTTTACTACCCATATCATCAATATTAATCAAGCAGGACGTAGGGTTTTACCTCCATCAAGAGGGCCCGAACCTGGGTAAAACTTCGTGTCCCCTGCCTCCTGTTACCATTCGGCCTAGACGCATAGTTCGGGACCCCCTACCCGAGATCTGTCGGTTTTGACACCGATAACTGCCATCTTAATCCGATGATAACCGGAGTAAGCATCTAAGAAACTCAACCGTGCGCAACCCGCCGTAGCATCAATGTTCTGATCAATACGGGGAAGAGCAAAAGGATCAGCCAGACAAGCCTTGTTTAAATTTGTGTAATCCACACACATACGCCAGGTGCCATTCTTTTTTAGCACGGGCACCGGGTTAGCTAACCATTCTGGGTGAAAGACCTCCACAATGAACCCGGCCGCCAAGAGTTGGGCCACCTCTTCTCCAATGGCCTTGCGCCATTCTTCATTGAACCGCCGAAGAAACTGTCTGACAGGTTTGAACTTTGGATCGATATTAAGAGTGTGCTCAGCGAGTTCCCTTGGGACACCCGGCATGTCTGAAGGTTTCCATGCAAAGATGTCCCGGTTCTCACGGATGAACTCGATGAGCGCGCTTTCCTATTTCGGATCCAAGTTTGCGCTGATGATTAATTGTTTGATGAATCGTCAGGCACAAAGTCAACCATCTTAGTGTCATCAGCTGATTTGAACTTTAACTCCGGCTCATGCTCTGTTGTTGGTTTCTTTAATGACGTCATGTCCGCCGGGTCAACATGATCCTTGTAGAATTTCAACTCCTCTGTCGCACAAACAGATTCAGCATAGGCAACATCCCCTTCTTCACATTCCAAGGCTATCTTCTGGCTCCCATGGACTCTAATAGTGCCCTTGTGACCCGTCATCTTGAGCTGCAAATATACATAACACGGCCGAGCCATTAACTTGGCATAAGCCGGCCGCCCAAACAGAGCATGATATGGGCTTTTGATTTTAACCACTTCAAATGTTAATTTTTCTGCTCTAGAGTCATACTCATCTCCAAAGGCTAGTTCCAGCTCGATCTTACCAACTGGGTATGCCGACTTACCAGGCACCACACCATGAAAAATAGTGTTGGATTGTTTAAGATTTTTGTCTGTCAATCCCATCCGGCGAAACGTCTCATAGTAAAGGATGTTGATGCTGCTGCCTCCATCCATGAGTACCTTAGTAAACTTGTACCCACCAACCTAAGGTGCCACTACTAACGCCAAGTGACCCGGATTATCAACCCGGGGCGGGTGATCCTCTCTTATCCACACAATGGGCTGCTCCGACCAACGTAAATAACGTGGAACTGCCGGCTCAACGGTATTGACGGCCCTCTTGTGGAGTTTCTGGTCTCTGTTAGATAAACTGGTAGTAAAGACATGATACTGTCCACTACTCAACTGCTTCAGGTTTCTTTGATAGCCGGATTGTTGCTGCTGTTGATTCCCTTGGCCGTGTTGCTGATTATATCCTCCCTGGTGACCAGGATGACCATGAAAACCTCCTCCGCTTGAACCGGCACCCGGGCCCTGAAAATCACTTTAGCCGCCACCAGGGCCGTGACCCCCCATCAAATGCGTTTGAATTTTTAAACGCCTTCATGATCATGCAATCCTTACACAAGTGGGTAGCTAGCTTCTCCCGGGTGCTGTGTCTTGGACAAGGTTCATTCAACAACTGCTCAAGGGTGGGGCCTGACCTGCCCGATCGAGGGGGCTGTCTGCCCTTGCGCCGCTGATTACGACCCTGCGCATTAGTATTAGCAACAAACTCATCAGCCTTACGCTTATTACCTCCTTGATTTGCCGGGTTATGCTGGTGACCCTTGCCATTGCCGTTGTTCTTTCCCTTCGTTGACTTTTCTTCATCAGACGCCGGGTCTTTGGTGGTACCAGAATCGGCATACTTGACAAGAGCCACCATCAACGTTCCCATGTCATTATAGTCACATTTAAGCTCCCCAACTTCTGCTTCAGAGGTTCAAAACGGAAATTTTTCTCCAACATCAAAACTGTCGAGCCAGCGTCCATTTTATCAGACGAATGTATTATCTCCTTAACCCGGCGCACCCAATGCATTGTAGATTCTCCATCCTCTTGCTTGCAATTGGTCAGGTCCACAATTGACATTGGCTGCTTACACGTGTCTTTAAAGTTCTGGATGAACCATGCCTTCAACTCTGCCCATGAGCCGATGGAATTGGGTGGTAACCCTTTCAACCAGGTCCGAGCCGTTCCATCCAACATCATGGTAAAGTACTTGGCCATTGCGGCATCACTAACCTCCAACAACTCCATAGCCATATCATAACTCTCAATCCAAGCCCCGGCTGTAAGTCAGCCATGTAGTTAGGCACCTTACGAGGTCCCTTGAAATCCTTGGGCAACCGCTCATTGCGTATGGCTGGGACCAGGCAAGGTACGCCTCCGGTTGTCGTAACAACTCCTGCCTCAACCGAGGTTGCTGGATAAGCCGGAAAGATTTGGTGAGCCGCCTGCTCTCCTGCTATCTGAGCCGCCCATTCCGCCTCTTGACGAATCCTCTCCTGATCCGCCAAGTTAAGGGCTCCAGCCCGCACCGGCTCATGCCTATATGGCCAGTTGTGGCGTTGAGCATTATTGGACATCTCTGCAGATTCCATGTGCCTACTGTAAATCGGGCTCCAGCTTGGGCGAGGAGTTGAGTGAATCATGTCTTGACTGTAGGAGTATGCATCCTGCTGGGCCAAAGCTGTCTGAAGTAGTTCTCTTACCCTTCGGGTTTCAATTGCTGCTGGCGAGTCGCCTTCCATTGGGAGAGCTGCCAAACGAGCCTAAGCCGCAATGAGGTTCTCCATGGGGTTGGAGAAGTGACCCAGGGGCGTTGCTATATAACGAGGAGGAGCTGTATTCATGTGTGGCGGCTCCATGGTGCGTGGCTGAACTAGTGCATCGGGCATCGTGACCTAGTTTGCCTCTAGCGGGTTGCTCCCTCGAGCTCCGGGTGTATGGAAAAGATTCCTCAGATCCAGTGTTAGAGGCAGACACAACTGAGTTTTCTGACGCCTCCTCCTCATGACCTCGTTTGATGCATTAAGTTTCACCGAGAGCCGGAAGGTTTCTGCTTGAAGCTGCTGAGCACGAGCATCCAAAGCTGCTCGTTCTGCTGCCATCCGGGTTTCCTCCGCGGCTAGATTTTCCTTAGCTTGCACCATCTCCTCCCGCACGCGTGCCACTTTCGCGTCATGCTGGGCTTTATTCGCCGGCTCTACTGCAGCGGTTAACAGAGTCGCCAGTTTATCCATGAGGTCCATGAGAACCTGAGCCGGGGGGCGCGCGGGGTCTCCTGACCCGGCAGCTACCGACCCGGTGGCTATCGCTGTCGCTGCGGTGGCATTCTTCTCGGGCTGTGTCCCTGCCATGAAGACTCCGACCCAATTCGGCGGCTCAAGGGGGTCCGTAATATTGCTGCCATCACAACAGCCCCCGAGCATGCTGTCTTGCAGTTGGTACAATGAGTCCGTCTCACCTGTTGATGATGCAGTATCAGAGCAGATGGCCGTCTCCCCGCCTTCCATCGATCCTTCGGAGTATTCACCACCATGGATGCAGCCTACGAAGGCATGCTTCATGACAGATTGAACACGGGCGGACCCAGCGCGCTGAGCCATTTCAATGAGGTCGGTGTGGACATCCGGCTCAGGGCCAGACTCGCCGATCCGGCCGATGAAAACGTGAATTCCGTCAAAGGGGACCCGGTACCCGTACTCGATTGAGCCGGCCTCGGGGCCCCAGCCTTTGTTGTCGATGTAGATCTTGCCGCAACGGCTCTTGGTCATCCGGCCCACAGCGTATCCCTTGAGCCCTTCGTAGTTGCCCTTCAAGAACTCAAATCCACCATGTGCTGGCCCCACGGTGAGCGCCAACTGTCGTGGAATTGTCACGGCAGATGTCCTAGAGCAAGGACTTAGTCGTAGGGCCATCGCACTAGGAAGCTTAAAGGGGTTAATCGGGACAAAGGACACAAGAGAGGGTTTTATACTAGTTCGGCCCCTTACGATGAAGGTAAAAGCCTACGTCTAGTTGGGATTGGTATTGCTGAGGTTTCGATCTCCAAGAGGCTCAACTCGCTGGCTTGGTGATCGACTTGGTTGTCTTTTTCCTTCTAAACCGCCACCGGGTCGTCCCCTTATATACATGGGTTGACGCCTGGTGGCTTACAGAGTCCCGGCCGTCTCATAATCGTGTCCGGCTCGGTGACTTCCTTTACATGCCTTTCTTTACAAGTCTTTCCGCCCATATGGCGGTTTACAATATCGGGCCTTAAGCCGGCCCGAGGCCTTTGGGCTTTCTATATATACTAATAAACTATCATCTTGACTGTCTATTGGGCTTCTTATGTAACCCGCCATTAAGGCTGACCCGGCCCCTCCTGGTTGGGTCTCAGCTGATAGTAATATCCCCAACAATCTAGGTGATCTCTGGAAGCATTGGTTAGTCCATTATAAAAGATATCAAGTGTTTCATTTTTCTTGAGAGGATGATCAGGCAAAGCATTAAGTAATCGGATAAGCCTCCCCCAAGCTTGTGGGAGACTCTCTTCTTCAATTTGCACACAATTATATATTTCCCTTAAAGCAGATTGTTTCTTCTGAGCGGGGAAATATTTAGCAGAGAAGTAATAAATCATATCCTGGGGACTACGCACACAAGCAGGATCAAGAGAATTAGACCATATCTTAGCATCACCCTTTAATGAGAATGGAAATATCTTAAGGATATAATAGTAGTGAGTTTTCTCACCGTTAGTGAACAGGGTGGCTATATCATTTAATTGAGTAAGATGTGCCACAATAGTTTCAGATTCATAGCCCTAGAAAGGATCAGATTCAACCAAAGTAATTATATCAGGGTCGACAGAGAATTCATAATCCTTATCAGTAACAAAGATAGGTGAAGTAGCATAAGAAGGATCATATTTCATTCTAGCATTCAAAGTTTTTTGTTTCTCTTAGCTAATAATTTCTTAAGATCACTCCTATCATTGCAAGCAAGAAAATCTCTAGCAGTTTCTTCATCCATAACATAGCCCCCAGGCACAACAGGTAATTCATATCTCGGGGGAGAATCTTCATCATCACTTTCATCAATATTATCAGTTTCAATAATTTCATTCTCTCTAGCCCTAGCAAGTTGTTCATCAAGAAATTTACCAAGTGGCACAGTAGTATCAAGCATAGAAGTAGTTTCATCATAAGTATCATGCATAGTAGAAGTGGCATCATCAATAACATGCGACATATCAGAATTAATAGCAGAAGCAGGTTTAGGTGTCGCAAGCTTACTCAAAACAGAAGGTGAATCAAGTGCAGAGCTAGATGGCAGTTCCTTACCTCCCCTCGTAGTTGAGGGATAAATCTTGGTTCTTGGATCGTTCATGTTCTTCATAGTGATAAACAGATATAAATCCCAAGTGACTCAAAGAATAGAGCTATGCTCCCCGGCAACGGCGCCAGAAAATAGTCTTATTAACCCACAAGTATAGGGGATCGCAACAGTTTTCGAGGGTAGAGTATTCAACCAAATTTATTGATTCGACACAAGGGGAGCCGAAGAATATTCTCAAGTATTAGCAGCTGAGTTGTCAATTCAACCACACCTGGATAACTTAATATCTGCAGCAAAGTATTTAGTAGCAAAGTAATATGATAGTAGTGGTAACGATAGCAAAAGTAACGGTAGCGAAAGTAATATTTTTGGTGTTTTGTAATGATTGTAACAATAGCAACGGAAAAGTAAATAAGCAAAGAACAATATATGGAAAGCTCCTAGGCATTGGATCGGTGATGGAGAATTATGCCAGATGCGATCGATCATGTAACAGCCATAACCTAGGGTGACACAGAATTAGCTCCAATTCATCAATGTAATGTAGGCGTGTATTCCGAATATAGTCATATGTGCTTATGGAAAATAACTTGCATCACATCTTTTGTCCTATCCTCCCATGGCAGCGGGGTCCTAGCGGAAACTAAGGGATATTAATGCCTCCTTTTAATAGAGTACCGGACCAAAGCATTAAAACATAATGAATACATGAACTCCTCAAACTACGGTCATCACCGGGAGTGGTCCCGATTATTGTCACTTGGGGGTTACCGGATCATAACACATAGTAGGTGACTGTAGACTTGCAAGATAGGATCAAGAACTCTCATATATTGATGAAAACATAATAGGTTCAGATCTGAAATCATGGCACTCGGGCCCTAGTGACAAGCATTAAGCATAGCAAAATCATAGCAACATCAATCTCAGAACATAGTGGATACTAGGGATCAAACCCTAACAAAACTAACTCGATTACATGATAAATCTCATCGAACCCATCACCGTCCACCAAGCCTATGATGGAATTACTCACGCAGGGCGGTGAGCATCATGAAATTGGTGATGGAGGATGGTTGATGATGATGAACGCGACGGATTCCCCTCTCCAGAGCCCCGAACGGACTCCAGATCAGCCCTCCCGAGGGAGTTTAGGGCTTGGCGGCGGCTCCTGATACGTCTCCAACGTATCTTTAATTTTTGATTGCTCCATGCTATATTATCTACTGTTTTGGACATTATTGGGCTTTATTATCCACTTTTATATTATTTTTGGGACTAACCTATTAACCAGAGGCCCAGCCCAGAATTGATGTTTTTTGCTTGTTTTAGGGTTTCAAAGAAAAGGAATATCAAACGGAGTCCAAACGGAATGAAACCTTCGGGAACGTGATTTTCTCAACGAATAAGACCTGGGAGACTTGGACCCTACATCACGAAAGAAAAGAGGAGGCCACGAGGTAGGGGGTGCACCTACCCCCCCAGGCGCGCCCTCCACCCTCGTGGGCCCCCTGTTGCTCCACCGACGTACTCCTTCCTCCTATATATACCTACGTACCCCTAAACGATCAGATACGGAGCCAAACCCCTAATTCCACCGCCGTAACTTTCTGTATCCACGAGATCCCATCTTGGGGCCTATTTCGGAGCTCCGCCGGAGGGGGCATCGATCACGGAGGGCTTCTACATCAATACCATAGCCCCTCCGATGAAGTGTGAGTAGTTTACCTCAGACCTACGGGTCCATAGTTAGTAGCTAGATGGCTTCTTCTCTCTTTTTGGATCTCAATACAATGTTCTCCCCCTCTCTTGTGGAGATCTATTCGATGTAATCTACTTTTTGCGGTGTGTTTGTTGAGACCGATGAATTGTGGGTTTTTGATCAAGTCTATCTATGAATAATATTTGAATCTTCTCTGAATTCTTTTATGTATGATTGGTTATCTTTGCAAGTCTCTTCGAATTATCAGTTTGGTTTGGCCTACTAGATTGATCTTTCTTGCAATGGGAGAAGTGCTTAGCTTTGGGTTCAATCTTGCGGTGTCCTTTCCCAGTGACAGTAGGGGCAGCAAGGCACGTATTGTATTGTTGCCATTGAGGATAACAAGATGGGGTTTTCTTCATATTGCATGAGTCTATCCCTCTACATCATGTCATCTTGCTTAAGGCGTTACTCTATTTTTAAATTAATACTCTAGATGCATGCTGGATATCGGTCAATGAGTGGAGTAATAGTAGTAGATGTAGGCAGGAGTCGGTCTACTTGTCTCAGACGTGATGCCTATATACATGATCATACCTAGATATTCTCATAAATATGCTCAATTCTGTCAATTGCTCAACAGTAATTTGTTCACCCACCGTAGAATACTTATGCTCTTGAGAGAAGCCACTAGTGAAACCTATGGCCCCCGGGTCTATCTTTATCATATTAATCTCCTACTACTTAGTTATTTCCTTTGTTATTTACTTTGCCTTTATTTTACTTTGCATCTTTATCATAAAAATACCAAAAATATTATCTTATCATATCTATCAGATCTCACTCTCGTAAGTGGCCTTATAGGGATTGGCAACCCCTATTTGCGTTGGTTGCGAGGATTTATTTGGTTTGTGCAGGTATGAGGGACTCGCACATAGCCTCCTACTGGATTGATACCATGGTTCTCAAAAACTGAGGGAAATACTTATGCTACTTTGCTGCATCATCCCTTCCTCTTCGGGGAAAACCAACGCAGTGCTCAAGAGGTAGCAGCTCCATATCATAAAACGTGATGAATCCTTCTCTCTGATTTTTTTCTCCTCGAACATGAATATATGGAGTTGGAGTTGAGGTTGGTGGAGCGTTAGGGGGGCCCACGAGGCAGGGGGCGCGCCCAGGGGTTAGGGCGCGCCCCCACCCTCGTGGACAGGTTGAGGCCCCCCTGACGTGGGTTCTTCTTCCAGTATTTTTTATATATTCCAAAATAGTTCTCCGTTGATTTTCCGGCCATTCCGAGAACTTTTATTTCTGCACAAAAATAACACCATGGCAATTCTGCTGAAAACAGCGTCAGTCCGGGCTAGTTCCATTCAAATCATGCAAGTTAGAGTCCAAAACAAGGGCCAAAGTGTTTGGAAAAGTAGATACGACGGAGACGTATCATTTCTTCATGCGCTTTACACCAATATGACCTAAACGACAGTGCCACAAATATGTTGCACTATCATTAGCAACTTTGCATCTTTTGGCATCAATATTATGAATATGTGTATCACCACAATCAAGATTCAACAAAAATAGACCACTCTTCATGGGTGCTTGACCATTATTCTCTGATTTAAATGAATAACCGTCTCGCACTAAACAAGATCCAGATATAATGTTCATCCTCAACGCTGGCACCAAATAACAATTATTTAGGTCTAAAACTAATCCCGAGGGTAGATGTAGAGGTAGCGTGCCGACGGCGATCACATCGACCTTGGAACCATTCTCGATGCGCATCGTCACCTTGTCCTTATCAAATCTTCATTTAATCTATAGCTCTTGTTTGGAGTTACAAATATGAGCAACCAAACTAGTATCAAATACCCATGCGCTACTACGAGCATTAGTAAGGTACACATCAATAACATGTATATCAAATATACCTTTGTTCACTTTGCCATCCTTCTTATTCGCCAAATACTTGGGGCAGTTCCGCTTCCAGTGTCCAGTCCCTTTGCAGTAGAAGCACTCAGTTTCAGGCTTAGGTCCAGCTTTGGGCTTTTCCCGGGAGTGGCAACTTGCTTGCCATTCTTCTTGAAATTCCCCTTCTTTCCCTTGCCCCTTTTCTTGAAACTAGTGGTCTTATTAACCATCAACACTTGATGCTCCTTCTTGATTTCTACCTCCGCAGCTTTGAGCATTGTGAAGAGCTTGGGAATTGTCTTCTCCATCCCTTGCAAATTATAGTTCATCACGAAACCTTTGTAGCTTGGTGGCAGTGATTGGAGAGCTCTGTCAATAAAACTATCAACGAAGATTAACTCCTAGCTGAGTCAAGTGATTATGATATCTAGACATTCTGAGTATATGTTCACTGACAGAACTGTTCTCCTCTGTCTTGCAGCTATAGAACTTGTTGGAGACTTCATATCTCTCAACTCGAGCATTTGCTTGAAATATTAACTTCAACTCCTGGAACATCTCATATGCTCCATGACGTTCAAAACTTCTTTGAAGTCCCGATTCTAAGCCGTAAAGCATGGCACACAGAACTATCGACTCGTCATTAGATCGAGCTTGCCAGACGTTCAAAACATCAGCTTTTGCTCATGCGGCTGGCCTTTCACCTAGTGGTGCATCAAGGACATAATTCTTCTGTGCAGCAATGAGGATAATCCTCAGGTTACTGACCCAGACCATGTAGCCGCTACCATCATCTTTCAACTTAGCTTTCTCTAGGAATGCACTAAAATTCAGGGCAACGATAGCACATGCCATTGATCTACAACATAGATATGAAAATACTATCAGGACTAAGTTCATGATAAATTAAGTTTAGTTAATCAAATTACTTAAGAACTCCCACTTAGATAGACATCCCTCAAGTCATATAAATGATACGTGATCCAAACCAAGTAAACCATGTCCAATCATCACGCGAGATGGCGTAGTCACCAACGGTGAACATCTCTATGTTTATCATATCTACTATATGATTCACATTCGACCTTTTGTTCTCCAGTGTTCCAAGGCCATGTCCATACATGCTAGGCTTGTCCAGCTTAACCCGAGTATTCCGCATGTGCAAAACATCACCCATTGTATGTGAACGTAGAGTCTATCACACCCAATCATCATGTGGTATCTCAACACGACGAACTGTCGCAACGGTGCATACTCAGGGAGAACACTTATGCCTTGAAATTTAGTTAAGGGGCCATCTTATAATGCTACCGCCGTACTAACCAAAATAATATGCATAAAAGATAAACATCACATGCAATAAAAATATGTGACATGATATGGCCATCATCATTTTTTGCTTCTGATCTCCATCTCCAAAGCATTATTATGATCTCCATCATCACCAGCTCGACACCTTGATCTCCATCGTAGCTTCGTGGTCGTCTCGCCAACTATTGCTTCTACAACTATCGCTTACGCATAGTGATAAAGTAAAGCAATTACATGGTGTTTGCATTTCATACAATAAAGAGGCAACCATAAGGCTCCTACCGGTTGTCAGATATCTTACAAAACATGATCATCTCATACAATAACTTTTATCACATCATGTCTTGACCATATCACATCACAACATGCCTATCAAAAACAAGTTAGACATCCTCTACTTTGTTGCTGCAAGTTTTATGTGGCTGCTGCGGGCTTCTAGCAAGAACCATTCTTACCTACGCATCAAAACCACAACGGTGTTTCGTCAAGTTTGTTGTTTTAACCCTCTTCAAGGACCGGCCAAAGTCAAATTCGATTCAACTAAAGTAGAAGAATCAGACACCTGCCAGCTACCTTTATGCAAAACAAGTTGCATATCTGTCGGTGGAACCAGTCTCATGTGTGTGGACATGTAAGGTTGGTTCAGGCCGCTTCATCCCACAATACCGCCAAATCAAAATAAGACGTTGGTGGTAAGAAGTATGACTATCACCGCCCATAACTCTTTGTGTTCTACTCGTGCATATCATCTACGCATAGACCTGGCTCGGATGCCACTGTTGGGAAACGTTGCATGTAAAACAAAAAAATTCTATGCACGTACAATGATCTATCCATGGATATGCATAACAACGAGGGGAAGAGTGTGTCTTGTTGGGAAACATAGCATGCAATTTCAAAAAAATTCCTACGCTCACGCAAAATCTATCTAGGATATTGATACGTCTCCAACGTATCTTTAATTTTTTATTGTTCCATGCTGTTATATTATGATTCTTGGATGTTTTAAAATCATTTTATATCATTTTTTGGTACTAACCTATTAACATAGTGCCAAGTGCCAGTTGCGGTTTTGCATGTTTTTACATCGCAGGAAATCAATATCAAATGGAGTCCAAACACAGCGAAACATTTTGTGGATTTTTTTGGACCAGAAGATATCCAATGGGCCAAAGAAGTACCAAAGAGGGAGCCCGAGGTGAGCAAAAGACACCGGGGTGCGCCTGGAGGCCCAGGCGCACCCTGCTGGGTTGTGCCCACCTCGGTGGCCTCCCAACCCGTCTCTTTGCTCTATAAATACCCCAATATTCCAGAAACCCTAGGGTGGTCGACAAAAATCAATTCGAGTCGGTGCAAGTTCCAGAACCACCAGATCTAATCTAGATACCATCACGGAGGGGTTCATCATGTCCATTGGTGCCTCTCCGATGATGCGTGAGTAGTTCTTTGTAGACCTACGGGACCGCAGTTAGTAGCTAGATGGCTTCCTCTCTCTCGTTTGATTCTCAATACAACGGTCACTTGGAGATCCATATGATGTAACTCTTTTTTGCTATGTGTTTGTTGGGATCCGATGAACTTTGAGTTGATGATCAGATCTATCTTTTTATCCATGAAAGTTATTTGAGTCTTCTTTGATCTCTTATAAGCATGATTGCTTATAGCCTCGTATTTCTTCTCTGATATTTGGGTTTTGTTTGGCCAACTTGATCTATTTATCTTGCAATGCAAAGCGGTGCTTTGTGATGGGTTCGATCTTACGATGCTTGATCCCAGTGACAGAAGGGGATCCAACATGTATGTATCATTGCCATTAAGGATAACAAGATGGGGTCTATTTCTACATAAATATATCTTCTCTACATCATGTCATCATTCTTATTGCATCACTCTGTTTCTCCATGAACTTAATACACTAGATGCATGCTGGATAGCGGTTGATGTGTGGAGTAATAGTAGAGTCGGTCTACTAATCTTGGACATGATGCCTATATAATGATCATTGCCTGGATATCGTCATGATTATTTGAAGTTTTATCAATTACCCAACAGTAATTCGTTTACCCACCGCTTGCTATTTTTCTCGAGAGAAGCCACTAGTGAAACATACGGCCCCGGGTCTCTTCTTTATCATATTTGCCTTTGCGATCTATTTTTATTCACTGTTATTTTCAGATCTATTAAACCAAAAATACAAAAATACCTTGCTGCACTTTATTCTATTCGAGATATATTTATCCCATCTATCATATTTTTATCATGTTCTTTTGCCAATTTCTGTAGTCGTTACCCGAAAGGGATTGCCAACCCCTTTAATACGTCGGGTTGTGAGTATTTGTTATTTGTGTGCAGGTGCCGTTCACATAGTGTAGCGTGGTTCTCCTATTGGTTCGATAACCTTGGTCTCATCACTGAGGGAAATACCTACCATTAATGTGCTGCATCCTCCCTTCCTCTTTGGGGAAATACCGACGTAGTTCAAGCAAACATCAAAAGGAATTTCTAGCACCGTTGCCGGGGACACATCATAAACATCTACCAGGTCCCTAATCACAAATCTCATCTCCTTGCAATTTACACTATTTGCCATTTGCCTCTCGTTTTTGTAGCGACCCGACCTCAGATGGCCAAGTCTTTGTGCTTCAGTGTCATCTCTGGATTGGTAATGCTGACACACACAGTACTCAAAGGATTTATAACAGAGTGGCAATCACACACTAATTACATCGAATGTCTCAAAAGAGAACTTATTACAATAATATGGCTTAAGGTCATCTAATACGATAACAGCGGAAGGCTTGGAAGATAAAGTGAGTCCATTAACTCCAACGGCATAACTGAGCTGCATGGCAACGACCTAATGAACCTTACTCCTCGTCTGAAAAGTCTGCAACATAATACGTTGCAGCCTGAAAACGGGTCAGCACATGGAATATGCTGGCAAAATAACACAGTAGAGCAAGAACTGAATAATGCTATCACTACATGCATATTTGGCTGGTGGAAAGCTCTATGGTTATAGTTTTTGCGAAAAGCCAATTTTTCCCTACAACAAAGGAATATATTTTTAATTTAACTATCATGGTAGTTGAACAACATTGAGAAGGTTCGTCCAACTCAATCCCAATTAAAGTGATTAACATCCCAACAATATTAATTAAGAATGATGAGATACATGTGATAACCCAAATACTAGATACTCAAGAATTGTCCATATCCGGGGACACGGCTAACCATGATTAGATTATACACTCTGCAGAGGTTTGTGCACTTTTCCCCACAAGACTCAATCGCCTCCGTTGGATTTCTCGCACTACAAGGTGTTTGAGAAACGGATGACCGAGACACAGTCTTTCAGAAACATTAACTCTCTACTCTGGATAGACCATACCAAACCTACATCCCACTACCTGCTGATCTGCCTCTTCAAGAGCTTCACGTAACTTACTCAACTATGCTAGACCCCATAATAGCATGTGGCTGCACACGGAAGTTTCTAGCATGAATCATCTCAGTTCCCTTTGAGCCTGGGTGGCGGTCCATAGGAAGATCACACGGGTACTCCGGGATTTCCAAAAAAATACAGACAACACTGGGTACTCCAGGTGCCTCAATCCACCCAGATGTTAATTTAAGTTGCCACCTTAAGTTGAACCATTAATTAACAAACTCACATCTTTCATGGATTTCACTCAAAACCAAACCACGTCTACGAGCATAATATAGCATAACAATATAAGCAACGCGTAGAAGTAACTCCCAAGGGTTTGAATGTAACAGGGTAATAGGTTCTACCTCATCAACTACTTCCCAACCCACATGTTAATGACATCCTAATCATGCAATGTTTGAGGATTGGAACTAATGCATAAAAACTGGGTGATAAAAGGGATATGATCAAAGTGTTACTTGCCTTGCTGACGGTCTGCAAAACCTAGTGACTCGTAGTAGCACGCTACGCACTCCGGGTGTTCTATCGCAAACAAACAATAACATACATAAGCAACAAGCAAAGATACGCAAGCAAAACTCAAATAAAATAGGTTGACCAGAAGGTTCAACTTAAGAACTCCGGTTCACAAAAAGACTCAAATCAAATGGAGCAACGAAACTCAAACGGCGAAAGAAAGAAGCTTCGTTTACTAATCTGAACGTAGGTCAAAATTTTATAGTAGAAAAAACTTATTTAAGTTGGTTAAACGGAAAGAGGGTGTCGAGACGAAGATCTAGGCGCTTGAATTGCCTGATTCCGACTAACGAGCGAAAAGATAAACAGAAACTAAGATCGGATCAGAAATCGCGATCAGAAAACTCGCGGAATAAATACGATAAAAGAAAACTAACGAACAAACTAACGAACGAGCGTTCGTAAGCTGTAACTAACGGGCGAAAACCGTTCGTTAAAACGAACGTACAGACGAACGTCCGCTAACTAGAAGAACCGGGAAAAACCGGCGATCCGGAAAAAAATGAATCTAGTGTTTTTTTAAAACCGAATGGTTCTTAAAAAAACCGGTGGCTCGGATCCGGCGGCTACCTCCGGCGAGGGGCTCCGGCGAGGCGAGGTGGCGGGGCGGCGGCTTGCGGGGCGGCGGCGGCGACTGAGCACGGGCGGCGGGGTTGGCGCGGGGCGACGGTGGTGGTGGTGGTTTGGGGCGGCGGGGGTGGCGGCTATATAAAGGGCGGGGCAGGGCGGCTTGCTTGGAGGAGGGGCAAGCGGTGGCTTGCGGCGGAGTCCGGCTCAGACTCCTAGTCCGAGCAGCGGCGGGGCGGCGCGCGCGCGGGGAGGCGGCGGCGGCTGCGGGCCGGCCTGGCTCGGCTGGTCCTTAGGCCCAGTCGGGCGCGGGTACTTTTTTTAAATAATTCCGCCGATAGAAATAAAATCCTAGAAAAATAAATAAAAATATAAAAATGCCAAAATAAATTTTCATCGTCTAAATAAAATATTTAGAACAAGACCAACATTTTCTTGGCCCTAAAATGCAACTTTGAAAACATGCAATTTTTCTAATGCAAACAAAAGTTGCAATAAAATCCAAATAAAACAAATATTTGATTTTAATATTTTTCCTCCTATATTTCAATTATCATGGAGAAGTCATATTATCTCCTCTCATATATTTTAATATGAAATATTTTCGGAGAGAAAAATAATTAAAACCAAAATCCTTGTTTCAGATTTGATAAAAATCAAATATGAAAACAGGGGAAATCCCCAACTCTCTCCGAGGGTCCTTGAGTTGCTTAGGATTTCGAGGATCGTGAGACGAAATGCAAATAAAATATGATATGCATGGATGACTATGTATAACATTCCAAATTGAAATTTTGTGATGTTACAAACCTACCCCCCTTAAGATGAATCTCGCCCTCGAGATTCAGGTTGGCTAGAAAATAGGTGTGGGTGGTCTTTGCAAAGATCATCCTCTCGTTCCCAGGTGGCTTCGTCCTCGGTATGGTGGCTCCACTGAACTTTGCAAAACTTGATAACCTTACTGCGGGTGACTCTGCTGGCAAACTCAAGAATCTTAACTGGCTTCTCCTCGTAAGTCAAATCACTGTCCAACTAAATTGCCTCCAAGGGTACTGTATCTCTTAACGGTATATCGACCATCTCAGCATGACACTTCTTCAGCTGTGAAACGTGAAACACATCATGAACTCCTGACAATCCCTCGGGTAATTCCAACTTGTAGGCAACTTCTCCCATCCGTTCCAAAACACGATATGGTCCTACAAATTTTGGAGCTAATTTCCCCTTAACTCCAAAACGTTTCACTCCTCACAAGGGAGATACTCGCAGATATACTCTGTCTCCAATTTCATAGGTTACCTCTTTGCGTTTTGAGTCCGCATAACTCTTCTGCCTGGACTGAGCAATCTTCAGTCTATCACGAATCAATTTAACCTTCTCCTCAGACTCCTTGATCAAGTCTGGTCCAAACAACTGCGGTCTCCAACCTCGTCCCACATCAAAGGTGTTCTGCACCTGCGTCCATACAGGGCTTCAAACGGTGCCATCTTCAAACTGGCTTGGTAGCTATTGTTGTACGAGAATTCTGCGTAAGGCAAATTGTCATCCCAACTAGATCCATAATCTAGCGCATAGGCTCTCAACATGTCCTCCAAAATTTGGTTCACTCTCTCGGTCTGTCCATCTGTCTGTGGGTGAAAAGCTGTACTGAACTCCAACCTAGTCCCCAAAGTCTGGTGTAACTGATGCCAAAACTTTGAAGTAAACTGTGTTCCTCTATCTGATACGATGGTCCTTGGAATTCCATGCAGACATACGATCCTGGACATATAAATCTTGGCCAACTTTGCACTGGTATAAGTGGTTTTCACTGGGATGAAGTGAGCCACTTTGGTCAAGTGATCAACTACTACCCATATGGAATCATATCCTGCTTTATTCCTGGGCAATCCGGTGATAAAGTCCATGCCAAGTTTATCCCACTTCCATTTGGGTATCGGCATAGGCTGTAATAGTCCTGCTGGCTTCTGATGTTCCGCCTTCACTCTCTGACATACATCACATACGGCTACATACTCGGCAATATCCTTCTTCATACCAGTCCACCAGAAACGTTCCTTCAAATCCAGATACATCTTGATCCTCAAACCATAGGGTGAGTCATGAGCCTCTTGAAGTATTAACTTCCTGATCTCCTGGTTATTGGGCACATAGACTCGGTCCTCAAACCATAGGGTATCGTGCTCATCTTCCCGAAAACCTTTGGCCTTTCCTTTGCTCATCTTCTCCTTTATCTCAGCAATCTCCTTGTCATCCTTCTGAGCTTCCCGAATCATGTCCAGCAATGTCGACTGGACCTCCGTTGTTGCAACGGATCCTCTAGGAACAATCTCCAATCGAAGTTCCATGATATTCTCTGCTAACTCCTTCGGCAGTCCCTTACTTTCAAGGATATTAGCATAACTCTTCCTGCTCAAGGCGTCTGCTATGACATTGGCCTTTCCTGGGTGATAGTGTAGCTTCATATCATAATCCTTGATAAGCTCCAACCATCTCCTTTGTCTAAGGTTCAGTTCCTTCTGGGTGAAGATGTACTTCAAACTCTTATGGTCCGTGTATACATCACATCGGTTTTCCAATAAGGTAATGTCTCCAGGTCTTCAATGCATGCACTACGGCTGCTAACTCCAAATCATGCGTGGCATAGTTCAACTCATTCAACTCATGAGGTTTTAATTGTCGTGAGGCATACGAAACAACTCTTCCACCCTGCATAAGTACACATCCAAGTCCTAAGCGAGAGGCGTCGCAATACACTTGGAATTCCTTATGTATATCCGGCAGTGTTTGCACTGGCGCTGTAGTTAAACGTTTCTTCAACTCCTGGGAACTTGCCTCGCAATCTTCTGTCCATTTAAACTTAGTATCCTTCTTTAACAGTTCAGTCATTGGCTTCGCAATCTTGGAAAAGTCCTCAATGAATCTCCGATAGTAACCCGCGAGTCCAAGGAAACTGCAGATTTCGCTAACTGAGGTGGGTGCCAACCATTCAGTGACTGACTGAATTTTTATGGGGTCTAATGCTATACCTTCTCCCGATATAACATGTCCAAGGAACCTGACTTCCTTCAACCAAAACTCGCATTTGCTAAACTTAGCATACAACTAGTGTTCCCTGAGTTTCTCGAGAATTAAGCGCAAATGCTCCTTGTGCTCCTCGTCGTTCTTCGAGTATATCATAATATCATCAATAAACACCACAATAAACTTGTCCAAATATTCCATGAATACCTTGTTCATCATGCTCATGAAATAAGCAGGGGCATTAGTCAGTCCAAATGACATGACCGTGTACTCGTATAATCCATACCGCGGTGTGAATGCTGTCTTTGGTATATCCTTCTCACGTATCTTCAACTGATGGTATCCCGATCTCAAATCGATCTTCGAAAACACCTTAGCTCCTTGCAACTGATCAAACAGATCGTTGATCATCGGCAGTGGGTACTTGTTCTTAATCGTCACCTCATTCAAGGCTCAATAATCAACAACCATCCTTAGGGATTTATCCTTCTTCTCAACCAAAAGCACAGGGGCTCCCCAAGGTGATGAACTTCTTCGAATGTATCCTTTCTCCAATAACTCCTTGATCTGTTTCTTGATTTCCACCAGATCATTTGTAGGCATCCCATAGGGTCTCTTGGACATTGGTCCTGTTCCTGGCAACAGCTCTGTCAAAAACTCAATGTCTCTATCCGGTGGCATGCCTGGTAACTCCTATGGAAAAACATCCGGATAATCCTTCAATACAGGCACTTCCTGCTGAACAACTCCCGTAAGGGCACTCACTTGGCTCCTCCTAGGCACATGCCTAGACACATACTTAATCCTTTTTCCCTCCGGAGTGGTAAGATAAATTGACTTACTAGCATAGTCAATACTTCCTCCAAATTTTAACATCTAGTCCATACCTAATATCACATCCAATCTTTGTGACTCCAAGATAATTAGGTCGGATAGAAAAACATGTGTGCCAATGGTTAAGGGAACTGGTTGCACCATCGGCTAGCCATGTATTCTGCTCCGGGTGAGCTTACTAACAGAGGGGTCCTAAGGGTTTGGGTTGGTAGTTTAAACTTATCCACAAATCCCCTTGATATGTATGAATGCGATGCACCAGTATCGAAAAGAACAAGAGCGGTAAATGACTTAACCAGAAACTTACCTATTACCGCGTCCGGCTGCTCTTCAACCTCCTCCATGTTAACGTGGTTCACTTGTCCTTTGTTGAATGGATTGGGTTTCTTCCCGGCGCTCCCATTTCCATTTCCATTCTTTCCTTCAAGGCACTCCATGGCGTAGTGTCCAGTCTTCCCACACTTGAAACAAGTAATGTGACTTAGATCTCTTTTGGCGGGTGTGGCTGGATTGGGGAGGTTCTGATTATTGTTGGCTCCATTCCCATTCCCATTCTTAGAACCATTGTGGTTATGAGATCCTCCTCCAGTGTGGTTGTGACCTCCATGGTTATGAACAACTCCTCCCGAATTCGGGGTTAGGCGAGGCTTCTGCTGAGCTCCTGAGTTATACTTCCCTTGTCCATACTTTCTCTTGCGGCTCTCAGTTTGCTGCTACTTCCCTTCAATCATGAGAGCCTTATCTACTAACTCCTGGTAGTTGTTGAACGTTGCTATCATCAACTGCATGCTCATCTCATCATTCAACCCTTCCATAAACTTCTCCTGCTTCGCGGCATCTGTGGCCACATCATCAGGGGCATAGCGTGATAACTTGCTAAAATCATCCACATACTGAGCCACAGTACGGTTCCCCTGGCGTAGGTTGCGGAACTCCCGCTTCTTCATCTGCATAGGTCCAGTTGAGACATGGGTCATGCGGAAAGCTTGCTGAAACTGGTCCCAAGTGACGTTGGCTATGGGAAAAGTGGCTGTGTAATTCTCCCACCATGATGCTGCTGGTCCATCCAACTGATGTGCGGCAAAACGCGCCTTCTCAGCATCAGTGCATCCCGCAGTGGTCAACTCCCTTCCAATACGGCGTAACCAATCATCAGCAACTATTGGCTCGATGCTACTGGAAAACACCGGCGGTTGTAACCTTAGAAAACAGGCTAGGTTGTCCACTGGTGGCGGGTTGTTGTTGTTGTTGTTGTTGTTGTTGTTGTTGTTGTTGTTGTTGTTGTTGTTGTTGTTGTTGTTGTTGTTGTTGTTGTTGTTGTTGTTGTTATTGCCCTAGTTCTGGACTAGCAATTGCATCAAAGTATTCTGATGTTGGATCAACTGGGTGAGCTCCGGTGGGAAAGCAAAACTGGTGTCACGTCTCAGAGGCATGTGTTGGGTTTAGATGGAAGCAATCAGAATAGAAAAGGGGTCTAATGAGAAAACACTACCCATATGCACATGAGACAAACACAAACATTTCACTCAGTCAATCAAGAAAGGGCATACAAACGGTCTAGGACTATCGCAAAGTGCTCATCTATTGCTAATTACATGGGGGAATACTACTAATATTTGGTGGTCATCTAGAAATTTTGATCGGTGGAAGACTCCATGATGTCTGCTCCAGCCTCGTCTTCAAAATCATCATCACTAGGATCGGAATCGGTGTCGTTGATGATGATGTAGTCCTCGGGGTGTATCTCCTTGGGTTCTTCTTCTTCTTCTATTGGTGTCGGTCCTCCCATGAATACTCCGATCTTCTTGACTAGGTCGTCATTCTTCTCCAGTAGGTCTTGATTTCCTCCTCATATCCATCGCGTGTAAACTTGAGTTCTTCATCAAGCTCGATGATTCTAGTCTTTTCCTTCTTCAAGTCCATCATGTCTGCGCACATCTGGTTCTCCTGACATCGAATGTGCTGGTTTAACTCCTGGATGAAAGCTGCAATGGATCTATCCTTCCTGCTGCTGATTACTTCCCATTGATCATATCGGCGTCCACATATTTGGTAGATAGTGTCCTTAAGCTCCCTATTGTAGACTTCTCCAATGCGTCCCATGGTAATGTGGGCTGCCATGCTCTTTCCTAGGCTCCAGGTGGGTGCTTCAAAAGAAAACTCTATGGGTTTAGAAGTTGGCAAGAAGGTCCTTCCTGGAACTTGTACTTGAACCATCCAGCGCTCCTCTTCAGGTAAAGTGGCGTTGTATGTTCCGGTGAAGCTTGGTATTCCAATGTTCAAGTACCTAGTGACTTCCTTCAAGTGGCGTCCAAAAGGTGTGTCTTCATCTGGTTGTGCAAACTTGTTCTTCATCTCCATCATCCTAAAGAGTAGAAAATGGAGAGGAGTCAAAAATGAGTAGAGAAGTGTGACCTAGGGTTTATCTTAGTGGTCATGTCCTACACTCAGTGTGTGCTCTAATACCATCTTGTAGCGACCCAACCTCAGATGGCCAAGTATCTGTGCTTCAGTGTCATCCCTGGATCGGTAATGTTGACACACACAGTACTCGAAGGATTTATAACAGAGTGGCAATCACACACTTATTACATCGAATGTCTCAAAAGAGAACTTATTACAACAATATGGCTTAAGGCCATCTAATACGATAACACCGGAAGGCTTGGAAGATAAAGTGAGTCCATTAACTCCAACGGCATAGTTGAGCTGCACGGCAACGACCTAACGAACCTTACTCCTCCTCTGAAAAGTCTGCAACATAATACGTTGCAGCTCGAAAGCGGGTCAGCACATGGAATATGCTGGCAAAATAACACAGTAGAGCAAGAACTGAATAATTCCATCACTACATGCATATTTGGCTGGTGGAAAGCTCTATGGTTATAGTTTTTGCGAAAAGCCAATTTTTCCCTACAACAAAGGAATATATTTTTAATTTAACCATCATGGTAGTTGAACAACATTGAGAAGGTTCCTCCAACCCAATCCGAATTAAAGTGATTAACATCCCAACAATATTAACTAAGAATGATGAGATACATGTGATAACCCAAATACTAGATACTCAAGAATTGTCCATAACCGGGGACACGGCTAACCATGATTAGATTATACACTCTGCAGAGGTTTGTGCACTTTTCCCCACAAGACTCGATCGCCTCCGTTGGATTTCTCGCACTACAAGGTTTTTGAGAAACAGATGACCGAGGCACAGTCTTTCAGAAACATTAACTCTCTACTCCGGATAGACCATACCAAACCTACATCCCACTACCTGCTGATCTGCCTCTTCAAGAGCTTCACGTAACTTACTCAACTATGCTAGAGCCCATAGTAGCATGTGGCTGCACACGGAAGTTTCTAGCATGAATCATCTCAGTTCCCTTTGAGCCTGGGTGGCGGTCCATAGGAAGATCACACTTGTACTCCGGGATTTCCAAAAAAATACACACAACACTGGGTACTCCAGGTGCCTCAATCCACCCAGATGTTAATTTTAGTTGCCACATTAAGTTGAACCATTAATTAACAAACTCACATCTATCATGAATTTCACTCAAACCCAAACAACGTCTACGAGCATAGCATAGCAATATAAGCAATGCGTAGATGTAACTCCCAAGGGTTTGAATGTAACAGGGTAATAGGTTCTACCTCATCAACTACTTCCCAACCCACATGTTAATGACATCCTAATCATGCAATGTTTGAGGATTGGAACTAATGCATAAAAACTGGGTGATAAAAGGGATATGATCAAAGTGTTACTTGCCTTGCTGACGGTCTGCGAAACCTAGGGACTCATAGTAGCACGCTTCGCACTCCGGGTGTTCTGTCGCAAACAAGCAATAACATACATAAGCAACAAGCAAAGATGCGCAAGCAAAACTCAAATAGAAGAGGTTGACCAGAAGGTTCAACTTATGAACTCCGGTTCACAAAAAGAATCAAATCAAACTGAGCAACGAAACTCAAACAGCGAAAGAAAGAAGCTTCGTTTACTAATCTGAACCTAGGTCAAAATTTTACAGTAGAAAAAACTTATTTAAGTTGGTTAAATGGAAAGAGGGTCTCGAGACGAAGATCTAGGCGCTTGAATCGCCTGATTCCGACTAAGGAGCGAAAAGATAAACAGAAACTAAGATCGGATCAGAAATCACGATCAGAAAACTCGCGGAATAAATCCGATAAAAGAAAACTGACGAACAGACTGAAGAACAAGCATTCGTTAGCTGTAACTAACTGGCGAAAACCGTTCGTTAAAACGAACGTACGGACGAACATCCGCTAACTAGAAGAACCGAGAAAAAACGGCGATCCGAAAAAAACGAATCTAGGGTTTTCTAAAAAACCGAACGGTTCTTAAAAAAACTGGCGGCTCGGATCCGGCGGCTACCTCCGGCGAGGGCCTCCAGCGAGGCGAGGTGGCGGAGCGGCGGCTTGCGGGGCGGCGGCGGCTAGCGGCGGCGGCGGCGACTTAGCGCGGCGGCGGCGGTGACTGAGCGCGGGCGGCGGTGACT
>NC_041382.1:697052129-697148391 GCF_002162155.2 Triticum dicoccoides | reverse complement strand
GGCGGTGACTGAGCGCGGGCGGCGGGGTTGGCGCGGGGCGGTGGTGGTGGTGGTGGTTTGGGGCGGCGGGGGTGGTGGCTATATAAAGGGCGGGGCGGGGCAGGGCGGCTTGCTTGGAGGAGGGGCAAGCGGCGGCTTGCGGCGGAGTCCGGCTCGGACTCCTAGTCCGAGCGGCGGTGGGGCGGCGCGCGCGGGGAGCCGACAGCGGCTGCGGGCCGGCCTGGCTCGGCTGGGCCTTAGGCCTAGTCGGGTGCGGGAACTATTTTTTAAAATGATTCCGCCGACAGAAATTAAATCCTAGAAAAATAAATAAAAATCTAAAAATGCCAAAATAAATTTTCATTGTATAAATAAAATATTTAGAACGAGATGAAGATTTTCTTGGCCCTAAAATGCAACTTTGAAAATGTGCAATTTTTCTAATGCAAACAAAAATTGCAATAAAATCCAAATAAAACAAATATTTGATTTTAATATTTTTCCTCCTATATTTCAATTATCTTGGAGAAGTCATATTATCTCCTCTCATATATTTTAATATGAAATATTTTCGGAGAGAAAAATAATTAAAACCAAAATCCTCGTTCAGATTTGATAAAAATCAAATATCAAAACCGGGGAAATCCCCAACTCTCTCCGAGGGTCCTTGAGTTGCTTAGGATTTCGAGGATCGCGAGACGAAATGCAAATAAAATATGATATGCATGGATGACTATGTATAACATTCCAAATTTAAAAATTTGGATGTTACAGTTTTCCTCTCCCCCACTTCACCTTGCCGTTTTATTTGCCCTCTTTATGATTCGCCGTTTTCTTTCTGGATCTGTTTTTGAGTGCAATCTTGTTGCGTAGTCACAGTGACTCAAGAGAACACCAAATTGTGTGATTTCTCCAATACCAACAACAATGATATTATTGGCACTCCGATTGCTCCTCTCGCCACTAGTGCGGAGTCTTGTGATATTAATACCACTTTGCTGAATCTTGTTATGAAAGTTCAATTTTCCGATATAACTAATGAGGATGTCGCATCCCATCTTAACACATTCATGGAATTATGCGATATGGAAAAGAAAAAAGATGTGGACAATGATGTTATGAACATCAAAAGTTTGGTTTTTTTCTTTGCCTAGCAATAGTATCGATTCTTGGGATAAGTGCAAGGATGCTTTTATTACTAAATGTTTTCCACCCGCAAAAATTATTTCCCTTAGAACCCAGATCATGAATTTCAAGCAACTTGAACATGAGAATGTTGCACAATCTTGGGAAAGGATGAAAATGATGCTAAGGAATTGCACAACTCATGGGTACAATCTTTGGATGATCATACAAAAAATTTATGCGGGGTTGAATTTTGTTTCTCATAATCTGTTAGATTCCGCCACGGGTGGTACTTTTATGGAAATTACTTTGGGTGAAGCCACCAAATTGCTTGATAATATCATGGAAAATTATTCACAATGGCATACTGAAAGAGCTCCTACTAGTAAAACAGTTAATTCGATTGAAGAAATTTCTTCTTTGAGTGAAAAAGTTGATGCTCTTATGAAATTGGTTGCTAATAAAATTGCTCCTATTGAATTTAATGATGTGCCTTTTCTACTTTGATTGAGCAAAATAGTGATGCCGTAGATGTGAATTTTATCTCAGGAAACAATTTCAGTAGCAATGCTTATAGAGGTAAATTTTAATCCTAGGCCTTTTCCTAGTAATTGCTCTAATAATTATGGTAATTCCTATGGTAATGCTTCTTATAATAATAATAGGATCCCCACTGATCTTGAGAATAATATTGAAGAATTTATCAACACTCAAAAAGTTTTCAATGCTACAATGGAAGAAAAGTTGAATAAGATTGATGATTTGTCTAGAAGTGTTGATAGAATTTCTCATGATGTGGAAAATCTCAAGATGAAAATTATTGTGCCTAAGGTTGAGGAATCAATTAAAGATCTTTATGTTTCTATGGACGAATGTAAGAAAAGAACCTCTATGCTTAGAGCTAGAAGAGAATTTTCAGAAAAAGCGTTTTCTAGTGATTGCTTTCATAAAAGTGATGAATATCTTAAAATGATTGGTGTTTATTCTATTGATTCCTTGTTTAGTAAAATTAAAATTGATGATAAAGGAACTAGAGAAGAGTCAACTTTAGCTATAAGGCGTCTCGATAATTCGGAGGGTGAAAATCTTGTTGAGAAAATTGATAAAAGTGGGTTTGAAGACATCAAAACTTTAACTAGTGATGTGCCCACTCTTTTGGATTACAAAGACTTTAATTATGATAGTTGCTCTGTGATTGAGTATATTTATTTGTTGCAATCCATGATGAATTCACCCCATGCTTATGAACAAAATAAAGCTTTTACTAAACATATTGTTGATGCTTTGATGAAAGCTTTGGAAGAAAAATTGGAATTAGAAGTTTCAATTACTAGAAAATTGCATGATGAGTGGGAACTTACTATCAAATTCAAGATTAAAAATTATGAGCGTTTTGCTTTATGTGACTATGGTGATAGTATTTCTATAATTCTGAAATTTTTATGTGATGTGCTTGGTCTTACCGATATTGAAGAATGTTCTTTGAATTCGTACTTGGTGGATTCTACTATTAAAAAGACTATTTGAAGAATTAATGATGTTCTTATTCTTGCAAATAGGAATTATGTGCCCATATATTTTATTGTTCTTGATGTTGATTGCAATCCGTCTTGTCCAATTATTCTTGGTACACTAGTAGAAAAGGGGTCTTTCGTTCAGGCCTGGCCAGCCCATTAGTCCCAGTTCTTCCATGAACCGGGACCAATGGATGCATTCATCCCGGTTCGTGAGCCCAGGGGGCCGGCCAGGGCCTCGTGGGCATTGGTCCCGGTTCGTATGGACCCATTTATCCCGGTTCCAGGCACGAACCGGGACCAATGGGCCTCGCTCCTGTCCCACAAACATTGGTCCTGATTCTTGGCTCGAACCGGGACAGAAGGTTGGGCTTTAGTCCCGGTTCCAGCCATGAACCAGGACAAATGAGTTGCCTATATATACCCCGTCGCTGCAGCAGAGCACTCCACAGTGCTCAGCTTTTTCTGGCCGGCGAGGAGAGGGCATTTGGGTGCTCTAGCTCACCTCCTATGCACACGAGGTGTTTGATGAAATGCCCAAGCCACGCTAGTTAAGCTTTATCCTCTCGAAGCTCGACCTCCAAGCTCCATTTTCCCCGAGATTTGTCTAGGTTTAGCGGTCCGTCACGTCCCGTCCCCGTCTGCACAGCCGTCGATCGCCTGCACCGATCTCGTCGCCTGCACCACTGTGGTGAGCCTCTTATCTTCTTCCGGAAGAAAAAAAACTCTTACTTTAGATAGATACTTGTCTAATTTTCTTACTTTTATTATTTCTTGTGCTTATATAGGCGATGGTTTTGGTATCCGCCCCCGTCGGCCCTCGTCCTGGCTATGATTCGGATGTGGTATATATTATCTTTTATAACTATTTGGTTCATTTATTGTTTATGACAATTATGCCCATCAAGTTGAGATAGATTTTATTTATGTAGGAGGTAGTTGAACCGGAAATTCCAACCGACCCTATTGTCGTGAGGTTAAATTTAGTTGAAGAAGAAAACAATTACTTGAAGGAAAAAATAAAAAAAATTGAGGAGGAGAAGATGATATTGGAGTTGCATGTTGCGGGATGTCGTCGATGATCACAAGATCAAGATGGATGCAATGCGGTTGAAGATGAGAAATATTAGAAAATATGCCATTCATACCGAGGCTTGGTATCATTATGCCGTTGGATCAATTTTTACCTTGGTTGTGATTATGATCGCATTTATTGTTGCATTGAAAGGTTTCACATAGTTTCAATGTATGGTTTAACTAGTAGATCTGGAGAGCTATATGTTGTTCAATGAGAACTATGTATGTACTTTGTTTTTAATGTGATGATGAACTTCTATTAATTTGGTCACTTATCTATCCATGAGAGCTATATGTACTAAATTAATGATGTAGCTTTGAATGGTGCATTTTATACACGAAGGGCATCCAGTTTTTGCCGTAAGCCTCTCTACTTTCTTGCACATGCTATGTGGGTGAAATGACGATACCATGCCAACTTTCAACCTTCTCAGAGTTCATTTGTAGTGCTTTTCAATTTCAGGGTCTTATAGCTCAAAATAATCAGTAAATGCATGAAAAATAACAAATGAAGTCAGAAAGGGTTGAAAATTGATGATGTGGATTTGAATGCTGCATTTGTAACACAGAAAAATTATGGAGTTCAAAAAGTTCAAATAAATGAAATCCCTTTGTAACAGACGAGTTTTCGTATGAAACCCTGATACTTCAAAAGAGAATGTGCATTTTGTACACGAAGTGCATCCAGTTTTTGCCGTAAACCTATCTACTTTGTTGCACATGCTATGTGGGTGAAATGATGATACCATACCAACTTTTAACCTTTTCAGAGTTCATTTGTAGTGCTTTTCAATTTCAGGGTCTTATAACTCAAAATAATCAGTAAATGCATGAAAAATAACAAATGAAGTCAGAAAGGGTTGAAAATTGATGATGTGGCTTTGAATGGTGCATTTTGCACACAGAAAAAGTATGGAGTTCAAATAAGTTCAAAAAATGAAATCCCTTTGTAACAGACGAGTTTCCGTATAAAACCCTGATACTTCAAAAGAGATTGTGCATTTTGTACACGGAGTGCATCCAGTTTTTACCGTAACCCTCTCTACTTTCTTGCACATGCTATGTGGGTGAAATGATGATACCATACCAACTTTCTACCTTTTCAGAGTTCATTTGTAGTGCTTTTCAATTTCAGGGTCTTATAACTCAAAATAATCAGTAAATGCATGAAAAATAACAAATGAAGTCAGAAAGGGTTGAAAATTGATGATGTGGCTTTGAATGGTGCATTTTGAACAAAGAAAAACTCTAGAGTTCAAATAAGTTCAAAAAATGAAATCCCTTTCTAACAGACGAGTTTCCGTATGAAACCGTCATACTTAGAAAGAGATTGTCCATTTTGTACACGAAGTGCATCCAGTTTTAGCCGTAACCCTCTCTAATTTCTTGCACATGCTATGTGGATAAAATGATGATACCATGCAAAAAGAAAATTAACTAAAAAACTTTTATAAAACTCTAGTAGCAAAAGGAATGAACTAAAAAGCTTTTATAAACCTCTAGTATTTTTTAAACTAAAATTATATAAAATTCATGCCACTGAGATTATGAAAGTATTTTCTGTTCAAAACATGAAAAGCAGAAAGAAACAAAATAAACTTTAATAAAAAGTAGAAACAAAATTAAATAAATTAAAATTTAAGAAAATAAATAAGTAGAAACAAAATTAAATAAATTAAAATTTAATAAAATAAATAATTAGAAACAAAATAAAACAAATTAAAATTTAATATAATAAATAAGTAGAAACAAAATAAAATAAAATAAACTTTTATAAAATAAAGAAGTAGAAACAAAATAAACTTTATAAAAGTAAAATAAATAAACTTTAATAAAATAAATAAACTTTAATAAAATAAATAAAAATAGCAACAGTAAGGTTTTTTGTTGTAAGTAGAAACAAAATAAAATAAATAAAGCAACAAAAAAAATAAAAAAAAGTGCCAACTACTCGGCCACCACGGCCTGAATACAACTGGAAACCCTACCATGGGCCAGGATTCAGGCCCGTAGAAGGCCCAGTAGGCCCATCAGGCATAGCGGTGACAATTAGGCTGGTAAGCCTGCAATCGAGAGGAGCTCGAGAAGGGTGCGGCAGTGGGGCTTATAAACCACTCCGCGCCCCTCTCAACTAGCGAGGTAGGACTAAAGTTTTGGCCACGGGGAGCACGGGGCCTTTGGTCCCGGTTGGTGGCACCAACCGGTACCAAAGGGGGGCATTCGTACCGGCTGGTGGAAGGTACGAATGCCCCCCTTTGGTAGAACCGGTAGGAATGCCCCCTTTGGTACCGGTTGTTGCCACCAACCGGGACCAAAGGCCTCCCCTTCCCACCCTTTGGGCTGCTGAAAAGAGACCTTTGGTCCCGGTTCGTAGCACCAACCGGGACCAAAGGTGGTATTGGTCCCGGTTGGTGCTATGAACCGGGACGAAAGGTGTGACTATATAAGCCCATACTTAGAAAAATTTGCCCAACTGCTCCCATTCGCCCCCGATGCCGCCAGGCCGCTCCTCTCGTCGCCGACTCCGCACCCTACCCCGACACCGCCCGACGCCGTCCGACGCCGCCCGCCGCACGTCCTCCACCCCGACGCCACCTAACAACGCCCCGACGTCGCCGGACGCCGCTGGACGCCGCCCAACTTCGCCGCCGCCGACGCCCTCGATGCCAACTGCCTCGACACCGGCCGCCGTGCCCTGCCACCCCCTGTGAGCACACCTGCCGCTCCACGTGCTCTTGTGTGCGCCCGCCCCGACGCCGGCATCGCTCCTCGAGCACCTGCGCCCCTGCCCTGCCCCGTTCGTGCCGGCACCGCCATGCCCTGCCCGGCCCCTAGAGCTTTCCTTTATATATTTTTATTATATATATATATATATATGCTATTTGTTTAGATGTTTTTAGATGTTTTTAGTTGTTCATAAAAGAAATTTAGATGTCAAAAATGTTTTTTATGTTCATATATAGAAAGTTTTTATAAAAATGTATATATGTATGTATGTTATCTGTGTATATATGTTCATATATGCAAAAGTTAGATTTTTAGAAAAGTTTTATCTATATATGTTCTCTGATTTAGTACATTAATTTTAGGTTAGTTTCATTTTTAGAGAAGTTACATATATTTAGGAAGAAGGAATAGAAGGAAAGAAGGAAGAAGAAGAAAAAGTTTTATATATGCAAAAGTTACATTTTTAGAAAATTCTATATATCTAGCCAGGAAAGGAAAGAAGAAGAAAAAGAATGAGAGAAAAAAGGAAAATAAGAAGAGGAAGAAAGGAGAAGAAGAGGAGAAATAAATAAGAAGAGGAAAAAATAAGAAAAAGAAGAGGAGAAGAAGAAAGGAATAGAGGAGAAGAAGAGAAAATAGAAATCTATTTTCTCTTCTTCTCCTTTATTCCTTTCTTCTTCTCCTCTTTTTTTCTTCTTTTTTTTCTTCATTGTCGATATACCCCCTCCCGATAACTTCGTTTAGTTTTAGGATTATTTTAGTTTATGTTTAGTTCAGGATGAAGGAAAAGAAAAAGAAGAAGAAGAGGAGAGGAAGAAGAGGAGAAATAAATAAGAAGAGGAAAAAAGGGGAAAAGAGAGGAGAAGAAGAAAGGAATAGAGGAGAAGAAGAGAAAATAGAAATTTCTTCTTCTCCTCTTTTTTTCTTCTTTTTTTCTTCGATCTTCTCCTTTATTCCTTTCTTCTTCTCCTCTTTTTTTTCTTCTTCGTCTTCTTATTTTTATCAGGTATGTCGTTGTCGATATACCCCGTCCCCATTAACTTCGACATGAGGGGGGGAGGGGTCGCCGAGGGTTTGAGGGGTGAGGGGTGGGGACTAGGTAGGGTAGAGGGTCGAGGGTCGCCGAGGGGTCGAGGGGTCGTCGTATGTTGTCGTTGTCGATATATCCCCTCTCGACCGTGATAACTTATACCACGGGAGCACCCCCCGGCCCTCTCGCTCGACCAAAACTCTTGAGGACACCCAAACCCTAGAAAAAAACGATGTCGGTCTCCTACCCCCTCTCGCCGCGCCCCTACCCGATCGACAAACTCTCTTGAGGCCACCCAAATTTACCAAGTTAAAAGCGCCTTGTCGTCGAGGCCACCCCAAACATTAGAGAAGCGTCGAGGCCAGGACACTAATATGATTCCTTATTGTGCTTAGCTAGCTAGTTCAACGTTTGCCACTAATATATCCATCTGTCATGTTTGAATAATAATTGCCATGTTGTAAATATTTGCAGAAACTATGGATCCGCACCCCCGAGGTGAAGCACAAGAAGCGGTGTTGGGGGAGATAATCGCACACGGAAGTGATGTCGTCTTGTCATTTCTCAATGTCACATGCACCGATGGTCTGGAAACACAGGATGAAGAAGCAGGCTACGACAATGATGATCAAACAATGGAGGAGGAAGGACACAGTGATGACGGCTCCGGTGACCGAACGGAGTGGGAAGGACACCGTGATGACGGCTCCGGTGACCGAACGGAGTCCGGCGAGGTATATATATATTAATTAAGCATGTGTTGACTATAGCTAATTGATGCATTAATTGTTTTTGGTATGTACACATATTAACTCTCTTCTTTTTCTTCTTTTCTAGCCCTCCGGATCAAGCAACACTTCGATAACGAGACGAGGCACGAAGAGAAAGTTGCGCAGAAATGAAAGGTACACGTTCGTCGAAATTGATCGCGCTGGCCAACCAATTGAACCCCTCCGGACCAAGCAAAAATTTAATGCTCAGTGCGGGGTTCTAGTTAGGGACATGATCCCGATCAGCATCGAGCAATGGTGGAAGCCTAAGGACAAAGACTCTCAGGTGTCTTATGTCAGAGATAGGCAGAAAGATGATCTTTCGATCGCGCTGCAGGAAAATTTCACCTTCCCGCCAATGGAGGATCTGGAGAATCCAGTTAAAAAGCCAATGATCAAGGCTTATGCTCTTAAGAAGATGGCTGAGCTATTCAGGAGGTGGAAGAATGAGCTGAAATCATCGTTTGTCGACCAAGACAAGACTCCAGAATTCATCGGCCGGTTTGAGAAGATCAAAGATCAGTGGCCCGCATTTGTCACCAAAAAGAAACATTAGACAGCAGCGAAGATGTCAGCGACAAATAAGAAAAATGCTGCAAAGAAGAAGCATCACCATCGCACGGGGTCAGGTGGCTACCTGAAAGCGCGGCCGTTGTGGGACAAGGCTGAGAATGACCTCATTGCTAAAAGGATCGAACCAGAGACGCGACGCTGGCCAGACCGTTGCAGGACTTGGTTCTTTAGAGTTGGGGGGAAATTGGACCCTGTAACAGGGAAGTGCGTTTGGACCAACGAGCAGCTGAACACACCCATCGTGAAGCTTCAGGAGTGTATCGAAAAGGCGCAGCAAGGGACGTTCATTCCGGATAGAGAGAACGACGAGCTCATAGAGGCCCTCGGGAATCCTAAGCACCATGGACGGACACGAGGCACGCTAGGCTCCCTTCATGGAAGGCTGGATTTCCCGACGTAGGCGGTTACAAATGCCAGGAGGAAGAAGAAAAAGGAGCTGACCCAACTACAGGAGCTGCACGCAAGGGTACAAGCGCTAGAGGAACGAGACGAGGCCCGTAACGCGTGACCTGCCGAAGCTGCTACACCGAAGCTACCCCGCCATCTTAGTGGAGAAGCAGCGTAGCTTCCACGGAGCTGCTTCAGGACCCTGTCTTTAGGCTCCTTCTAGCTACCCCATGGACTTAATCACGGAGTCTCACAATTGCCACCTTATGACACAATGGATGAATATGAAAGTCAAGGCGGCTGTTGGCTCTGTTGCACGTCCTGAACCTGGTGCAACTTTTCACTGACGGCCGATTCCAGAAGGATATGCTAGGGTGATGGTCGATGAAATCACAGAAGGATTTGAGGACCTCCAGCTTGACCACCCTACGGGTGATAGGGAGACTCGGCTGGGTTCTGCTCTGAGGACTCCATGCCTATGGCGGAAGGAGCCCATCAAACTTCCGAACTGGACGCCTCCGCCTCCTCCTCCTCCGGCGAGTCACGGCACTCCGCCTCCTCCACTGCCTCCTCCTCCGGCGAGTGATCAGGGCACTCAACCTCCTTCTCCGGCGTGTGGCGGCACTCCGCGTCCTTCTCCGCCTGCGCCGGCGCACACTACAGCACAACACTGATGTAACGACAAGAAAACTGCCGGGAGATGTCTCTTTAAAGGGCAGTTAAACTGCCGGGACAGTAGTTCTCCCGGCAGATAGAACTGCCACGAGAACGGCTGCCGGGGATTCCTTGTCACGGCAGATAAACTTCTCCCGGCAGTTTTTCTGCCCTTACTCCTGTATTTGCCGGCAGTCCATTTTCTCCCGGCAGATTGGGCATACCACGTGAAACTATAATTGCCGGCAGTCAAACTGCCGGTATGAGCATGTTTACCCGGCAGTTATTGTGCCACCCATTGATTTCACTAGCAAATGT
Organism: Triticum dicoccoides; assembly: GCF_002162155.2. Classification (NCBI taxonomy): domain Eukaryota; kingdom Viridiplantae; phylum Streptophyta; class Magnoliopsida; order Poales; family Poaceae; genus Triticum; species Triticum dicoccoides. The sequence goes on along the minus strand of NC_041382.1, from coordinate 697,138,237 downwards.
TCTAGGCATCCATATTGTGTAATATCCATTCATTATATGTCTAGGAAATCAGGAAATGTCACACAATTTATACACGCACTTCTATCAAAGTACATGTAGGCCTCATCGAAGACCTTAAAGTTCATTTGATAAACATTAACGACCATATATATAAGGAGGTTGTGCCACAAAAGAGTACATATATATGTTTGCCGCACAACCAAAATAAAGTAGTGCCACAAGAGGAGGTTTACATATGTTTCTATATGTGTGCCAACCAAAATGAGCATATGAAGTCTCAAGGTTCAACAAACTAGACATATGAAATTATCAGTCCACCAACTCAGTTTTAGGTATTCCAAATATTCAAGAGCTTGAAGATCTTCATGTTAGAGTTATATTAATATTGTCTTTTGGCCTTTTGCATTCTAGTCTATTAGCATCCTCTTGTGAACTTGTGTACCATAACACTTCCAAACCATAGTGAACTTGTGTACCATTGGAAACCTGCAATATATTGGAAGATGTTACATGCATCAGTTGCATTCAGAACTCAAGGAAGATGTCACAGCAATCACATACAACAGCTACATATATTATAAAATATAGAGCAACCAGTAACATCTCTAGAGTAATCTTATATAGTAGAGAACATTTCCTGGACATCCACATGTCCCTTTTTATCATCTTAACAGTAGCCAGCTTATCTTGCTTCTCATCAAAATATAATGTGCAAAGTCTATACAAATATTAATAGGAAGATGTTACAGCAATCACATACAACAGCAGCAAGCTTATCTTGAGGACCTCCTTGGTGCTCTATTGAGCTTGTGTGGAGGGCGTGCTCGGGGGAGGAAATCTGCGGAGGAGGATGGTGGCGAGGGACGACGGCGAAGGAGGATGGTCACCGGCGGATTGCTTGGGGGCGACGGCGCTGCTCTGGAGCGTGGTTGGAAGCGACGGCGCGGTAGTGGTCTGGGTGGAGGGCGCGGCACTGGGGTGTGGTTGGGACGGCGGAGGAGCTGCGGTGGTGGGGGCAACGGTGTCGGTGCTCTGGGTGGAGGGCTACGGCAGCGGCGGCGGCTGGGGGCGACGGCGGTTGGGGGCTACGGCAGCGACGGCGGTTGGGGGCGACGGCGGCGGCAGCGGGATCTAAGGCTTTGGGGCGGCAGCGGCGGTAATGGTGTAGGGCTCGATTTGGGCATGGATTGGGGGGAGGCAAGATGTGGTCTGGTTTTTTTTCTTTTTGAGGGCCGGCGCGTCTAAGTTCCTGCGGGCCTAAAGTTTCATCACCCGCGCGCTTTTTTCTCGCTAGCGCGCGCCTAGGCCCGATTGTTTTTTGTCTCGCCAAACATGATCCCGGCTGTATATGGGCCGTTTTCTAGATGTCCCGGCAGATTATGAGCCCTAAATTTTACCGGCAGTGGGTGGGCCGGTGTTGCTCAAGTTCTCCCGGCAGTTTCTTTGTCCTAAGATGATTGTGTCAGCAGACGCTAATGTGCCAGCAGATCGTTTGCCCTTGAACGGGTATTTCTCCCGGCAGTTAATTGCCCCTAAACAAGTGTTGTGGTGTAGTGGCACCCGAGCAGCTACCAGCCTCCTTCTCCGGCGTGTGGCGACACTGTGCCTTCTTCTCCGCCTGCGCCGGCGCGCCCGAGCAGCCACCAGCCTCCTCCTTCTCCGCCTCGCCTGCAAGGGCGGAAGAGACCCGCCGCCACCCTGGCTGCTCCGGCATGTCGTAGTCCTTCTCCTCCGCCTCGTAAGCAAGCACGAAAGAAGATAGCCGCAGCCGCTCTGTCTCCTCCGGCGTCTAGCAGTACAGCCAGAGGCAGTTAATACAGATTTGGTTCACCTCTCAAGCCTCTAGAGAAGTTACCATGCGAGAGGACCATGGAAGAAAATGTGAGGATCGTGGAAAAATAAGTGAATGACTTATTTGAAGGGGTGAAAGCAAAGATACATCCACCTCCGGAGGAGAAGGTAGACCGGGTGAAAGAAAAGCGCACGCTCGATGCCCTGAGGAAAGCACTAAAGTCTCCGCCGAAAACTAACTATGAGCGCATTACTGCAAAGGTATATATCGAAGCGGAGCGGTCTGGAAATACTATTAGTGATCGAAGGTTAGCAGAACGATGAGTTGGAAAAAATTGCCCAGCTCGGCAAAAAAGCGGACCAATCGTGCCCCCCGCTCAAGGTGTCTAGCAATATCGTCGCTAATGATCCGGGGATGGTGCCCGGTTATAGCAATCTTGGAGATTACCTGCCTGACGATGTACATTATGATTTCTTGGAGGTGGACGACCACAAATATGAGTACGGGAAGCCTCTCGTCAAAGATGAAAGATCTCTAACAACGATGATGCGAAGATTCCATGATTGGTACATGAAAACCTGCAGAGAGTCTGGGGGGACGAATACTTTGTATCTGAGAGTTAAAGAGGAGCATGACCTCGTTGGAATTGATTTGTTGACTGTTCCATTTGAGGAGTTCTTCCAGTGGTTCAATCAAAAGGCCCTTGATAAATTAACGGTCACTTTCTGTTGTCTATAAGTACTACTTCAGTCATTAAGTCTCTCTATATATATAGCTCAGCTCTTTCATTGCATGTATATATGATTATCCTCACTATATTATGCAGATTGAAGATCGTCGAGTGCAGAAAAGTAGAAATGTATGATATTGGGTTCGTTAACACAAATCTCATAGATAAATTTGAGGTTGAAAAGAAGGCCGATGATGATGAGGCCAACTTGCTGAAATCATTGATAGTAAATCAAAACAAAGATAAAATACTCTTTCCTTACAACTTCGAGTGAGTGTTACTGTCTTGTGCATATTCGGTTTCCCATATTACTCGAGCGAGGTTATAGTAATGTAATTGATGAGTTATGCATGCATGCGCAGCTTCCAGTATATTCTCCTGGATATTAAGCTTGAGCAGGGACTAGTAACCGTCTTAGACTCGAGATGAAAATCTCCCGAGACCAATGCGGACATGACTAAAATGCTCAAGAAGTAAGTTCAATCGATCATTATCGCATTATATCAGCAACTTTTTGTTCATTTCCTGATATCAAGTAATTGTTTTCTTTGTCTCACAGGGTTTGGAAAGTATTCACTGCACAAGCTCCGGGACTGCCGGGGGAGCTGCGATGGACATACCCGAAAGAAAGTAGTACTAGCTAGCTAGTTCCGCGCATCTCGATCCCGTTGATTCTAGCTACTTTCATCAATGCCATTTATAGATGCTTCATTATCAGTTTGATTGACCTCTATTTCTCGTAAAGTGCTTGTGGCAGGAACAAGGGAATGATTTATGTGGATACTACGTGTGCGGGTTCATCTACAACGCGACTTGCAAAGATAAGAGGGGCTACTCTAAAAGACAATTTGATGTGCGTAAGCAATAATATTCATAATTTGATTTTATTACACCATCATTTCTGTTGAGTTTCATTCATATATATGTATTAAACCCTGAGGGAGTCCTGGATTAGGGGGTCTCCGGACAGCTGGACTATATCCTTTGGCCAGACTGTTGGACTATGAACATACAAGATTGAAGACTTCGTCCCGTGTCCGGATGGGACTCTACTTGGCGTGGAAGGCAAGCTAGGCAATACGAATATGGATATCTCCTCCTTTGTAACCGACCTTGTGTAACCCTAGCCCCCTCCAGTGTCTATATAAACCGGAGGGTTTTAGTCCGTCGGACGACATACAATCATACCATAGGCTAGCTTCTAGGGTTTAGCCTCTCTGATCTCCTGGTAGATCAACTCTTGTAATACTCATATCATCAAGAACAATCAAGCAGGATGTAGGGTTTTACCTCCATCAAGAGGGCCCAAACCTGGGTAAACATCACGTCCCCTGCCTCCTGTTACCATCCACCTTAGACGCATAGTTCGGGACCCCCTACCCGAGATCCGCCGGTTTTGACACCGACATTGGTGCTTTCATTGAGAGTTCTACTGTGTCGTCACCATAAGGCTTGATGGCTCCTTCGATCATTGCTAGCGATGCGGTCCAGGGTGAGGCTTTCCTCCCCGGACAGATCTTCATATTCGGCGGCTTTGCACTGCGGGCCAACTCGCTTGGCCATCTGGAGCAAATTGAGAGCTACGCCCCTGGCCATCAGGTCAGATTTGGAAACTTGAACTACACGGCCGATATCCGCGGAGACTTGATCTTCGACGGATTCGAACCCATGCCGTACGCGCCGCGCAGTCATGACGAGCATGACGTAACTCTACCGTCAGACAATGTACGGGAGATTTCATCCGCAGCTACTCCGACCTTAAATACGGAGCAAGTCATGCCATCCGAGAGCGGAGGGATGGACCCCACCACGGAGGCCGCACTCTCAGTGGCGATAGAGCCAGATACTGACTTCACCCCTTACGAGAGCCGTGTCGTCGAACCACTGATTTCATCTTCGGCCATGGACTCCGAACCGCTCATATTCGTGCCCGTCGAGTCTGACTGGGCGCCGATCATGGAGTTCACCTCCAAGGATATCTTTCAGCACTCACCTTTTGGAGATGTGCTGAATTCATTAAGGTTTCTCTCCCTGTGAGGAGAACCCTGGCCGAACTATGTCCGGCTAGAATGGGATGTGGAAGATGAAGAAATTCGCTGCCCACCCACCACCCACTTAGTAGCCACTGTCTACGACTTAACCGACATGCTCGACTTCGACTCCAAAGACATCAACGGTATGGACGACGATGCAGGAGACGAACCGGAACCACCGCCCACAGGGCGCTGGACCGTTACTTCATCACATGACGTATACATGGTGGACACCCCCAACGAAGTCAATGGCGACGAAAAAGCGGAGGATGACCCCTCCAAGAAGTAACCCAAGTGCCGACGTCAGCGGCGCCGCTCTAAGTCCCGCCATAGCAAAAACAGCGATAATAATAGTCCACGCGACTCTGGAAGAGATGACAACTGCACCACCCCGGTGGCAGCAAATGATCAAGATGCAAACTGCAAACATAGTACGGATCTGACGTCCGAACACGATGACGCCGAAGATAAGCCTCATCAATCCCCGTCTAGGGAAGAAAACAGTCCGGATGAAGATGCACCCATCATCCCGGAAACACACTTGGAGCAAGAGAACCTCCGCATAAGGCTTACTACCACAGAGAGAAGCCTGAAGAAACAGAAGCAAAGGCTCAAGGTCGCACAAGATACGCTCAACAACAAGTGGAACAAAGTAACAAAGTATGGTGGAAGTTACCATCCAAATAGCTATCCAAAACGCAAGCTATTACCGGAATTCGATGATGAGGCCTTAGAGCCCATACAGCTGAAAAGTGATACAGCTACCCGGTGAATGCGATAGAGCGGCTAACAAAGTCACGCATAAGTCAACACACGTTCTACGTGAGAACTTGCATCAAAAATCCGGCACGACCAGATCTATCTATGGATCTAGGAAGCGCGCTACGGTACACAACCAACACCGAATACTACAACCGTCCAAACACTATGGCGCATCCCAATACAGGGGTGCCGCACACCCACTATGTTTCACTGATGAGGTGCTGGATCACGAATTCCCAGAGGGATTCAAACCGGTGAACATAGAGGCGTCCGACGGAACCACAGACCCTGGAGTCTGGATAGAGGACTTCATCCTCCATATTCATATGGCTCGTGGAGACGATGTCCATGTCATTAAATACTTGCCCCTCAATCTTAAAGGGCCAACTAGGCACTGGCTGAAAAGCCTCCCCGAAAACTCAATTGGAAGTTCGGAGGAGCTCGAGGACGCTTTCCGGGCCAATTTTCAAGGGACTTATGTCCGACCTCCGGATGCAGACGATTTAAGTCATATAATCCAACAGTCCGGAGAGTCTGCCCGAAAGCTTTGGAACAGGTTCCTCACCAAGAAGAACCAAATAGTCGACTGTCCGGATGCCGAAGCCTTACCAGCTTTTAAACACAGCATCCGAGAAGAATGGCTCGCCAGACACCTCTGTCAAGAAAAACCGAGAACAATGGCAGCCCTAACAAGCCTCATGACCCGCTTTTGTGCAGGCGAGGACAGTTGGTTTGCCCGTAGCGGTTCCAGCGACCCAAGCACATCCGAAGTAAGGGATGGCAATGGTAAACCACGACGCAACAAAAACAAGCAATGAAATAAAGAATGTAGCCCAGATAATACGGCGGTAAACGCCGGATTCAGGGGCTCCCGACCAGGTCAGCGGAAAAAGCCTTTCAAAGGCAGCAGAGAAAGACAATCTGGCCTAAACAAAATTCTTGACAAACTCTATCAGATTCATGGCACCCCAGACAAACCTGCAAATCATACCCACAAAGAATGTTGGGTCTTCAAGCAGGATGGTAAGCTAAACGCCGAACACAAAGGGGAAGAGACACCAAGCGAAGACGAGGATGAACCTCGCCAGCAAAGCGCCGGAGGACAGAAAAAGTTCCCATCGGAGGTTAAAACAGTAAACGTGATCCATGTGACAAAGAGGAGAAGCAATCATGCACTCCGATGCACACGCGCCATACAGCCCGTCACCCCTAGGTCCAACCCCTGGTTGGCCTGCCCGATCACTTTTGATCGTAGGGATCATGACACGCATATCCGATGCGAAGGACTGATGGCCTTGGTGTTAGACCCAATAATAAATGGGTACCATTTCACAAGGGTCCTCATGGACGGCGGCAGTGATCTAAATCTTATATATCAGGACACAGTCCGCAAAATGGGGATAGACCCGACACAAATAAGACACAGTAATACTACCTTCAAGGGAGTAATACCAGGCCAGGAGGCCCACTACACGGGCTCTCTACTACTAGAGGTGGTATTCGATTCTCCCGATAACTTCCGAAGTGAAACGTTAACTTTTCACATCGCTCCATTCCGAAGTGATTTTCAAGCACTACTCGGAAGGGCGGCTTTTGCTCGTTTTAACGCAATACCCCATTATGCTTTTCTCATGCTCAAGATGCCCGGTCCACGAGGCGTCATTACAGTTAGCGGAAACACCAACCGTTCCTTATGTACGGAAGAGAACGCGGCGGCTCTAACAGCCGCACACTAGACGGCCTCACCAACCAGAAAAATGGCAAGTCGTCAAGACCACGGACACGGTTAGACGAGTCCGGCGTTCCATCATACATGCATGAGATTGTTTTTCGAACCCTCATAAACGTTACCAGGGGCTTCCCGCGTGTAATCAGGGCCAGCCCGGCTCAACTAGGCCTCTCTGGAATTTTGATAATTCATTCTTCCTTTTGGCACGGCAACCTTCACCTAAGTTCTTTTCCTTTTGCAGGTGACAATCGTGCTACACCCATCCAGGACATGGCACAACGGAGACACACGCACAGACGTGAAGCAGGGACCCGCCCAAAGGTTTCTTTTTAGATTAAGACCCTGCATAAACCTTTTTTACTGTCTCTTGTTGCTCACATCCTCCGGATACTCCACACAACCGAGAGGGACGCCGGCGTTATTGGCATGTGGCCACGCCAGGATTTTCCACGTACCTGGACACATGGGGTTTGTTACAAAGGGCATTGTTTAGCCCGGTATATGTTATAAAGACCAAACACCTTATGAAGTGTTCGGCGTCGTGTGTTTGGCCCTATATGCATTAGCTCCGAATCATGTCTTTGGTCAAATCTTGGGTTTGCCCGGCTCCCACGTTTTGGTACCTTACGTTCCATTCTATCGGCTAAGGTAGCACTGGGAGAACTACTGCGATTGTGCACTGGTTCATCCGGATGAGCACCTTAATAGAGAAAGACGAAAACTAACTGTCATGATATAGCGAGAGACTGGTCAACCACTCGATGACTAATCGGAATCTTCAGGATTCCTCCGCATTAACGAAGGGCCGTTTCCCGGTCTTGTACATACACGCCCCGTATTCGGACGAGTGCAGAAGTACCAGGGGCTATATAGTAGCCCCACTGTCAAACTCCTATAGCTAAGTGAAAGTGTTAAAGCAATATAGTCCGATTGCCTTGTTCGCTATGCTATCACCTCCTTAATGGACCAAGACGTTGGATCAAGTGTGGATATGCATCTTTTGCGAACACCCCCGCATTATATGCGTGGGGGCGGAAGCCGACGACTGCAAACTTTCAGGTTATATACATATATACATAAATGGCCGCACAAGAGGCATCATAGTACTTTCGGGCAAAAGTATAAATACAACCTTGATTAATTCAGAAAAACATTTTTTGTACAACGGGACTACATGTCACTGGAAAATAATTTTCTTCGAGCACTAAGCCTCTATCGAATGAGCGCCTTCAAGGACTTCTTCAATGTAGTGCTCGGTAGCCACTCGTCCTATGGCCGAACCCTGCGCCGCAACTGTGGTGGCCTCCATCTCCGCCCAGTATGTTTTGACATGGGCAAGGGCCATCCGCGCACCTTCTATGCACGCCGATTCTTTACAGCATCGATGCGTGGCACAACGTCAAGGAATTGTTGCACTAAGCTAAAGTAGCTATTCGGCCTTGGCCCTCCCGGCCACAGGTGATCCACAACGGACCTCATGGCAAGTCCGGACAACGTATGGAGCTCGGCCCAACCGACCAATCGCTCATTCAGCAGCAGCTGATGGATTGGCGCGTGAAACTATGACCAGAACAACTTTTCCACTTCGGGACCTTTCTGGTCCTTGAAGTACTCGGCTGCATCAGCAGCACTTGCAGCCAAATCCATGTACGCGTCCGCAGAAATCCATAGCCGGTCCAGAGGAGCATACTTCGGATCTCCGGACTTAGTACGCAACAAGAAGGGCTTCCCAAACACGATATCTGCAGCTCCTCCTTCGTCGCTCTAATTTTGGAGCGGGCTTCCTTGGCAGTCACCCGGGCCTTCTCCGGGTCCGTCGCCTTCGCTCGGTTTTCTTCTTCAAGAAGCCGGTAACGGTCAGCGGCATATTTTAACTCTACAGCCATATTGGCTATTTTTTCCTTGCTCTCGCAATGTGTGGCCTGTTCGGCCCTTAACTCTTCGGCCGCCTATAAGGCGGCCGCATTGCTACTCCTTGCTTGCTCCTTGGCTCGGGCAAGCTCCGCCCGAAGGGTCTCCACGGTGGCAGCTCCATCTGCAGTCACACTATATTAAAAATACTGGTATCATGCCGCTCTTATTATGTGACGATCACTAGAAAAATCACTCACCCTGTGCCTCGTCAAGCCGCTTGTTGACAAGCATGATGTCGGCATCTGCCGCATCCAGTTGCCGCTTTAGTTCGGCAAACCCATTAGTCCGGCTAGCAACCGGAGCTTCAACTACCTGCACATAAAGGCAGTCTGGTTATTACCTGGGACTGTGATCCTCCGTTTTCCGCCATTCTCGATGACAACCAGAGTCTCAGGGGCAACTATCTGCATGGGCATACCTAACGTATGCGGTACTGTTAAAGGCATACATTATTTCACGTACCTCAAAACCTTTCAGCAGACTCACAAAAGCTTCGTGCAAACCACTTTCTGCGGATGAAATCCTTTCAATTACTGTACCCATTAGCGTATGATGCGGTTCCAAGACGGCATCTTGCCCCACAAGATCCCTCAGCGCGTCCGACCGCACACTATACGAACCCTTGCTGACGCTCTCCTCGGGAGCCGGATACAAGGGATTCCGGGCAGCCAAAGGGTTATCCTCTGGCCCTAGTGGATCCGGAGATACCCTTCGCGAAAACACTTCAAGATCGCCTGCTTCTTGAGCTGGGGAGTCTGGGGGAGGCGTTTCACTCTGCATCATCTCCGGAAGAAGATCCCCCGAAGAGGAACTCTGTCGAGAAGGGCTACGATTCGGACTACAATTTATAAGAATCGGTTATTGTCTTCAGAAGAAAGGTAGGATATCTTCACTACTAAGTACTTTTTGATTACTTACAGCTCGGTAGAGGGCTGATCCCCGCGCGGACATTATGCGGCAAGAATACCCTCCGAGGCAGGACCCTCTGGCAGAGATTTCTTCTCCCGTTTGGAAACCTTAGTTTCTAGATCTTCAGATGTAGTCCTCTTCCTTCCCCGGGGAGAGAGAATGTCAGATTCTTCCTCTGTGTTATCCTCCCTCGCGGAGGCGCTCATTCCCTCGGTTGGAATAGGTAGCGAAGGAGGCCCGCTTTCGCCCTCTTTATTCCCCCCCTTCATCTTCCTTTGAGGGCACTAGACAAGGTGCTAGCTCGAGCATCTTTTCCAGCACCGGATTGTCCAAGCCCCCAGGAAGGGGGGCCAAACACCGGATCATCTTCGCCTTTGTTATCGAGTCCTGGTCAAAGAGCGATTCTTCAGAATGATGTCATGATAAATAAAAGGACAGTGTGTTCGTCCATGGGATTACTTACTTGGGCAGCGAGGGGGTTGCAGCTTAGGCCCACGTCCTCGGTGGTGTCCGAACACTCTATTTGGGGTCCGAAGAACGATTTGTACATCTCCTCGTGCGTCATGCCGAGGAAATGTTGGATAGTGTGCGGTCCTGCCGGGTTGAATTCCCACATGCGGAGGGGTCAGCGTTTGCAAGGCTAGACTCGACGAACCAGCATAACTTGCATTACCATAATCAGACTGAAATCTCCCTCGAAGTGATCTCGGATATGGCTCTGCAGTATTGGCACATCCTTGGCTGGACCCCAGCTCAGCCCCATGCTGATCCATGACATCAGTTGTGGTGGGGGGCCCGAGCGAAAGGTGGGGGCAGCTACCCATTTGGCACTCCGGGGAGTTGTGACATAAAACCACTCCCGTTGCCACAATCCGGACACCTCTGGAAAGGAACCCTTTGGCCATGGAGCGTTAGCAATTTTTCTTATTAAAGCACCTCCGCACGCTGCTTACTGCCCCTCGACCATCTTCGCTTCACATCAAAGGTCTTGAGCCATAGGCCGAAGTGAGGGGTAATGCGGAGGAAGGCCTAACATACGACAATAAATGACGAGATGTGAAGAAGGGAATCCGGGGCCAGATCATGAAAATCCAGTCCGTAATAGAACATAAGACCCCTAACAAAGGGATCCAGAGCGAGGCCTAGTCCTTGGAGGAAGTGGGAGATGAACACAACGCTCCCGTTGGGTTCGGGAGTTGGGACGACCAGCCCTCGGGCGGCATCCTATGCGAAATTTCGATGGTCAGATATTTGGCCTCCCTCAACTTCTTGATGTCCTCCGTCGTGACAGAGGAAGGCATCCACCGGCCTTGAAGGCTGGATCCGGACATGATTGAAGGTCCGAAGCACCTGACCTGAGCTTTGGGTGTTAGAACTCGAGGCAGGGGAAGGATTCAATTGAGCACGGGAGGGAAAAAAGAAAAAGCCTTGTCCCTTTATAAAGGGGATGAATATCAGGCGTCCTCCTCGTGGCCGTTTGAGACTTACCTAAGATCTAGGAGTCATACCAACAGGCACGGTTGGGTTACCCACATCCGTATTGATGAGAATCCCGTGATAAGAGGAACACGATCTCTGCTTTGACAAGACGTATCAAGAAAACCGCCTCGCGATATGTGCGGAGCTAGTTGAGAAAAGTGGTTCGAATAATAACCAAGCGATGAAGTGATGTCATACTATCAAAACATGTCAGCAGATTAGATTTGTGAAGTATTATTCTCTCTACGGTGGTATGTGGAACTTATTTTGCAGCGTCGGACACTATCCTTGTATTCAAACTCTTCCATGGTGTATTCGGAGGAGGAACCCACCTTGCAATGCCGAAGATAGCCAGACTATATCCTTTGGCCGGACTGTTGGACTATGAAGATACAAGATTGAGGAATTCGTCCCGTGTCCGGATGGGACTCTACTTGGCGTGGAAGGCAAGCTAGGCAATACGGATATGGATATCTCCTCCTTTGCAACTGACCTTGTGTAACCCTAGCCCCCTCCGGTGTCTATATAAACCGAAGGGTTTTAATCTGTAGGACGACATACAATCATACCATAGGCTAGCTTCTAGGGTTTAGCCCCTCTGACCTCGTGGTAGATCAACTCTTGTAAACTCATATCATCAAGAACAATCAAGCAGGACGTAGGGTTTTACCTCCATCAAGAGGGCCTGAACCTAGGTAAACATCGTGTCCCCTGCCTCCTGTTACCATCCGCCTTAGACGCACAGTTCGGGACCCCCTACCCGAGATCTGCCGGTTTTGACACCGACAACCCCCTTCTTCAAATTAGACATGGGAGATGCGGAATGAACTCCTACCAGAAGATCGCATGAAAGCAATTCAAGAGGAATTAGCGGGATTCTTTCTTGACCACGTCATCAATAAAGCCGGAGAATACCATGTCGACCCTGACTTCATATATAATTAGGGGATTATATTGTAAGAGATCTTATATTGTATATATGTAGCCAGTAGCGTTGGATACATATACAAAACCTTGTTGTTCGACCAATCTCTCGGAGAAGGAGAGGTCGATCACTTCTCTCGGTATGCATGACGAACTTCTATACTTAATGGTTTCCTTCATTTTCTTACTAGCTAGCGTGTCGAGGGCCTCTCTATACGTATAGTACGTAGCGTCGACCAAGCACGGAGATAAGAGAGGACACTTCTCTCTATTAATTAATTAGCTACCTAACACAATATATGAAACACCTTAATTAACCATACAAAAACCCCAAATCCAACCCCCCTTTCAGAAAAAAACAAAAACCCTAGCCCCTGAACAACTGACGTGTGGATGCCTATTGGTCCCGGTTGGTGCCACCAACCGGGACTAAAGGCCATCCTGCCTGGGCTCGCCACGGCAGCCACGTGGAGGACCATCTGTCCTGGTTCGTATAAGAATCGGTTCTAAAGGTCAAGGGCATTAGTAACGACCCTTTAGTCCCGGTTCCGCAACCGGGACAGATGGGCCTTATGAACCGGGACAAATGGCCCTTTTTCTACTAGAGGTAGACCATTTTTACGCACTATTGGTGTTGTGATTGATATGAAAGAAGGCAATATTAAATTTCAATTTCCACTAAGGAAGGGCATGGAACACTTTCCTAGAAAAAGAATTAGGCCACCATATGAATCAATCATGAGGGCATCGCAGACTAAGGCATAGCCTAGTGGTGGGAAGGGGCTGATGCCTTCCCACCCACCCAGGTTCAAGGCATGGTACTTGCAATTTGGGTTTGTTGCACACATTATACTGTAGGGGGTTCCCTTACAGTCTTTCTGTCAAAAAAATTCATGAGGGCATCTTATGGATCTAGAAACAAAGATGACAATACTTAGATCCTTGCTTTATGCCTAGCTAGGGGCGTAAAACGGTAGCGCTCGTTGGGAGGCAACCCAATGAATAAAATTATTTTTTGTATTTTGATTTCTGTTCTTGAGGGTTTGCACAATTATGATACTGTTATGATTGTGCTTTTTGTGTTTTAATTAGTGTTTGTGCCAAGTAAAGCCTTTAGGATTATGTTGGGTGATAGTTGATTTGATCTTGCTAAAAATAGAAACTTTTGCACTCACAAAATTATTCTCATTTTGAACAGGAGCAGGATAAAATACCAATTCTTTTTGAAGAAGGTTAATATACAAATTTATCACGTGGTCCTAATTTTTCAGAATTTTTGGAGTTACAAAAGTATTCTAAATATCCAGATGGCTATAGACTGTTCTGTTTTTGATAGATTCTGTTTTATTTGCATTATGTGCTTGTTTTGATGATTACATGGTTTTCTTTGAAGAGTTTTTGCCATAGAAAAGTTGGAATATAGTAGATATAATGCAAGAATAAAATATTAATGGGTTTGCAACAGTACTTATAGTAGTGATTTGTTTTCTTATACTAACACATGTCGCTAAGATTTTGTTGAGTTTTTTGTGATTGAAGTTTTTAAGTTTTGGGTGATGTTACGATGGATGAAGGAATAAGGAGTAAGAAGAGCCTAAGCTTGGGGATGCCCATGGCATCCCAAGCTATTATCCAAAGATAAGCAAGAAAGTAAGGTTGGGGATGCCCGAGTGGCATCCCCTCTTTCTTCTAACGACCATCGGTATTTTACTCGAAGCTATATTTTTATTCGTCACATACTATGAGTTTTGCTTGGAGCGTCTTGTATTATATGAGTCTTTGCTTGTTTTGCTTGGTGTTTTAAGTCTTGAATTCTTTCTGGACACACCTATTTGAGAGAGCCAAAATTATGCCATGACTTGTTAGAACTACTCTCTATGCTTCACTTAAATCTTTTTGAGCTACGAAATTGCTCTAATGCTTCACTTATATATTTTTGAGCATGGTGTGCTTAGTTATTTTTGAAGAAATGCTCTCATGCTTCACTTAGATTTATTTGAGAGTTAGTAAATTTTTTAAGAAATTCTCTCTTTCTTCACTTTAATTAATTTGAGAGAAAGAAATATTATTTTCATGATCTTCACTTATATTTGTTTGAGCTTATCAAAAGCAACACATGAAAATTAGTTCCAAAGTGATAGATATCCAAGAAGGATATAATAAAAACTTTCATGAAGATCATTGGACAAAATAAACTTGATTCCTTGTAATAGTTTTGAGATATGATGATGTGATATGTGAGTCATGTTGATGAGTAATTATGCTTTAGTAAGAATATTGGTGTGAAGGTTTGTGATTCCCTATGCAAGCACGGAAGTCAATTGTTATGCAATGAAATTACATCCTACTTATGGTGCATTATTCGGTGTTAATTATGCTCAATGCTCGCTTATGAGTTTTTTCGTTTGTTCGTTGGTCGCTTCTGAATCTTTTGCTAGCCTTCATTTTGCACTAAGTATGATCACTACTTGTGCATCCAAAATCCTTTAAACTAGTTTTGCCACATGAGTACACCATACCTACGTATATGTTGTATTTCGGTGCCGTTCTAAGAAAATTTGTATGTGCCATCTCTAATTTTCAAAATAAATTTCTCTTTTGTGTGCTCGTACCGCTCATGAAATGGTAGGGGGTGGCTAATATATTTCCATGATGGATATGTTATTCTCATGATGAGTGTTTATTCACTTGTCATTGAATGCGTGTTTATTCCGTTGATGAGTAATTATGCTTTAGTAATATTATTGGTGTTAAGGTTTGTGATTCTCTTTGGAAGCACGAAAGTCAACAGTTTTGCAATGAAATTATATCCTACTTGTGGTGCATTATTCGGTGTTAATTATGCTTAATGCTCGCTTATGAGATTTTTCGCTTCTTGGTTGGTCGCTTCTCAATCTTTTGCTAGCCTTCATTTTGCACTAAGTATGATCACTACTTGTGCATCCAAAATCCTTTAAACCAGTTTTGCTACCTAAATGCGGCATTTCTGTGCCGTCTTTAGCAAATTTGTATGGGCCATCTCTAATTTTCAAAATAATTTTCTCTTTTGTGTGCTCATACCGCTCATGAAATGGTAGGGGGTGGCTAATATATTTCCGTGCTAGATATGTTATTCTCACGATGAGTGTTTATTCACTTGTCATTGCACGAGAGTGAGGCAAAGGTATTAGGGATGCCCAGTCCCGAAATGAAAAATGAAATTACTTTATGTTGTCAAATAATAAATTCCATGGAAAGTGTTGGTATGGAAGGCATCCATGATATGGCTAGCCATGGAAAGTGAAAGTATGGTTGAAAAAGGAATAAACTTTTAATTTCTGTTTGGGAACCGCCTATGATATATCTAGCATGGGTAGTATTGGGAACTACTCGATCGTTCTCGTTGACAGGAAAAGCATGCCTCCCAAAATGTTTTTATCTCTATCTTTTTCGCTTTGAGCTCTGGCACCTCTACAAATCCCTACTTCCCTCTACGAAGGGCCTTTCTTTCACTTTATGCAATTTTTATTTTTAATTTGAGTTTCCATCTTCTCTTATAAAGCACCAACTAAGGGGCACTATGATCGTACTTGAGCATTGGGTGTAGCTAATATGCGAGTGTGATTCATGAATGGATCAATGATTGAGCATAATGGGCTAGGGATAACTTATTTTAGTGTTGATATTTGGAAAGATATTGTTGCTTGTTGATATGCTTGAGTATTTAAGTCTCATGTCAAAACTAGACTATTGCTTTGAACCATATAAAAGTCCAAATGTCCATGCTATAAAGAAAAGAATATGTGATGAACATGTTAGGCAACATTCCACATCAAAAATTCTGTTTTTATCATTTACCTACTCGAGGATGGGCAAGCTTGGGGATGCTGATATGTCTCCAATGTATCTATAATTTTTGATTGTTCCATGCTGTTATATTATCATTCTTGGATGTTTTACAATCATTTTATAGTCATTTTATATCATTTTTTGGTACTAACCTATTGACATAGTGCCTAGTGCCAGTTGTTGTTTTTGCATGTTTTTACATCGAAGGAAATCAATACCAAATGGAGTCCAAACATAGTGAATTTTTTCTGGATTTTTTATGGACCAGAAGACACCCAATGGGCCGGAGAAGCACCTGGGGGGTGCCCCGAGTGGGCACAACCCACCAGGGCGCGCCTGGGCCCCCAGGCATCCCTAGGTGGGTTGTGCCAACCTCGGTGGCCTCCCGAATCGCCTCTTTGCTCTATAAATACCCCAATATTCTAGAAACCCTAGAGGAGTCCACGATAATCAATTCCAGCCGTTGCAAGTTCCAGAAACACCAGATCCAATCTAGACCCCATCACGGAGGGGTCATCATGTTCATTGGTGCCTCTCCGATGATGCGTGAGTAGTTCTTTGTAGACCTTCGGGTTCTTAGTTAGTAGCTAGATGGCTTCCTCTCTCTCGTTTGATTCTCAATACAATGGTCTCTTGGAGCTCCATATGATGTAATTCTTTTTGCGGTGTGTTTGTTGGGATCCGATGAATTTTGAGTTTATGGATAGATCTATCTCTTTTTGTCCATGATAGTTATTTGAGTCTTCTTTGATCTCTTATATGCATTATTGGCCAACTTGATCTATTTATCTTGCAATGGGTCTGATCTTACCATGCTTGATCCCAGTGATAGGAGGGGAACTGACACGTATGTATCGTTGCCCTTAAGGATAACAAGATGGGGTCTATTTCTACATAAATAGATATTGTCTACATCATGTCATCGTTCTTGTTGCATTACTCCGTTTCTCCATGAACTTAATACACTAGATGCATGCTGGATAGCGGATGATGTGTGGAGTAATAGTAGTAGATGCACGCAGGAGTTGGTCTACTAATCTTGGACGTGATGCCTATATAATTATCATTACCTAGATATCGTCATGATTATTTCAAGTTCTATCAATTACCCAATAGTAATTCGTTTACCCACCGTTTGCTATTTTTCTCGGGAGAAGGCACTAGTGAAACCTACGGCCCCCGGGTCTCTTCTTTATTATATTTGCCTTTGCGATATATTTTTATTTGCTTTTATTTTCAGATCTATTAAACCAAAATACAAGAATAGCTTGCTGCACTTTATTTTATTTGATATCTATTTATCCCATCTATCATATTTTTATCACGTCCGTTTGCCAATTTCTGGCACCGTTACCCAGAAGGGATTGACAACCCCTTTAATACGTCAGGTTGCAAGTATTTGTTATTTGTGTGCAGGTGCCATTCACGTAGTGTTGCATCGTTCTCGTACTAGTTTGATAACCTTGGTCTCATCATTGAGGGAAATGCCTACCGTTGCTGTGCTGCATCATCCCTTCCTCTTTAGGGAAATATCAATGTAGATCTAGCAGACATCAAACGCCAAGTCCAATCCTATTCCTACTAGGACTCCTTCCATTTTTTGCCTTCCCTAGCCACATAGGCATTTGAGGACTTGGTGCATGATGTTTGCTTGAACTACGTCAGTATTTCCCCAAAGAGGAAGGGATGATGTAGTGATACGTCTCCATCGTATATACTTTTCCAAACTCATTTTCCCTTATTTTGGACTCTAACTTGCATGATTTGAATGGAACTAACCCGGACTGACGCTGTTTTCAGCAGAATTGCCATGGTGTTATTTTTGTGCAGAAATAAAAGTTCTCAAAATGACCTGAAATTTCAAGGAGATGATTTTTTGAATTAACAAAAAATATTGGCGAAAGAATCAACCGAAGGGGGCCCACACCCTAGCAACAAGGGTGGGGGCGCTCCCTCCGTCCTTGTGGGCCCCCTGGACCTCCACCAACCTCAACTCATACTCCATATAATCATGTTCGGGGAGAAAATATCAGAGAGAAGGATTCATTGCATTTTACGATACGGAGCCGCCGCCAAGCCCTGTTCTTCCTTGGGAGGGCAGATCTAAGAGGGGAATCAGTCGCCATCGTCATCATCAACCATCCTCCATCACCAATTTCATGATGCTCTCTGCCATGCGCGAGTAATTTCATCGTAGGCTTGCTGGATCGTGATGGGTTGGATGAGATTTACCATGTAATCGAGTTAGTTTTGTTAGGGTTTGATCCCTAGTGTCCACTATGTTCTAAGATTGATATTGCTATGACTTTGCTATGCCTAATGCTTGTCACTAGGGCCCGAGTGCCATGATTTCATATATGAACCTATTATGTTTTCATGAATATATTTGTGTTCTTGATCCGATATTGCAAGGTATAGTCACCTACTACGTGTTATGATCCGGCAACCCCGGAGTGACAATAGTCAAGACCACTCCCGGTGATGACCGTAGTTTGAGGAGTTCATGTATTGACTAAGTGCTAATGCTTTGTTCTGGTACTCTACTAAAAAGAGGCCTTAATATCCCTTAATTTCCAATAGGACCCCGCAGCCACGGGAGGGTAGGACAAATATGTCATGCAAGTTCTTTTCCATAAGCACATATGACGACTATATTTTGAATACATGCCTACATTATATTGATGAACTGGAGCTAGTTCTGTGTCACCCTATGTTATAATCGTTGAATGATGAATGCCATCCGACATAATTACCCATCATTGATCCATTGCCTACGAGCTTTTCGCATATTAATCTCTGCTAAGTTACTTTTCCGTTGCCACTGTTATGATTGCTACAAAACTTCTATTGTTACTTTTGCTACTGTTACCGTTAGTTCCATATTACTTTGCTACTAAATACTTTGTTGTAGATCTTAAGTCTTTCAGGTGTGGTTGAATTGACAACTCAGCTACTAATACTCAAGAGTATTCTTTGGCTCCCCTTGGGTCGAATCAATAAATTTGGGTTGAACTCTCTTCGGAAGTGATCTTTGTCCCCAAAGAGGACGTCAATCAGGATCTTGCCGATTGGTGAGCAGGAAAGCCCGGGAACAATGTCGTGGAACACAGTCCGGCTGTTCTGAAGCTGTCTTTGCTTGATTACTAACTTCTCCATAGTGTCCTTGTACAGGATATTGATGTTGCTGCCCCCGTCTATCCGAACTCGCGAGAAACGCGCGGCCCGTTTGTCCGTAGCAAAGGTGGCGTCCAGGACCAAGGCGTAGGAGCCCAGACTCGGCATCACTTCTGGGTGGTCAGCCCCGCTCCAGCTGATGGGCTTCTCAGACCAGTGCATGAACTCTGGCGTCTCTGAGGCTACTGCGTTCACCTCTTGTCACTGCAGCCGCCTGCTGCGTCGATCATCAGCCACACTGGTGAACACCAAATAGGCTCCATCCTCTTCAGGGTATTCGTCTTGTACTGCGCCGACTGGCCTGACTGCCGGCTGCTAGGGCGGAGGCGGAGGAGGCTGCCTAGCAGGCGGGGGTGGCAGGAGGCCGTCTCCCTTGGCGATCCTGGCGAGCCAGTGGCACTTCCGGGTGGTGTGATTTGACGGCTTCGCGCCGCTGTGGAACTTGCATGGTCCATCCAAGGTCTGCTCATAGGAGAAGGCCGGCAACCAGTTCGGCTTGCCGCCTTTCTGTCGCTTGGGCGGAGGCTGCTCCTCTGGTTGCTGGGCTTCAACGGTCGCGACCTGCTGGCTGCTGGAAGCCGGCTGCGGGGCCTTGCGCTTGTTGTCGCCCTGCTGTTGTCGTCGGCTGGCATCTGCCGCAGGAGTTCTTGGAGCCTGAGGAGCTACTTTGCCGGTCGTGCTGATTTGAATTTCCGCCTTCATGGAGGAGTCGGCCGTGGCGTACTTGTCCGCTATGATCAGCAGTTCGTCGAGGGTTTCTCGCTCGTCGCAGAGGAGTTTGTGCTTGAGGAAGGTGCCTTCTTGGCACCCGGCTATGAAGTACTCGATGGCCTGCACCTCGTGCACGCCCTCGCGGGAGTTCCGGAGCTCAGCCCAACGCGTGAGGTAGTCGCGAGTCGACTCGTCAGGACCTTGCACGCACAAGGAGAGCTGACGAGACTTGGGAGGATGCTTGTACGTGCTGGTGAAGTTGCGGACGAACGCTTCAGTGAAGTCGACCCAGCTGTTGATGCTGTGGTGCTTTAGGCTGTTCAGCCATGTCCGGCCCGTGCCCTAGAGCATGAGCAGAACGTACTTTACGGCGACACGCTTGTTGCCGTTTGCTATGCTGACAGCCGTGGAGTAATCGACTAGCCAGTCTTCCGGCTTCACGGAGCCGGTATACTTGGGCGTGTCTCTTGGGAGCGTGAACCCTCTGGGAAAGGGCTCATCCTGAATGTGGGGCCCAAAACAAGGCGGACCCAGCTTGTCTTCTTCTTCCAGCGCCAGGGACCGGTGAAGTCGGTCAATCCGGTGGCGGGCGTCATTCTCTCCAACTCCCTCTCGGCGGCCAAGGCGGTCGCCGAGAGTCGGATGGTCAACAAGCGGCGGGGAGACTCGCCTCTCCTTGCGGGGAGGGGGAGGCGGACAGTCGTCCCGTCGTTCCACTGCTCTCGAGCGGCCATCTCGGTCGCGCTCTATGGTGATGCGAGTCCGACTATGGCTGACAGCCGGCTCCTTGTCCTTTCTTCCTTGGGCGCCGCCAGTCGGCGTCCGAGACGTCGCGCCTTGATCTCGGTGCGGGTCGTTGTTTGGCCGCTGCGGCGCCTCCGTGTGGCAGCCGGCCTCGTTCTGCGCGGCAGCCGCGTCGAGGAGCCGCTGGACTCGCTCCATCATGTGGCGGCGTTCTTTGCCCTCGAAATTGTCCATCTCATCCGCCGCTACCTGGGCGGCTCGGATGTTCTCCGCCGGTGTAGCGTACATGGGGCGGCTAGCCCCAAACAGGCTGGCGATGGCTACACCGTGTTGCTGGACCGCGCCAAGGCGGCTGGGCCCTACCGGGGCCGGCGAGCCGCCAACGGCGCGATCCATCTCCCGCTGGTTAGCTTCTGACAAGCGTCTCATGCTGGCTAGCTTCTTCGTGCTTTCAACAAGCTGAAGGCGGCGCACTTCTAACGTCTCCGCGTCAGCGTCTTCCAGAATGGGCGCAGTCAGATCTTGCAGCGCTGTGCCGAGTGAGTCGAGCGCTCCTCCGCCAAGGAACTTGTCATGACTGATGATTGGCACCTAAGTGACGGTGCTTCCGTTGCTCTTTGCGTGGGGGAGAGGTTCATCGTAGACCACCACGTTGGTGGGTAACGCGTCGATCGACGCGGTGTTGGAGTCGACCAACATCGGGTCGGTGGAGCCTACGGACTCCAAGTCTACGGCAGGCTTGCCGGAAACGTGGAGTCGATCGAGGAGGCCTGCGAGGAGGTTTTTGGGGCCGCCCGCGCCTGCGTCGGACGCAGGTTCGACGGAGAGGCGGACCTCGCCGGCAAGTTCGTCCAAGGAGCTGGCTGCACAGGCGATCTCAACGCCGTGCAGCGCGTCGATGCAAACTTTGCCTGGCGTGCCTGGCTGGCTGCGCTCGCCAGGGAGGAAAAGGGTTCCCATCCAGAACAGATCTCCGGACGGTGGTGCACCAGGCCCCACGGTGGGCACCGAATGTCGGGGGTTTGGTGCGACATACGCCAACGGATGGCTTATCATGGTGGGGGCGAGTAGAATGTCGCCGGTGCCTGGAAATGGGATGAGGCGAAGGCATGAACGCCGGCGAATCTTACCCAGCTTCGGGGCTCTCCGGGGAGATAACACCCCTACTGCTACTCTGTGGGGTCTCCGCATGATCACTATGGCCAAGTGTTTACACGGTTGCTCCTTGAGCTGTTTCGGGTGGTAGAAGAGGGCAAGGCTAGCTCTCTCCTTCTATCTGTATGGTCTAGAACTACTGGCATCGAACCCCTTTGCATGGGTGCCCTGGGGGATTATATAGGCCTACCCCCCAGGGGTACAATGGTAATTCGACTGGGCGTGGGCCCAGCTGTCAGTGCCTCCAACCTCCGACTTCTCCGCCGACTGCTGGGGCCCGCCGACTGGTGGGCCCCGCCGACTGGTCTGGTATGGAGCCGACAGGCCGCGTCTGCCCCGGGCGGGTCTTGCCGGCCACTGATTACTGTAGCAGTGCTTTTGATGATGCAGGCTTGGTCATGGGGTCGTGGCAACAGCCCCGCCGCCTGGCGGGCGATCACTGTTGCCACTCCCCATCTCATCTTGATTAGTGGCGCATGGGCCCCGGGGGAGGGCTCGGCCGACTCCCCTGAGCCGACTCCCGACGGGTCCGACTGGCGGTTCTCCCGCCGTCTCCCGAGGTCTCGCTGACTGGTAGGCCCCACTGCCTCCAGGCCGTACAGGCAAGCCGTCGTGGGTGCAGGACTTGGTACTGTGGTGCTGATGTCAGGGCCGGCCGGGCAACAGTGCCACGCCGCACGGAGATCTTCCCGGGTACGGCGTGCTCTGGCCATGCCTGCCCTTGGTAAGGGGCGGGAGTGGGCTTCACTGTAGCCACGCCTCTGCGCCGTCCTTTTTGATGAGGTCATGGGTTTGCTGGAGTCGCCGGCCGACTCCCCGAAGCCGGCTTCTCTAGAAGTCGTCCCTTGGAACTCGGCCGTGAGCGGGCAGTCGGCGGCCCTGCCGTCGACTCCTCAGGAGACAGCTCTTCGCCCTGGGGTCTTGAGGGGCGCAGCCTACCCCGATGTCTTGAAAGGTTAGGGGACTCGGGTTGGCCTACTCGTGGCCCAATACTCCGACAACTAGGCCTGGCCAGGACGGGCCCCGCAAGCAGCCGAACAAGCTAATGAGACCTCAGTTGTGTGAACGATAGATGCTCCATCCCTAGCTGCATGGCACCATAGTGCGCACGGCAGTCCTCTGACATCTTCATTGCATCTTTGACTTCAAGTCGGAGCTGAGCTAAAGCAGGCCTTTCTGCTTTAAGTTGAGACTGAAGAAGTCGAACTGATTGAGGCAGCGACTGCATAGAGGTTGTCTCACACCTGCTGTTGAGTAGCTTCAACTCGCTGTCTTCATCAAGACAGGACCTTGGGGTCATCTCGCTGTCGTGAAGATGGTTTAGCTCACTATCTTCCCTGCCTGGCATAAGAGATGCGACTCTGAAAGAGAAACAAGGAGACACATAACAGGTTTCACAATTATATAAGCAAATAAATGGATCTGTTCTGCATAAGGAATATGTTTTTACAACTACAATTTAAAATTGGTAGTTGTTCCAAACATCCAATTAGATGTAAACAACAAAGTAAACAGCAGTGGAGGAAGTGATGCCTATCCAAATCTATAGTAGAACAAAGTTTGAACACTTGAGAAGGATGAACTTACATTACATGTTAACACAGGCTGGACAAAGCCCTTCTCCATGTTGATGGAAGGATAATTCAATAAATTCCCCAAAGAAAATTCTTTATAAGCGTTGCCATTATTCTACATTTTGCAAAGAGTAAATATAGATCAAATAATATTGGAAGAAACAGAGGATAATGAAGCTCAGGTGCAGACTGATGGATACATAATCAAATAGCAATTAATTAAGTACAGCGTTACAAGGAAAAAGGTACTGACAAGAGGAATGCAGACATCAATGTGTGTAGTGGCATTGCCTTTATTCAACATTTTGGTAAGAGTAAATGTAGATATGATAATTTGGATAAAGTGGAGGGCAGGGCAGATAAGATGCAGAGTAATGCTAGACAATCAACTATCTCGCGATGCAAGTATTGTAATACCACCACCGTCCGTTGTTACTTGTCGCTCAAATGGATGTATCTAGCACTATTAAGTTCTAAATACATCCAATTGACCAACAATTAATTCGATATAGAGGGAGTACATGAAAACATGTACTTACATGAGCAATCCAAAACATCATAACTATTGTGTTAATTCTACATTTATCTAAGAGTAAATATAGATCTTATAATTTCAAGCAAATGGAGCATAAAGAAGCGAACATTTACAGTGATGCTACATAATCAAACAGCCATGAGTGTAAGTATGCTGACAAAGGGCAAGAGGTACTGACAAGAGCAATACAGAGCCTAGTATTGTTGTGAGATCCTATGATCCTTTGAGCAAGGAGATTCATCTGAAATTAGGTTTCATACAAGAGAGAAGGTAAGGCACATGCAGAAATTTAGGAATTCAAATTTTGAATTGATATCATAGACAGTACCTGACACTCGGCTCTCAGCAGTTCTAATAGGGGTTTGGCCAGTGGAATAGGGGTAAAGTGTGGTACAGTTGGGCCTGTGTTTTCTGTGGCTACTGATCTATCACTACAATAGGAACCCCCCTTAGCAACGCATCGATGCGTTGTCGTATGTCCATATATGCGTTGCCAAGGCCTACACCAATGGATTACTAAGTGTTGCCGTAGGTGGCGTTGCTAGGGTCTACAACAACGTATATGGATGCGCTGGTAAACGACATGTAGAAGCGTTGTAAGGTAGCAATATATATAGTTAGATCCTAACAACACATCATAAGCGTTGGTGGCTACCCTGCCCAATGACATATCATGGCAACGACTAGAGCCTTCCTTACATAGCAAGAATAATTGATGATATTTTATACTTCCTCTGTACCACAATACTTGTAGCTCGAGGAACTTGTAGTAGTTTTCCCCAACGACAAGTATTTAGGTACAGAGGGAGTAGATAGCTATCTAGAATTATTATGTCAATATCCATAGTGTATAGGAGCTACAATATAATGAACAGGAGGGTCTCATATATTGAATCAAATATATTGCATTACAAAGAAAATGATCTAGAGATTACAAGATGTGAAACTATCTAGTAGTAGCCGAATTCTCAACCTTGCAATCAACTATAATATTTGAAATGTTGTCTTGAAAATTACATTCTAATTATCTAGTAGTAGCCCCATTCTCATACTTGCAATCAACATCCGAGCCATACATCATCCATTTTATCTTGGAAATCTACAAAAATAAATAAATGAGATGAGTAACATACTGCAGAGAAATCAGGTCCAACATTAACTATGTCAAACATACAAATATTTTTAGGGATCAACATGTACATCGGATGATATATTTTAATGAAATACATTCAACATTATTGTATCCACTATATTCTCCTAAATCCAAGTAACAACTACGAAAACAAATGCTGAATTTTGAAAGTGTCGTTTATCAAATAAAGGTACATAACTAAACTTCATCATATGTGATTCAAACCAAACCAATTCCGTGAACAAGTGAAAAAGGAACAATACAGGCATCACGTACACTCTACTACATACAGTTATGCAGCTGGATGTCTTTTGTCTTATTGCAATTCTATCATGAATCATGTACTCCCTATGATTTGTGAGTTATGTGAGGTCACATCTTAAGTGCATTTTTAGTTAACTTCTCCTATCTTATTATTTTTGCTCCATTGTAATTCTTCCTAGCTACTCAATGGTTAAATTTTAGTACAACAGTAGCAAGGAAAATTTTAGTTGTATAACAATGCAAAAAATAGTAACAAGATAACTTAGTAAAAGAAGGTAAATTTTAGTACACAATTGATATTAGTAAACTTCAGTACAAGTCTTAACTATATTGACCAACTGGGATATTAGTCTCTGTAAGCTACAAGACCTTTAGCAAGTCTGTATTCAATTGTACAAATAGGTTTAGTATAATATTTAGATAAACATAAAATTTATAGGGAACGCTAGAAGATATCAGACGTAGCATTGCATCAAAATAGCATTAGTATTAATGCAGATCGGGAAATTACACACTTCTTTGCTCAAATATCATCAGCAAATGAGCTTACAGATCATATTTGAGATATTTGTTGTTTCAGCATCAGTGTACGCGTACGAAGACATTGATATTTGAGAGCAAGCCAAAAGAACTTACACAAACTTGTCAGTACAGACATCACACCACTGTTCACCTTGGCGTTGACCTTTTTCTTTTTTTCGCGAATAAGCAAAAGCTTTGCGGCGTCGACCTTTTCTTTTCTAGAAGATTGGGCAATCACATTGTAATATATAAAGCAAAGTAGTGTTGTGACACCATCTTCAATTTATTAAAGATGTTTTGCATTCAAAATATGGTTTACTATGCAAAGTAGGGTGTATTACCTTGAGCATATTGATGTTTATATCAATTCCTAATCTGGGAAATTGATGGATGAAGAACCAGCGAGACATCAATATTTCCTGATCTTGTGAATAATTAGACCGGTTGAAGAAAAGTTGGGAGCCAGCAACATGTAGAACCACGAGTTCTGATTGAGTAATTGGAGCAAGGTGAAATCTTACAGGGTTCTGACTCTTGCATTGAAACAATACAAGAAACAACAAAATGTGTTATAGTCAATGTACCATAGTTCCTACATCAAGTAACATCACCATCTTATATCCTAGGGGAACACAGAACCTTTCAACCTAAGAAATATGTACCATAGTTTTCTCTCGCAGTGTTGGCACTGATCGAGGGCGGCTCAAGTAGGCCAGTAGCTCCAGCAGGCCGACGGCTCCACAGAGTGTGAGCATGATGACAAGAGTTGCGATGTTGCTCACCGTCGATAATTAATTGTGAAGTGTCTGCTACTAGGACACCATTCTGCAAGCACCGCAATGAAAAGGTCAAACCAAAACTTCATGCTCAACTCAGCAAGCGGATCAACAATTGAAATTGAGTCAGCGATTAGTTATTTCAGGGAGACAATGTTTTGGTAACTCACAACCATCCTGCAGCCTCACGTGGATGTTCATCAACACAATAGATCAAACTACTACTAGGATGAGAATGCAATCCAACAAATACACACATGTTGGCTGAAGCAAGGTCAGTTTCAGAACCTGTAAGTGAAGATGAAATTAAGGATTATATATACAATAAAGAGAATATTAGGACAGATGGACCAGTGCGAGACTAATTCCTACATTATTACAAAACATGCGACAATGAAATTGGTGAGGATTCTTTCAGAATTAACACATATATGGACTCAACCATACATCCAAATAGATAATCCAAAGTAGAAACAACTGGTTCGCTTGTGCAGAACTAGATAGCAGTGCACACTGAAAAATGCAAGGACGAAACTAAAATACCTATATTGATGTAGTGACTAACAATAGGTAGGCCAGATCACGTTTGTGGTTTCCGGCAAAGAAGCGACTATGGACCGATGCCATGTCACCACAAAGAATCAAAGAGGGTACGAGTAGAGGAGAGAAGTGCCTTACTAAATCATCGGTGTCAGAGGCTATGTAGCCGAGGCGGAGCAGCACCGTCGAGCCCGAGCCGTCACCTGCGCGTGCGGAGATCCGGGGTAGAGGGCCTACGCGGCAGTCTCACCGGCGACCCATGGCTGCTAGGGTTACTACAGGGGCATGTGCAGCAGCGCGCAGGAAGTTGCGGTGGTGGAGGATCGGAGGAGTGGAGTGCGGGGCAGCCGGGCTAGTGAGCGCCATCATGGAAGAGCGCCCGAGATAGCTACAATTGCTGGTGGCAATCAACATCGTGGATTTGTGGTCATGGAGCACGAGTGAGAGATGAATCGTGGGGAAGGGGAGATGGGGAAATTTTGGGTGGGCGTGGGTACAGGTATGGCCATATAGGGAGGCTAGATTTTTCTAGGAGAGGAGGTTAGCACTAAGTATGGGTGGGTGGGATAAGTTCGTGAGGTGGGAGATTAAAACAAACAACACATATTGTTATTTCGTTGGTAGATATGTGTTGGTATAGGTGGGTTTTTGTTGTAGTATATCTGATTTAACATGTATCACTATCTTTTCCAAATACCTAGTTTGTACTCCTTGAGGATCTGCACTCACCCTCTTCCTTTTGGACATCTATTGCGAAAGAACAACATTTGACTAGAAAAACATAGTACGACGACACATGGAATAGGTACAGGAAATGGATAGGTATGGCATATATTCACATACGATGCTTAAAATAAGCAGATGGTGTAACAAAGTAGAAGTAAGGCAAGAGGTCATATGCAAAATATGTGCGACCAATACAACCTTGCCAAGTTAGAGCAAGCACCTTGATGGGTGAATAGGATAGGCCATCCTCCACCATGCCAAGTTTGTTAGCCAGTGGATTGTTTCACAATATTCCTCTTGTGCACCCATTCTCATATTCATTTTGATAATGTTTAATACCTGACATGCATGAAAACATAAAAACAAGTGAGATTATCTTTGTAATGCAGAAGTGATTCTAATCCAATACTGCCTTCCTGTAAACCCCTTTGTGCTATCTTTGCAATTCTTCTAAGAGATGATATGCATGTTGTAATTTGGTTTGTGCATTAATATTATGTGGCCTACTACTCAAAATATGAGATCTTCAAAATTGATGATACTTCACAGATGACAGCTTCAACATATAGTAAAGAAGAACAAGTCGACCGGACCTGACAGATTCAAAATATACTAAGGGAGAACACGTCGACCTGACCAGTGCTACCTCTTGAGCACTGTGTTGGATTTCCCTGAAGAGGAAAGGATGATGCAGCAAAGTAGCGTAAGTATTTCCCTCGGTTTTTGAGAACCAGGTATCAATCCAGTAGGAGGCTACGCGCGAGTCCCTCGTACCTGCACAAAGCAAATAGCTCCTCGCAACCAACACGATAAGGGGTTGTCAATCCCTTCACGGTCACTTACGAGAGTGAGATCTGATAGATATGATAAGATAATATTTTTGGTATTTTTGTGATAAAGATGCAAATTAAAATAAAAGCAAAGTAAAAAAGCAAAGGAAATAACTAAGTATTGGAAGATTAATATGATGAAGATAGACCCGGGGGCCATAGGTTTCACTAGTGGCTTCTCTCAAGAGCATAGGTTTTTTACGGTGGGTGAACGAATTACTGTTGAGCAATTGACATAATTGAGCATCGTTATGAGAATATCTAGGTATGATCATGTATATAGGCATCACGTCCGAGACAAGTGGACCGACTCATGCCTACATCTACTACTATTACTCCACTCATCGACCGCTATCCAGCATGCATCTAGAGTACTAAGTTCATGAAAATAGAGTAATGCCTTAAGGAAGATGACATGATGTAGAGGGATAAACTCATGCAATATGATGTAAACCCCATCTTGTTATCCTCGATGGCAACAATACAATACGTGCCTTGCTGCCCCTACTGTCATTGGGAAAGGACACCGCAAGATTGAACCCAAAGCTAAGCTCTTCTCCCATTGCAAGAAAGATCAATCTAGTAGGCCAAACCAAACTGATAATTCGAAGAGACTTGCAAAGATAACCAATCATACATAAAAGAATTCAGAGAAGATTCAAATATTGTTCATAGATAGACTTGATCATAAACCCACAATTCATCGGTCTCAACAAACACACCGCAAAAGATGACATCGAATAGATCTCCACAAAAGAGGGGGAGAACATTGTATTGAGATCCAAAAAGAGAGAAGAAGCCATCTAGCTAATAACTATGGACTTGTATGTCTGAGGTAAACTACTCACACTTCACCAGAGGGGCTATGGTGTTGATGTAGAAGCCCTCCGTGATGGATACCCCCTCCGACGGAGCTCCGGAACAGGCCCCAAGATGGGATCTTGTGGATACAGGAAGTTACGGCGGTGGAATTAGGGTTTTGGCTCTGTATCTGATCATTTGGGGGTACGTGGGTATATATAGGAGGAAGGAGTACGTCGGTGGAGCAACAGGGGGCCCACGAGGGTGGAGGGCGCGCCTGGGGGGTAGGCGCGCCCCCTACCTCGTGGCCTCCTCCTTTGTTTCTTGATGTAGGGTCCAAGGCTCCTAGATCATGTTCGGTGAGAAAACCACGTTCCTGAAGGTTTCATTCCGTTTGGACTCCGTTTGATATTCCTTTTCTTCGAAACCTTAAAATAGGCAAAAACAACAATTCTGGGCTGGGCCTCCAGTTAATATGTTAGTCCCAAAAATAATATAAAAGTGGATAATCAAGCCCAATAATGTCCAAAACAGTAGATAATATAGCATGGAGCAATCAAAAATTATAGATACGTTGGAAACGTATCAAGCATCCCCAAGCTTAATTCCTGCTCGTCCTCGAGTAGGTAAATGATAAAAACAGAATTTTTGATGCGGAGTGCTACTAGGCATAATTTCAATGTAATTCTTCTTAATTGTGGCATGAATATTCAGATCCGAAAGATTCAAGATAAAAGTTCATATTGACATAAAAATAATAATACTTCAAGCATACTAACAAAGAAATTATGTCTTCTCAAAATAACATGGCGAAAGAAAGTTCATCCCTACAAAATCATATAGTTTAGTCATGCTCCATTTTCGTCACACAAGAATGCTCTCATCATGCACAACCCCGATGACAAGCCAAGCAATTGTTTCATACTTTAGTAATCTCAAACCTATAAACTTTCACACAATATATGAGCGCGAGCCATGGATATAGCACTATGGGTGGAATAGAATATGATGATGGGGGTTATGTGGAGAAGACAAAAAAGGAGAAAGTCTCACATCAACGAGGCTAATCAATGGGCCATGGAGATGCCCATCGATTGATGTTAATGCAAGGAGTAGGGATTGCCATGCAACGGATGGACTATAGCTATAAATGTATGAAAGCTCAACAAAAGAAACTAAGTGGGTGTGCATCCGACTTGCTTGCTCACGAAGACCTAGGGCACTTGAGGAGGCCCATTGTTGGAATATACAAGCCAAGTTCTATAATGAAACATTCCCACTAGTATATGAAAGTGACAAAACAAAAGACTCTCTATCATGAAGATTATGGTGCTACTTTGAAGCACAAGTGTGGCAAAGTATAGTAGCATTGTCCCTTATATTTATTTACAACTCAAGAATTACAACTCGATACTTAGAACAAGATATGACTCTATATGAATGCCTCTGGCGGTGTACCGGGTTATGCAATGAACCAAGAGTGACATGTATGAAAGAATTATGAATGGTGGCTTTTCCACAAATACTATGTCAACTACATGATCATGATAAGCAATATGACAGTGATGAATGTGTCATGATAAACAGAATGGTGCAAAGTTGCATGGTAATATATCTCGGAATGGCTATGGAAATGCCATAATAGGTAGGTATGGTGGCTGTTTTGAGGAAGATATAAGGAGGTTTATGTGTGAAAGAGTGTATAATATCACGGGGTTTGGATGCACCGGCGAAGTTTGCACCAACTCTCAATGTGAGAAAGGGCAATGCACGGTACCGAAGAGGCTAGCAATGATGGAAGGGTGAGAGTGCGTATAATCCACGGAATCAACATTAGTCATAAAGAACTCACATACTTATTGCAAAAATCTACTAGTCATCAAAAACCAAGCACTACGCGCTTGCTCCTAGGGGGGTCGATTGGTAGGAAAAGACCATCGCTTGTCCCCGACCGCCACTCATAAGGAGGACAATCAAATAACACCTCATGTTTCAAATTTGTTACATAATGTTTACCATACGTGCATGCTACGGGACTTGCAAACTTCAACACAAGCATTTCTCAAATTCACAACTACTCAACTAGCACGACTTTGATATTATTACCTCCATATCTCAAAACAATCATCAAGCATCAAACTTCTCTTAGTATTCAAAACACTCATAAGAAAAAATTTACTAATCTTGAATACCTAGCATATTAGGATTATTTAAGCAAATTACCATGCTATTTAAGACTCTCAAAATAATCTAAGTGAATCATGAGAGATCAATAGTTTCTATAAAAACAAATCCACCACCGTGATCTAAAAGATATAAGTGAAGTACTAGAGCAAAACTATATAACTCAAATTATATAAGTGAAGCACATAGAGTATTCTAACAAATTCCAAATTATTTATGGCTCTCTCAAAAGGTGTGTACAGAAAGGATGATTGTGGTAAACTAAAAAGCAAAGAATCAAATCATACAAGACGCTCCAAGCAAAACACATATCATGTGGTGAATAAAACTATAGCTCCAAGTAAAGTAACTGATAGAAGTAGATGAAAGAGGGGATGCCTTCCGGGGCATCCCAAGCTTTGGCTTTTAGGTGTCCTTAGATTATCTTGGGGGTGCCATGGGCATCCCCAAGCTTAGGCTCTTGCCACTCCTTGTTCCGTAATCCATCAAATCTTTACCCCAAACTTGAAAACTTCACAACACAAAACTTAAAGTAAAAAATCTCGTGAGCTCCATTAGCAAAAGAAAACAAAAGACCACTTCAAGGTACTGTAATTAACTCATTATTTATTTATATTGGTGTTAAACCTACTGTATTCCAACTTCTCTATGGTTTATAAACTATTGTACTAGCCATAGATTCATCAAAATAAGCAAACAACACACAAAAAACAGAATCTGTCAAAAACAGAACAGTATGTAGTAATCTGTAGCTAGCGTACGATCTGGAACCCCAAAAATTCTAAAATAAATTTCTGGACGTGATGAATTTAACTATTAATCATCTTAAAAAAGAATTAACTAAATATCACTTTCAAAATAAAAATGGCAGAAGTTCTCGTGAGCGCTAAAGTTTCTGTTTTTACAGCAAGATATCAAGACTTTCCCCAAGTCTTCCCAACGGTTCTACTTGGCACAAACACTAATTAAACACACAAAAACACAACCAAAACAGAGCCTAGATGAATTATTTATTACTAAATAGTAGCAAAAATCAAGGAATAAAAATAAAATTGGGTTGCCTCCCAACAAGCGCTATCGTTTAACGCCCCTTGCTAGGCATAAAAAGCAAGGATAGATCTAGGTATTGCCATCTTTGGTTGGCAATCCATAAGTGGCTCTCATAATAGATTCATAAGGTAATTTGATTTTATTTCTAGGAAAGTGTTCCATTCCTTTCCTTAACGGAAATTGGAATCTAATATTACCTTCCTTCATACCAATAATTGCACCAATCGTTCTAAGGAAAGGTCTACCAAGAATAATAGGACATGAAGGATTGCAATCTATGTCAAGAACGATAAAATCTACGGGCACATAATTCCTATTTGCAACAATAAGAACATCATTAATTCTTCCCATAGGTTTCTTAATAGTGGAATCCGCAAGGTGCAAGTTTAGAGAGCAATCATCAAAAGTACGGAAACCTAACAAATCACACAAAGTCTTTGGAATCGTGGAAACACTAGCACCCAAATCACATAAAGCATAGAACTCATGAACTTTAATCTTAATTTTAATAGTTGGTTCCCACTCATCATAGTGTTTTCTAGGGATAGACACTTCCAATTCAAGTTTTTCTTCATAAGATTGCATCAAGGCATCAACGATATGTTTAGTAAACCCTTTATTTTGACTATAAGCATGAGGAGAAGTTAGCACGGGTTGCAACAAGGAAATACAATCAATCAAAGAGCAATTTTCATAATTAAATTCCTTGAAATACAAAATAGTGGGTTTAACAACATCTAGGGTTTTAATTTCTTCAATCCCACTTTCATCAATTTTAGCATCAAGATATAAAAACTCCGAATTTTTGGAACGCCTTCTAGGTAAAGGTGGATCATATTCAGTACCATCATTATTAAGATTCATATTTCAAACCAAAGATTTAATAGGGGACACATCAGTAACTTTTAGATCTTCATCTTTATTTTCATAGGAACTAGAAGAACACGCTCTTATAAAGGCATCTTTCTTAGCACACATCCTAGCGGTTCTTTCTTTGCACTCATCAATGGAAATTCTCATGGCTTTGAGAAACTCATTGATATCATGCTTAGGTGGAATAGATCTAAGTTTCAAAGAATCAACATCAAGAGAAATTCTATCAATGTTCCTAGCCAAATCATCAATCTTAAGCAATCTTTCTTCAATCAAAGCATTGAAATTCTTTTGTGAAGTAATAAATTATTTAATATTAGATTCAAAATCAGAGGGCATATTATTATAATTTCCATAAGAATTGTTGTAGGAATTACCATAACTATTAGAGGGATTACTAGGATAAGGCCTAGGATTAAAAATTCCTCTATACGCGTTGTTACCAAAATTATTCCTACCAACAAAATTCACATCCATAGATTCATTACTATTCTGAATCAAAGTAGACAAGGGCATATCATTAGGATCAGAAGAAACACTTTTACTAGCAAATAATTTCATAAGTTCATCCATCTTTCCACTCAAAACATTAATTTCCTCTATCGCATGCACCTTTTTATTAGTAGATCTTTCAGTATGCCATTGAGAATAATTAACCATAATATCATCTAGGAGTTTAGTAGCTTCTCCTAAAGTGATTTCCATAAAAGTGCCTCCTGCGGCCGAATCTAAAAGATTTCTAAAAGCAAAATTCAATCCGGCAGAAATTTTTTGTACAATCATCCACAAATTCAAACCATGAGTAGGGCAATTACGTATCATTAATTTCATCCTCTCCCAAGCTTGTGCAACATGTTCATGATCAAGTTGCTTAAAATTTATAATATCATTTCTAAGGGAGATTATCTTAGAGGGAGGAAAATACTTAGAGATAAAAGAATCTTTGCATTTGTTCCAAGAATCAATACTATTTTTAGGTGAAGACGAAAACCAAGCTTTAGCACGATCTCTAAGCAAAAAATGAAATAGCTTCAATCTAACAATATCGTTATCCACATCTTTCTTCTTTTGCATATCACATAAATCAACGAAGCTATTTAGACGGGTAGCGGCATCTTCACTAGGAAGGCCGGAAAACAGATCTTTCATGACAAGATTCAGCACGGCAGCATTAATTTCACAAGATTCAGCATCGGTAAGAGGAGCAATCGGAGTGCTAATAAAATCATTGTTGTTGGTATTGGTAAAGTCACACAATCTAGTATTATCTTGAGCCATCGTGACAAGCAAGCAATCCAACACACAAGCAAACAAAAAGCAAGCGGGCTAAAAGAGGCAAACGGGAAAGAGAGGGAGGATAGAGAGAGGGCGAATAAAACGACAAGGGTGAAGTGGGGGAGAGGAAAACGAGAGGCAAATGGCAAATAATGTAATGCGGGAGATATGGATTGTGATGGGTACTTGGTATGTTTGACTTTTGCGTAGACTCCCCGGCAACGGCGCCAGAAATTCTTCTTGCTAACTCTTGAGCACTGCACTGGATTTTCCCGAAGAGGAAAGGATGATGCAGCAAAGTGGCGTCAGTATTTCCCTCAGTTTTTGAGAACCAAGGTATCAATCCAGTAGGAGGCTACGCGTGAGTCCCTCGTACCTGCACAAAGCAAATAGCTCCTCGCAACCAACACGATAAGGGGTTGTCAATCCCTTCACGGTCACTTACGAGAGTGAGATCTGATAGATATGATAAGATAATATTTTTGGTATTTTTCTGATAAATATGCAAAGTAAAATAAAAGCAAAGTAAAAAAGCAAAGAAAATAACTAAGTATTGGAAGATTAATATGATGAAGATAGACCCGGGGGCCATAGGTTTCACTAGTGGCTTCTCTCAAGAGCATATGTATTTTACGGTGGGTGAACGGATTACTGTTGAGCAATTGACAAAATTGAGCATAGTTATGAGAATATCTAGGTATGATCATGTATATAGGCATCACGTCTGAGACAAGTAGACTGACTCCTGACTGCATCTACTACTATTACTCCACTCATCGACCGCTATCCAGCATGCATCTAGAGTACTAAGTTCATGAAAACAGAGTAACGCCTTAAGCATGATGACATGATGTAGAGGGATAAACTCATGCAATATGATGAAGACCCCATCTTGTTATCCTCGATGGCAACAATACAATGTGTGCCTTGCTGCCCGTACTGTCACTGGGAAAGGACACCGCAAGATTGAACCCAAAGCTAAGCATTTCTCCCATTGCAAGAAAGATCAATCTAGTAGGCCAAACCAAATTGATAATTCGAAGAGACTTGCAAAGATAACCAATCATACATAAAAGAATTCATAGAAGATTCAAATATTGTTCATAGATAGACTTGATCATAAACCCACAATTCATCGGTCTCAACAAACACACCGCAAAAAGATGATTACATCGAATAGATCTCCACAAGAGAGGGGGAGAATATTGTATTGCGATCCAAAAAGAGAGAATAAGCCATCTAGATAATAACTATGGACCCGTTGGTCTGAGCTAAACTACTCACACTTCATCGGAGGGGCTATGGTGTTGATGTAGAAGCCCAACATGATGGATACCCCCTCCGGGGGAGCTCTGGAATAGGCCCCAATATGGGATCTCGTGCATACAGGAAGTTACGATGGTGGAATTAGGGTTTTGGCTCTGTATCTGATCATTTGGGGGTACGTAGGTATATATAGGAGGAAGGAGTACGTCGGTGGAGCAACATGGGGCCCATGAGGGTGGAGGGCGCGCCTGGGGGGTAGGGGCGCCCCCTACCTCGTGGCCTCCTCCTTTCTTTCTTGACGTAAGGTCCAAGTCTCCTAGATCATTTTCGGTGAGAAAATCACATTCCCGAAGGTTTCATTCCATTTGGACTCCGTTTGATATTCCTTTTCTTCGAAGCCCTAAAATAGGCAAAAACATCAATTTTGGGTTGGGCCTCCGGTTAGTAGGTTAGTCCCAAAAATAATATAAAAGTTGGATAATAAAGCCCAATAATGTCCAAAATAGTAGATAATATAGCATGGAGCAATCAATAATTATAGATACGTTGGAGACATATCAACCAGTCGACCGCAAATGACTCCGCTACTGTTCCCAACAAGGAACATACTTATTAAAGAAGAGAAGAGGATCATCTTAAAGAAGAGCAGAAGAGCAAGCCGATTGAAGATATTGCAACTCTTTCTATACAATGTCGGTTGCCCACCCATGATGAACCAGAGCGCGCAGAGAAATACTATTCCTTTTGGTCTCTCCATATGTGGCTCACATGCATTTCGAAACTAAAGTAGGAACATTTAGCTCACCAATTAAACATCTCTCAGTTTTACTAATATCAACATAATATCATATTTGAATTTGTACAACTAAGCTTGTTTAGCTCGATGGGTGATAATCCCCAAGTGCAGGGAATCATCAGAGCAATTCCCAAAGGTGGAAGTGATAAGTATGGAGTGTCGAACCCACAAGGAGCTAAAGGTAAGATCAATATTCTCTCAAGTCCTATCTGCCACTGATACGACTCTACGTACACCGAACGTTTGCTTTCAACTAGAAACGAGAAATAAAACTATGATGTGGGTATGAAGAGGATAACCTTGCATGGTATCGGAGAGCTAAAATATAAAAGTAGGTGTTGTTATCATAAAGTTAGAATATATTACTAAATATTATAAATAGTGAGTGTGGAATAATAATGGATCGGTGTGCGAAATTGTCTTAGGCAATCGTTAACAAGACCGGTAGTCGTCATTGCAATTTCATATGAGGGAGAGGCATAAGCTAACATAATTTATCTTCTTGGATCATATGCACTTATGATTGGAACTCTAGCAAGCATCCACAACTACGAAAGATCATTAAGGTAAAACCCAACCATTGCATTGACATATCAAGTCCCCTTTATCCCATACGCAACAACCCCCTTACTCGGGTTTATGCTTCTGCCACTCAAGCAACCCACTATAAGCGAATCATGAACGTATTGCAACACCCTAGAACGGGAATCCCTCACGCTTGCGCGACACGGAGGGCACAATAGGACAGCACCAAAATAAAACATACAACTTGTACCAATATAGATCATCAATCAACCCATAGACAAGGGAAATCTACTCAAAACATCATAGTATGGCAAAACATCATTGGATCATAATATGTGGCATAAAGCACCATGTTCAAGTAGGGATTACAGCGGGGTGCGGGAGAGTGGACCGCGTAAAAGATATGACGGTGGTGATGATGATGGTGATTTTGATGAAGATGATCACCACGACGATGATTCCCCTCCCGATGGCATTTCGGTGCCACCGAGAGAGAGGAGGAGGGGTTCCCCCCCCCCTTGTGCTTCCTCCTCCATGGCCTCCCCTAGATGGGAGAGGTTCTCCCTCTGATCCTTGGCCTTCATGGTGATGATGGCCCCTGCGGGATCCTCCGCCATATCCTTCGGTGATGATGGCCCCCTCCGGCAGGGTGCCAGAGAGGGCCTAGATTGACTTCTCGTGGCTATAGAGGCTTGCGGCGGCGGAACTTCCGATCCAGGTTATTTTTCGGAGGTTTGGGCATTTATAGGAGAGGTTAGCGTCAAGAATAAGTCAGGGGGCCCCACGAGAAGTCCACGAGTCACAGGGGCGCGCCTGGGGGGTGGGTGCGCCCCCACCCTCGTGGGGCCCACGGGACTCCCCTCCGACAGGTTTTTATTCCAATATTTTTTTTATTTTCCAGAAAAAATCTCCATTGATTTTCATCGCATTCCGAGAACTTTTATTTCTGCACAAAAATAACACCACGGTAGTTCTGCTAAAAACAGCATCAGTCCGGGTTAGTTCTAATCAAATCATACCAAAATCATATAAAACTATTGTAAACATGGCATGCATACTTCATAAATTATAGATACGTTTGAGACGTATCAGCATCCCCAATCTTAATTCCTCCTCATCCTCGAGTAGGTAAATGATAAAAGAAATAATTTATGAAGTGTGAATGCTAGCAAGTGCATAAATTTGATCAATGATAGTTCCAATCACTTTTTTCTAGCATCATTATATAACATAGCAGTAGCTCAACTCATAAAACTTCTCATGATCAAGTAACAAGCTATTCACATGTTAAAGTATAGATCATAAACTTTCTTGAGAACTAACAAACCGTGCTCTTAGTCATCAAACAATTGCAATGCATCTTATTTTCGGGAAGAGTCTATGTAAGAGCTTAGATTCAGCAAACTCCACATACTCAACTATCATTTAATCTTTCACAATTGCTCATACTCATGTGATATTAATGGGTTCAAAGTATTAATCAGAAAAGAGAAAGATAGGGGCTTATAGTTTCGCCTCCCAACCATTTACCTCAAGGATAATGTCAACAATAATAATTTATGGTAACCTACATCCAAGTGGATATATATCCGGATCGCTCCAACACAAAGTGCTTGCCAAAGGAAAAAGTGTAAAAAGGAAAGGTGATGATCACTGTGACTCTTGTATAAGGGTAGAAGGTAAAAGTAAAAGATAGGCCCTTCACAGAGGGAAGCAAAGGTTGTCATGCGCTTTAATGGTTGAGTGCACAAAATCTTAATGCAAAAGAACATCACTTTATATTGCCTCTTGTGATAAAGACCTTTATTATGCAGTAAGTCACTTTTATTTCTTCCCTATCACAAGTTCGTATAAAGCTTATTTTCTTCGCACTAATAGATTGTCACGACCGGTTTTCCAATAAAAATATTTATTGAGAAACCAATCTTTTGAGTCCAGTATGAGAGAAATCCTCCTCACT
This sequence comes from Triticum dicoccoides, assembly GCF_002162155.2. NCBI lineage: Eukaryota > Viridiplantae > Streptophyta > Magnoliopsida > Poales > Poaceae > Triticum > Triticum dicoccoides. The sequence continues at coordinate 697,098,724 of NC_041382.1, read as the reverse complement.
GGTAGACAAATTCTTGATACAATAAGCCAGTAGCATAAAATATATTACAGGGTCGAACTATGGTTGCTCAACCAAATTATTACAAGCACGCCAATAATTATACATAATGGCGGACATGAAACAGTGGTGCGGAGGCATACTACTGACTCGAGGATAGGGCGGTGGTGGAAAAACACAGCGGGGAGAGAAATACAAGACTCTAAGTCTGTCATCTCATCGAGCGTCGAGGTGAGGCTCGATGAATTTATTTGGTAGCGGAAGCGGATGTAAAACAGTGACCAAATCCAGGGTCGCACGAGACTGACTGGGACTCCTCTAGGTGTCGGACTCGCTATCAAACTCTTCATCCATGAGATCGCCTTCGTCAGCATCTGGCCAAATCAACAAGCCAGTGAGTACTTTGAAAGTACTCGCAAGATAGTTCGGACGTAAGATATAACAAATGCATGCATGGATGCGTCATGAATAATTCACCAATGTACATTTCAAAAATTAGCATAACAAGGTAAGTAAAAAGGGAAACGGCGGTAGTCCGCCTGAAATCCCAACAAAACATAAATAACTACCGATCGGGTGTCTGAAGCGACGCCTCGAAAGGTGAACAAATAAATATAAGGAAATGATGCCACAGTCGAGCGTCTTAGCGACACCACATAAAGGGCTTAAAAAGAAATACCACAGACGGATGTCGGGGCGACATCACAGAAAGGGCTTTAAAAGAAATGCCACAGTCGGACGTCGGGGCGACATCACAGAAAGGGCTTGGAAAGAAATGCCATAGTTGGACGTCGGGGCGACATCACAGAAAGGGCTTGAAAAGAAATGCCACAGTCGGACGTCGGGGCGACATCACAGAAAGGGCTTTTATAGAAAAGTAAAATACAACAATGCCACAGTCGGATGTCTGAGCGACATCGCAGAAAGGGCTTTTATTCACAGGTAAATAATACTCATAATAAACATTTAATTCATAAGAATAAATGGGTTAGTCCATCCACAGGGATAATCATTTAACCGGAGTTAGCATTCAAGCGAATCACCGGAGTCTCTGCCATCAAAACTGACATTTGATTAGGATAAGATAATATCGACCTGGGACAGTGAATAGATGATTTGGAGGAATATATGACTCTGCAGAGTTTGTACAAAATTTTTCCCACAGCCAACGGATTTCCGTAGTCACGAAGGACTAGTTCCGTTTACGGTATTTCGGAAGAAAACACAGCTAACCAGTACACACCCATCCTACCTCTCGATGCTAGGAATCACCCTAGACATCATCCAAGAAAAACTTTTGAGACGGGGAGATCACAATCTCGAATAGCATGGGATCAAATTTATATACGCGCGCTCTAAGGGGTGCCCCCCTCTCGGTCCCAACCGGAAACACCCATGCCCCCTGACCGGATGACTGGCTTTAATCCAGTGCCATGGAACCATCATCACGGCCTCTCCTTTTGGTGTGTACCAGAAAAGCGGTTTGCAACTTACTAAACCATATTCCTTGCGCAAAACATGTGGTAGTACAGGGAAGGAAATGAGAGGAACTGGACCAATACGGTTTGACACTAAAGTCACATAGTCTGGCGTAAGACTGGCATGCTACGACACTGCCATCTCACCCATACTCATGCCAACACATGGCCCTTCATCCTCACATCCATTCACATATGGATCATCGAACTCACTTACCTCATTATCACATAAAATAACGTTCATCGATATGCTTCTCAATATGCCATAAAACTAACTAAATGCAAAACATGCCAAGACACTCATCATATCAAAAGTTCAAACATGCTTGCCTGGTTCAGAGTAGTCGGAACCTAGCTCGGTGAAGTTCGCGGCTTCGTCACCTCCTTCGGTATCTACGGTATAAAGAAAATATATGCGCTATCATAAATACCAAGGAGTGCACAGAAAGTATACCAAATATTTTCAAATAAATATGATAAAAAACTAGACAAAATTTTAAAGAGAACAGAAAAAGAATCAGTCAAAAATACTTTTCTGTTTAAAAGTTATAAGGGTTTTTGTCCAGGGACTCATCTGTAATGAAACAGAAGATTTCCAAGGGCTAGCTTATAAAAACAGAAAACGTTTCGGCAGAACTACGCCAGCCCAAAGAGAAAACGCATTTTGCCCAAAGGCGCTTCCAGAAAACGATTCAACCAGAGAGGGCAGAGAGGCTGACGGTGGGGTCCCACTTGTCAGGTTTGAACTTCAAAAAGGGGGGGGGGCGAAGCTCGTCGGCGCCCGAGAGCCGCGATGGTCGCCGGTGGTGATCCACGATGAGGCAGGGGGATCGGAGGGTACCTCCGTGCTCAGGGCGCCGTTCCGCGTCGGTTGGTGGTGGTGGTGGTCGCCGGCGAGTACTACGTCGACGGCGAGCTTTGCTCCGGCGGACGGCGGCTCGGGTGGTCGAGGGGCTCGTCGGAGAGGGCTGCAGAGGTCAAATTGAAGAGGGGGTTAGGCTCCTGGTAGCTAGAGAGGGTAACAGACGGGGTTTGGGCGCCGGAGATGGCCTCACCGGAGCGAATCGTGGTGGAGGCCGAGGCGGATCGGGGCGGCCGGAGTTGGGGGGGGGAGACCTCCTCGGGGTCCCCCTAGTGGCCTGGCGTGGTGTTGGTGAGGAGTGGGGATGAAGCGTGCACGAGGGTGAGCTCGGGGGCCCTTTTTATAGGCGGCCCGAGGCGGTTGCCGTGAACGGGGATCTCCGGCGAGTGATTACGGCGGTGCCGGGGATGTGCAGTGGGATTAGGGGCTTGGGCATCGTCGTTGAGGTCCGTCGGTCCCATTTAGGCGCTAAACGGGCTGGGACTTGGTGCTATGGGTGAGCTCGACGGAACGGGGGTGGTGCGGCCCGTCGGCGGCAGGGAGCATGTTCCGTGCTTGCCGGGCCACGGCGACGGTGCCACGGGCGTGCGCTGGCACGGCAGGGACACGCGGAGAGCCAGGGGGTGTTGGGCGGCGCCGGGTGGCGTGGCGAGAGGGCTCGGGCCCTTGTTGGCCGCCACGGGAGGTGCAGCCACCGCAGAAGCTCCCAACGCCGGCGAGGCTCGCTGCTACCAACGCCAGGAATCGGCCAAGCGTGCGTGCGGGGTGCTGGCCAGGGAGAAGAGGCTGCGTGCAACGCGCCAGGGCGCACTGTGGCCGCGTGACCGAATCTGACGAAGGAAGAAAGATAACTGAATCTCTGAACTTTCTGAATTTGCAAAGGGATAGTGCACTTCAGGTGTTCGACAGAATGTTTTTGGCCTCTGGAGATTTTTCCTTGAGCTGATTTTTGGTGGAGTGGCTTCTCATTGCTCAAGAAGGCTGCCTGAATTTTGGTGGAATTTTTGGAGGAGTGTAGATATGAATTTCATCAAATTTGGCAAATCTGGTCCAAACTTGCAGAGACTGGATTTTGAAAATTTTGAAAAGAGGAGGAGTGGATCAAGATGGTTCTGGGTTGTGGGTACAAAGGACTATCCAGGAGAGTTGGTTTGAGGTCAAAACTCAAATGAAAAAGAGTACTTGCTTTGAAAATCCCTCAGGCTCCAAATAATTTTCAGAATTGATTTGAGAGGAAAAATAATTAGAATAAAATCCAAAACTTGTTTGGATTAGTTGGGACAGAGAACTTAGGTTGATCACAAGGTGTAGGGGAGGTTTTGGAGGGGTTTTACCACATGGGAAAAAATGCCAAGTCATGGGTGGTTTTCAAGATATGAAAATCCCAAGTTTTTCATAGATTTCTTTTTAAAAGAAAAAGATTAAACTCCAAAAATGAATTTGAGAGGGAACCAACAGAGAAGAAGTTTCAAAAGATTCAAACGCCAAAGTTTGAAAGAAAAATAAAAAAAATCCTTGCCAGAGCAAAGGATGTTTTTAAGAGGAAGGTTTTCTGAAAGAAAAAATTAAATGGCCTCTTTTCAAAGAAAACCACAAGGTTTTTGATAAAAACCAAATTAAATTTTTTGGAGTGTCACAACACCTACCCCCTTAGGAAAAATCTCGTCCCCGAGATTCCAGCTGATCCTTAAATAAGTGTGGATGCTCTGTCTGAAGAAAATCCTCGCTTTCCCAAGTTGCTTCACTGTCGGTGTGATTTCTCCACTGGACTTTGAAAAACTTGATGGTCTTCTGTCGGGTCCTCCTTTCAAACTCCTCTAATATTCTTACGGGACATTCCCGATAAGTGAGGTCTGGCTGCACGTCAATGTTTTCATGGGATACTTGTTTCTCTGGGTTGCTTACGCACTTCCTTAATTGAGAGACGTGGAACACGTCGTGAATGTCGAACAAGTCTTCGGGTAAGTCTAGCTGATAGGCTACGGTGCCTCTTCGTGCCACTATGCAGAATGGTCCAATGAATCTTGGTGCTAACTTTCCTTTAATCTTAAACCGTTGCAATCCTCTCATAGGGGATACTCTCAGGTATACGAACTCACCGGGTTCAAAGCTGACCCTTCGATGTTTCTGATCATAATAACTCTTCTGTCGACTTTGAGCGGTCTTAAGTCGGTCTCTGATTAGCTTGACCTTTTCCTCGGCTTCTCTGAGCATGTCTGGTTCGAAGATGCGGCTGTCTCCGGTCTCTGACCAATTTAACGGGGTACGACATCTTCGTCCGTATAAAGCCTCAAATGGTGCCATTTGTAGGATGGCCTGGTAGCTATTGTTATACGCGAACTCGGCGTATGGCAGGCTTTCTTCCCAACTGGTTCCATATGTGAGACACATGCTCTCAGCATGTCTTCTAAAATTTGGTTTACGCGTTCAGTCTGTCCATCAGTCTGTGGGTGGTATGCGGTACTGAAGGCTAGTTGGGTTCCCAGGGCCTGTTGTAAATGCTCCCAAAATCTTGAGACGAACTGAGTGCCTCTGTCGGATATTATAGTCTTCGGGACACCGTGCAGACAAACTATACGGGAGAGATAAATCCTGGCAAGCCTCTGAGTGTTGTAGGTCGTCTTCATTGGAATAAAGTGTGCCACTTTGGTCAACCTGTCAGTGATGACCCATATGGCATCATTCCCGTGTCGTGACCGAGGTAGTCCGACAATAAAATCCATCCCTATTTCATCCCATTTCCACTCAGGTATTTTGTTTGGTTGCAGTAGTCCGGCTGGTCTCTGATGTTCAGCTTTTATGCGTTGACATGAGTCGCAACATGCAATGAAGGTGGCTATGTCCATCTTCATACCGTGCCACCAAAATCTTTCCTGAATATCCTTATACATTTTGGTTCCTCCAGGGTAAATTGAATATGGAGTGGTGTGTGCTTCAGCTAAAATTTGCTGCTTAAGGTCTTCTATGTTTGGCACGCAGAGCCTTTCTCCGTACCATAATATTCCTTCATTGTCTATTACAAATTCCGAGGCCTTGCCCATACTCAACTTTCTTTTGATGCCTTCGATGCTGGTGTGACCGGGCTGAGCTTCTTTAATTTTCTCCACAAGGTTGGGTTGTATTTCCAAGTTTGATATGGTGCCTTCTGCTACCATTATCAAGTTGAGCTTGGCAAATTCTTGTTGGAATTCGGGCCTCAAGCTGTGCAGATTGTTTTCGTCGGAGCTGGGGTTCCGACTAAGGGCATTGGCCACTACATTTGCTTTCCCTGGATGATAATGGATACCAACATCATAATCTTTTACCAACTCCAACCAACGTCGTTGCCGTAAATTTAGTTCTGGCTGCGTGAAAATATATTTGAGACTTTTGTGATCCGTATATATTTCACATCGATTCCCGAGTAAGAAATGCCTCCATTCCTTGAGTGCATGAATAACTGCTGCCATTTCTAAGTCATGAGTGGGATAATTCTCCTCATGCTTGCGAAGTTGCCTTGAAGCGTAGGCGACAACCTTGCCTTCCTGCATCAATACGCATCCGAGACCCTTTCTGGACGCGTCACAATATACTTCAAAATTCTTGTGTATGTCGGGTACAATTAATACCGGTGCTGTCGTTAACTTCCGCTTCAGCTCTTGGAAACTTTTCTCGCAGGCTTCTGTCCATTCAAACTTCTTATCTTTCTTGAGCAACTGTGTCATAGGCTTGGCTATGGTGGAAAACCCTTCAATAAATCTGCAGTAATATCCTGCCATTCCCAAGAAACTCCGAATGTCCGTTACGCTGGCTGGTGACTTCCAGCCAAGTACGGCCTTGACTTTCTCTGGGTCCACTGCGATACCGTCTTGGGTCAGCACGTGGCCTAGAAAGCCTACTTGTCTTAGCCAAAATTCGCACTTGCTGAACTTGGCATACAATTGGTGTTTTCTTAGCTCTCCTAGAACAATCCTAAGATGTTCTGCGTGCTCTTCTGGTGTCTTGGAGTATACCAGAATATCGTCGATGAATACCACGACGAACTTGTCCATAAACTTCATAAATACTTTTTTCATGAGGTGAACAAAATATGCCGGGCGTTAGTTAATCCAAATGGCATCACTATGAACTCGTATAGTCCATATCTGGAGGTGAAGGCTGTTTTGGGGATATCTTCCGTTCGTACCTTCAATTGATGGTATCCTGACCTTAAGTCAATTTTTGAGAATACCTTGGCCTGAGCGAGTTGATCAAACAAATCGTTTATCCTTGGCATCGGGTATTTGTTTTTGACTGTGACCATGTTAAGTGCTCGATAGTCAATACACAATCTCAGCGTTCCATCCTTCTTTTTGGCAAATAAAATTGGTGATCCCCAAGGTGAGGAGCTGGCTCGAATGTATCCCTTTTCCAGTAATTCCTTTATTTGCTTCTTCAACTCGATCAACTCGGATGGTGCCATTCGGTATGGTTTCTTGTATATGGGGGTGGTTCCTGGTGCTAGCTCAATGCGAAATTCTATTTCTCGGTCTGGTGGCATGCCTGCTAGCTCTTCAGGGAATACATCTGGAAATTCACACACTACTGGAACCTTGTTTAGCTCAGAAACGTCCACCTTATTTAATCTTGGTTGCCGGGGTATTTTTCCTTCCTTGGCTGATACTCTTATTGTCTTCCCTTGGTGGTGTGTGAGAATTACGGTCCTGTTGAAACAGTCGATAAAACCCTTATTGGTGGTTAGCCAATCCATTCCTAGGATGACATCCAGTCCTTTATTTTCCAACACAATAAGATTTGCGTGAAACTCCAATCCTTCGAACTCAATGACCACATTCTGACAATAATTCTGAGTAACTTGCTGAATCCCAGGGGACTTGATGATCATGGATTTCTCCAGGGGAAGCATCGAAAAATTATTTTGCAAAGCAAAACTTTTCGAAATGAAAGAGTGAGAAGCTCCAGAATCAAACATAACCATTGCAGGTATTGTGTTGACAGGAAACGTACCGAGTACGATATCCGGAGCATTTTGTGCCTCCTCTTTGGTTACGTGGTTCAAATGACCCTTCCTGTGGTTATTGTTGGGATTGAAATTGTTTCGCTTGGGCGCGGAATTGTTGCCGTTGTTTAGCTTTGGGGTTGAATTCCTTGGCTTGGGGCACTGTTTGGCATAGTGCCCTTCTTCTCCACAAGCGTAACAAGTAACGCCGGGGCGATAGGTGAATTCTTTGTCTCTTGCATGATAATTCTTGGTTGGGCATGAGACGTTGGATGAGGATTTGTGTGTCCCACCCTTTTGAAAATCTGTCCTGCTTCGGTGATTGCGAGCATGGTTAGTCTGGTCCCTTTTTCGCTTGCGGATATCTTCCAGACTGCGTCTCTCATTTTCCAGAGTAATGGCTTTGTCCACCAGTGTTTTAAAATCAGGAAAAGTGTGCACGACCAGTTGGCATTTAAGCGCGGGCGCCAGACCGTCAAGGAATTTCTCCATCTTCTTGATTTCAGTCATACGCTCTTCATTGGCGCAGCAGGACAATAGAGTAAATTGACTGTTGTAATCTGACACTGTCATGTTCCTTTGTTTGAGGTCATCGAACTCTCTCTTCTTGATTTTCATAATACTCCTAGGAATGTGTGCACCACGGAAACCTTCCTTGAAATCATCCTAGGTTATGTCATTTTCGTTGGGATGCATGTGCAGAAAATTCTCCCACCACGATGCGGCTGCTCCTGTGAGATAGTGCGGAGCATATAATACCTTCTCGGGGTCTGAACATTTTGCAATAATTAATTTTCTCTCCATATCTCGAAGCCAGTCCTCGGCTTCAAGAGGCTTTTCAGTGTGAGAAAATGTTTGAGGACGTGTCTTCTGTAGCTCAGATAACTTGGAATGCTGTTGATACTGTCCATGGTGATTTCCCATGTTGATGACTTGGTTCATCATTTCCCGATGTTGTTGCTGACTCTGCTCATAAAGGCGGCACATTTGTGAAAGTGCCGATTCACTGCCCTGTTGGCTTGACTGTCCCTGAGTGAACTCGTTGCTGGGTTGTGCATCATAAATTTCCTCTGGTGGAGTTGGCATGGAGCGAGTCCAAGGACGAGACATTTTTCACTCTGGGGAAATGTTTTTTGTAAAACTTATAAGAAAAGCGGAAAGAGTCGCAAAAACAAATCCATAAATGCATAAAGCTGGCAAATAGAATTAAATAACTCAGCTTACTTAAGAAAAACAAATCGACTTGCGCACGGAGAAGGACTGCTCATTACATATCTTACACGCGGGCGGTAATTATACAATACATCACTCAGGATATGCGTACATAATCCTGACATGTTATTTAGGCTAGTGCACTTCTCCAGATCCTACATGATGCGCAAACAGGCTACTTCTCACAACCTATGTACATATCTTACAAAGCGGTACATTACATGGCAGCTAGGCGTACTCAGGCAGAAATGTTGACAACCTCCTTTGCCCTGCCGAGGGCGAGGCGTAGCGAGGTTGGGGACTCGAATTCCTCCTTGCTAATGGGCTCCATACGTGTAGTGTTGCGCAGAGTGGATGGAGCGGTTGCCAGGGGCGGAGCAACACGTACAGGAGTGGGCGCGAAGGGTGGTGCAGTGCGCGCTGAAGTGGGTGCAATGACTTGGTTGAATTCTTCGGTAGAAGGCAGGCGACGAGTAGGCGTAAAAGATGCTGATGACGAGACAAAAGTCAGTGGCGGTGCGATGGGTAGGAGCTCCCTCCTGTTGGCAGCACAGCCATGAACTGAGTCCATGCGGGTAGCTACGAAGTCGTCCACCAGGTTGTCGAAGGCTGCCTCCAGGGCCCGGAGATACTCAATGAGCATCTCAAAAGCCTCGTCTCGTTCTCCTCTTGGGCAGGAGTATGCGTAGTGACAGGTGTAAGGCACATGGCACGGAAGACAACGGTAACGACGAGTCTTCATCACGGGAAGGACATCCCTGAGACGAGCTATCGCCTCACGGGCTGCCATCTGCATAGCATGCCTCTTCGTAGGCATGGCTCTTCCCACGAACCGGAAGCGGCGTAACTCACCACGCCCTCCCTTGAACTGCACCGCGGCCTGGTGCATGGTCAGACTGTCGTTGACTCGGTGCTGGCAGAGTGTGAAGACTGGGCCCATCACGACCTAAACGATGAAAGAAAGAAGCTTGACGAACCCATCGGGCACGTTGGCGAAGGTCTGAGACTCGCAGCTGTTGTCGGCCATCTACAAAAGTAGGCAAAAATTCTGCAGGGTCAGATCATAAATTTATGCTGACTGACAGAAAATGACTACAATTGCAAAAATATAATTTAGCTCTATCATGCTAATAACCAATTAGCGATCGCACCTAGTGGCTTCCTACAGTCAGCCTAGCTCTGGTACCAAGCTTGTCACGACCGGTTTTCCAATAAAAATATTTATTGAGAAACCAATCTTTTGAGTCCAGTATGAGAGAAATCCTCCTCACTGGTAGACAAATTCTTGATACATTAAGCCAGTAGCATAAAATATATTACATGGTCGAACTACGGTTGCTCAACCAAATTATTACAAGCACGCCAATAATTATACATAATGGCGGACATGACACAGTGGTGCGGAGGCATACTACTGACTCGAGGATAGGGCGGTGGTGGAAAAACACAGCGGGGAGAGAAATACAAGACTCTAAGTCTGTCATCTCATCGAGCGTCGAGGTGAGGCTCGATGAATTTATTTGGTAGCGGAAGCGGATGTAAAACAGTGACCAAATCCAGGGTCGCACGAGACTGACTGGGACTCCTCTAGGTGTCGGACTCGCTATCAAACTCTTCATCCATGAGATCGCCTTCGTCAGCATCTGGCCAAATCAACAAGCCAGTGAGTACTTTGAAAGTACTCGCAAGACAGTTCGGACGTAAGATATAACAAATGCATGCATGGATGCGTCATGAATAATTCACCAATGTACATTTCAAAAATTAGCATAACAAGGTAAGTAAAAAGGGAAATGGCGGTAGTCCGCCTGAAATCCCAACAGAACATAAATAACTACCGATCGGGTGTCTGAAGCGACGCCTCGAAAGGTGAACAAATAAATATAAGGAAATGATGCCACAGTCGGGCGTCTTAGCGACACCACATAAAGGGCTTAAAAACAAATACCACAGACGGATGTCGGGGCGACATCACAGAAAGGGCTTTAAAAGAAATGCCACAGTCGGACATTGGGGCGACATCACAGAAAGGGCTTGGAAAGAAATGCCACAGTTGGACGTCGGGGCGACATCATAGAAAGGGCTTGAAAAGAAATGCCACAGTCGGACGTCGGGGCGACATCACAGAAAGGGCTTTTATAGAAAAGTAAAATACAACAATGCCACAGTCGGATGTCTGAGCGACATCGCAGAAAGGGCTTTTATTCACAGGTAAATAATACTCATAATAAACATTTAATTCATAAGAATAAATGGGTTAGTCCATCCACAGGGATAAACATTTAACCGGAGTTAGCATTCGAGCGAATCACCGGAGTCTCTGCCATCAAAACTGACATTTGATTAGGATAAGATAATATCGACCTAGGACAGGGAATAGATGATTTGGAGGAATATATGACTCTGCAGAGTTTGTACAAAATTTTTCCCACAGCCAACGGATTTCCGTAGTCACGAAGGACTAGTTCCGTTTACGGTATTTCGGAAGAAAACACAGCTAACCAGTACACACCCATCCTACCTCTCGATGCTAGGAATCACCCTAGACATCGTCCAAGAAAAACTTTTGAGATGGGGAGATCACAATCTCGAATAGCATGGGATCAAATTTATATACGCGCGCTCTAAGGGGTGCCCCCCTCTCGGTCCCAACCGGAAACACCCATGCCCCCTGACCGGATGACTGGCTTTAATCCAGGGCCATGGAACCATCATCACGGCCTCTCCTTTTCGTGTGTACCAGAAAAGCGGTTTGCAACTTACTAAACCATATTCCTTGCGGAAAACATGTGGTAGTACAGGGAAGGAAATGAGAGGAACTGGACCAATACGGTTTGACACTGAAGTCACATAGTCTGGCGTAAGACTGGCATGCTACGACACTGCCATCTCACCCATACTCATGCCAACACATGGCCCTTCATCCTCACATCCATTCACATATGGATCATCGAACTCACTTACCTCATTGTCACATAAAATAACGTTCATCGATATGCTTCTCAATATGCCATAAAACTAACTAAATGCAAAACATGCCAAGACACTCATCATATCAAAAGTTCAAACATGCTTGCCTGGTTCAGAGTAGTCGGAACCTAGCTCGGTGAAGTTCGCGGCTCCGTCACCTCCTTCGGTATCTACGGTATAAAGAAAATATATGTGCTATCGTAAATACCAAGGAGTGCACAGAAAGTATACCAAATTTTTTTCAAATAAATATGATAAAAAACTAGACAAAATTTTAAAGAGAACAGAAAAAGAATCAATCCAAAATACTTTTCTGTTTAAAAGTTATAAGGGTTTTTGTCCAGGGACTCATTTGTAATGAAACAGAAGATTTCCAGGGGCTAGCTTATAAAAACAAAAAACGTTTCGGCAGAACTACGCCAGCCCAAAGAGAAAACGCATTTTGCCCGAAGGCGCTTCCAGAAAACGATTCAACCAGAGAGGGCAGAGAGGCTGACGGTGGGGTCCCACTCGTCAGGTTTGAACTTCAAAAAGGGGGGGCGAAGCTCGTCGGCGCCCGAGAGCCGCGGTGGCCGCTGGTGGCGATCCACGGCGAGGCAGGGGGATCGGAGGGTACCTCCGTGCTCAGGGTGCCGTTCCGCGTCGGTTGGTGGTGGTGGTGGTCGCCAGCGAGTACTACGCCGATGGCGAGCTTTGCTCCGGCGGACGGCGGCTCGGGTGGTCAAGGGGCTCGTCGGAGAGGGCTGCAGAGGTCAAATTGAAGAGGGGGTTAGGCTCCTGGTAGCTAGAGAGGGTAACGGACGGGGTTTGGGCACCGGAGATGGCCTCACCGGAGCGAATCGTGGTGGAGGCCGAGGCGGATCGGGGCGGCCGGAGTTGGGGGGGGAGACCTCCTCGGGGTCCCCCTAGTGGCCTGGCGTGGCGTTGGTGAGGAGTGGGGATGAGGCGTGCACGAGGGTGAGCTCGGGGGCCCTTTTTATAGGCGGCCCGAGGCGGTTGCCGTGAACGGGGATCTCCGGCGAGTGATTACGGCGGTGCCGGGGATGTGCAGTGGGATTAGGGGCTTGGGCATCGTCGTTGAGGTCCACCGGTCCTATTTAGGCGCTAAACGGGCTGGGACTTGGTGCTATGGGTGAGCTCGACGGAACGGGGGTGGCGCGGCCCGTCGGCGGCAGGGAGCACGTTCCGTGCTTGCCGGGCCACGGCGACGGTGCCACGGGCGTGCGCTGGCACGACAGGGACACGCGGAGAGCCAGGGGGTGTTGGGCGGCGCCGGGTGGCGTGGCGAGAGGTCTCGGGCCCTTGTTGGCCGCCACGGGAGGTGCAGCCACCGCAGAAGCTCCCAACACCGGCGAGGCTCGCTGCTACCGACGCCAGGAATCGGCCAAGCGTGCGTGCGGGGTGCTGGCCAGGGAGAAGAGGCTGCGTGCAACGCGCCAGGGCGCATTGTGGCCGCGTGACCGAATCTGACGAAGGAAGAAAGATAACTGAATCTCTGAACTTTCTGAATTTGCAAAGGGATAGTGCAGTTCAGGTGTTCGACAGAATGTTTTTGGCCTCTGGAGATTTTTCCTTGAGCATATTTTTGGTGGAGTGGCTTCTCATTGCTCAAGAAGGCTGCCTGAATTTTGGTGGAATTTTTGGAGGAGTGTAGATATGAATTTCATCAAATTTGGCAAATCTGGTCCAAACTTGCAGAGACTGAATTTTGAAAAATTTGAAAAGAGGAGGAGTGGATCAAGATGGTTCTGGGTTGTGGGTACAAAGGACTATCCAGGAGAGTTGGTTTGAGGTCAAAACTCAAATGAAAAAGAGTACTTGCTTTGAAAATCCCTCAGGCTCCAAATAATTTTCAGAATTGATTTGAGAGGAAAAATAATTAGAATAAAATCCAAAACTTGTTTGGATTAGTTGGGACAGAGAACTTAGGTTGATCACAAGGTGTAGGGGAGGTTTTGGAGGGGTTTTACCACATGGGCAAAAATGCCAAGTCATGGGTGGTTTTCAAGATATGAAAATCCCAAGTTTTTCATAGATTTCTTTTTAAAAGAAAAAGATTAAACTCCAAAAATGAATTTGAGAGGGAACCAACAGAGAAGAAGTTTCAAAAGATTCAAACACCAAAGTTTGAAAGAAAAATAAAAAAAATCCTTGCCAGAGCAAAGGATGTTTTTAAGAGGAAGGTTTTCTGAAAGAAAAAATTAAATGGCCTCTTTTCAAAGAAAACCACAAGGTTTTTGATAAAAACCAAATTAAAATTTTTGGAGTGTCACATAGATTATACATATTTAGAGAGCAATTTTTATTGCATGCACCAATGAAAACTTACTTGAAGGATCTTACTCAATCCATAGGTAGGTATGGTGGACTCTCATGGCAAAACTGGATTAAGGAATGTTTGGAAGCACATGTAGTATCTCTACTTGGTGCAAAGAATTTGGCTAGCATGAGAGGGAAAGGCAAGCTCAACATGTTGGATGATTCAAGACAATATAACACTTTGGATATAGGAAAACATAACCCATTAAGTTGTCTTCCTTGTCCAACATCAACCTTTTATCATGTCATATTTATTGAGTTCTCACAATTGCAAAAGATGCCCAAGATAGTATATTTACGTGTGAAATCTCTCTTCCTTCAATATTCTTTCATGAATTGTTCAAGTGACCAATTCTGCGTTTGCTAACTTCCAATAAGTTTACTACCTATACTTATTATGTGTGAAGTCATTACTCCCCATGTTGTAAGCATATGAAACGTATATAAATTCAGATTTATGATATTCAATTCATTCAACCATTTACTCATAGGATATATGTGAAGCACGTGAGTAAATGAAAAACAACTCCAAAAAGATATAAGTGAAGAACACTGAGTAGTCAAATAATTAACTAGCCATGGGAGGTTTCTTTTTCATTCAAGATTTAAGATCCAATGATTTTATTCAAACAGCAAGTAAAATTGAAAATATGCTCCAAGCAAAACACATATCATGTGAGGAATAAAAATATAGCTCTGAGTAAGGTATACCGATAGTTTTGAAGATGAAAGAGGGGATGCCTTCCAGGGCATCCCCAAGCTTAGGCTCTTGAGTCTTCCTTGAATATTACCTTGGGGTGCCTTGGGCATCCCCAAGCTTAGGTTCTTTCCCCTCCTTATTCTCCTCATATCGATACCTCACCCAAAGCTTGAAAAGTTCAATCACACAAAACTTAAAGGAACTTCGTGAGATAGGTTAATATGATAAAGAGTAAACCATTCACTTTGGTACTGTCAAAGACAAGGTTCATAATTGTTTTCACACAATGCCTACTGTACCATATCATTTCTACAATTTATATTGAGAAATATAAGCCATAGAAACTAGAAAACAAGCAAACTATGCAATGAAAACAGAATCTGTCAGAAACAGAACAGTCTGTAATGATCTGAACACCAACCATACCTATGCTACTCCACAAATTATGAAATAAATTGATGTACGTGAGGAATTTGTCTATTAGTCTTCTGAAAAAATAATCAACTCAATCGCACTATTCTGTAAAAAATGACAGCTAATCTCGTGAGCGCAAAGTTTCTGTTTTTACAGCAAGATCACATTAACTTTCACCCAAGTCTTCCCAAAGGTCTTACTTGGCACTTTATTGAAACAAAAGCTATAATAAATGATTAATACAGTATATTAATCATGAAAACACACAAAAACAGTAAGGGTAAATATTGGGTTGTCTCCCAACAAGTGCTTTTCTTTAATGCCTTTTAGCTAGGCATGATGATTTCAATGATGCTCACATAAAAGATAAGAATTGAAACATAAAGAGAGCATCATGAAGAATATGACTAGCATATTTAAATCTAACCCACTTCCTATGCCTAGGGATTTTGTGAGCACATAATTTATAGGAACAAGAATCAATTAGCTTAGGAAGGAAAAACAAGTATAACTTCAAAACTTTAAGAATTTAGAGAGCAAACTTGATATTATTGCAACTCCTACAAACATGTATTCCTCCCTCATAATAATTTTAAGTATCATGATGAATGAGTTTAACAATATAACCATCACATAAAGCATTCTTTTCATGATCTACGAGCATAGAAATTTTACTACTCTCCACATAAGCAAAATTCTCCTCATTCGGAATAGTGGGAGCAAACTTCTTCTAAATCAACTTTAGATGATAGTATTATTCATACTCCAAAAGATATAAGTGTAGTTCATGGATCATTATACAATTAATATAGACTAATCGATATCCAAGCTCAAAATATATAAGTGAAGCACACGAAGCATTCTATAAAACCATACTCAAAAGATTTAAGTGAAGCACAAAGAGCAATTCTATAAGATCATACTTAAAAGATATACGTGAAGCACATGAAGTATTCTATAAATCAATAAAGGGCTATCTCATACTAGCATGGTTCTTAAAGGAAAAATAAAAACACAAAGGACACAAATTATGTGAACAAGACAAAAACCAAGGTATACCGATAATTGTTGAAGAAGAAAGATGGGATGCCAACCGGGGCATCCCCAAGCTTAGATGCTTGAGTATCCTTGAAATATTTACTTGGGGTGCCTTGGGCATCCCCAATCTTGAGCTCTTGCCTCTATTTATTCTTCTAATATTGATATCTCCTCGATCTTCGAACACTTCATCCACACAAAACTTTAACAAAAACTTTGTGAGATCCGTTAGTGTAATAAAGCAAATCACTACCTTTAGGTACTGCTGCAAAATTATTCCAATTCATATTAGAACTATATCTACTGTATTCCAACTTCACCATGCTTCATACCCCCCGTCACTACACATAGATTCATCAAAATAAGCGAACAACTCATAGAAAATGGAATCTGTCAAAAACATGACAGTCTGTAGTAATCTGGAAGCTTAGTAAACTTCTGTAACTCGAAAAAATTCTAAAAACATGTGAAAATTTAAAACATTTGTACATAAGTAATATGAAAAAAATTTCATACCCATTTGACTTTCTAGTAAAAAATGTAAAATCACGCGCTACAGCCAAAGTTTCTGTTTTTGTACTGTACATGGTAAACAAGAAATCTAATCATCTTAAAACCAAGGCTTGGCACATTATTTTTATAATAAAAAGGATATAAACAACGGGATAATTATTTTCAGAGAATCTTCCATGAAATTTTTTACATTGTTTCCATCAGCATGAACACAAGTGCTCAAGGTCGACCCTCATTTCTTCAATGCATAATCTTCCAATCACTTCTCTTATTGAAATAATTTTTAGGCATGAGAGGCAAGTAATTTTTTTTGTATTTTCATTCTTAAATTATTTTTGTAATGTTTCATGCACAACTAAACATAAACAAAAAGGAAAAACAAAATATAATTAGTGAAGAAAGCAAACAAGCAGACACGAGAATATCAACCCCATGCTATTGCTCCCCGGCAACGGCGCCAGAAAAGAGCTTGATAATCCCCAAGTGCAGGGAATCATCGTAGCAATTCCCTAAGGTGGAAGCGATAAGTATGGAGTGTGGAACCCACAAGGAGCTAAAGGTAAGATCAATATTCTCTCAAGTCCTATCTGCCACTGATACGACTCTATGTACACCGAACGTTTGCTTCCAACTAGAAACGAGAAATAAAATTACGGTGCGGGTATGAAGAGGATAACCTTGCATGGTATCGAAGTGCTAAAATATATAAGTAGGTATTGTTATCATAAAGTTAGAATATATTACTAAATATTATAAATAGTGAGTTTGGAATAATGATGGATCGGTGTGCGGAATTGTCTTAGGCAATCGTTAACAAGACCGGTAGTCGTCATTGCAACTTCATATGAGGGAGAGGCATAAGCTAACATATTTTCTCTTCTTGGATCATATGCACTTATGATTGGAACTCTAGCAAGCATCCGCAACTACTAAAGATCATTAAGGTAAAACCCAACCATAGCATTAACATATCAAGTCCCCTTTATCCCATACGCAACAACCCCCTTACTCGGGTTTATGCTTCTGTCACTCAAGAAAACCACTATAAGGGAATCATGAACGTATTGCAACACCCTACAACGGGAATCCCTCACGCTTGCGTGACACGGAGGGCACAATAGGACAACACCAAAATAAACATACAACTCGTACCAATCTAGATCATCAATCAACCCATCGACAAGGGAAATCTACTCAAAACATCATAGGATGACAACACATCATTGGATCATAATATGTGGCATAAAGCACCATGTTCAAGTAGGGATTACAGCAGGGTGCGGGAGAGTGGACTGCGTAAAAGATATGAGGGTGGTGATGTTGATGAAGACGATCACCGCGGCGATGATTCCCCTCCCGATGGCACTTCGGTGATACCGAGAGAGAGGAGGAGAGGTTCTCACCCTTGTGCTTCCTCCTCCATGCCCGCCCCCCTAGATGGGGAGAGGTTCTCCCTCTGGTCCTTGGCCTTCATGGTGATTATGGCCCCTCTGGGATCCTCCTCCATAGCCTCCGGTGATGATGGCCCCCTCCGGCAGGGTGCCAAAGAGGGCCTAGATTGATTTCTCGTGGCTACAGAGCCTTGAGGCCGTGGAACTTCCGATCTAGGTTATTTTCCAAAGGTTTGGGCATTTATAGGAGAGGTTGGTGTCGAGAACAAGTCAGGGGGCCCCACGGGAAGTCCACGAGGCACAGGGGCGCGCCCCCACACTCATGGGGCCCACGGGTATCCCCTCCGGTAGATTTTTGTTCCAGTATTTTTTGTATTTTCCAGAAAAATTCTCTGTTGATTTTCATCGCATTCCGAGAACTTTTATTTCTGCACAAAAACAACACCACGGTAGTTCTGCTGAAAACAGTGTCAGTCCGGGTGAGTTCTAATTAAATCATACCAAAATCATATAAAACTATTGTAAACATGGCATGAATACTTCATAAATTGTAGATACATTAGAGACGTATCAATGGGTGGAGCAGTGCTATCACGACACGAACCACGTAGGCTGATCGTGGTCATCATAAAATGGGGAAACCGTAAGCATGATGAGTATAGTGTTGACTGTGGTAGTGGGATGGAAGATCTAAAGCTGCAAACCGCGCAAAGGGTAGTTAGCAACCGATGTTTGGTTTGAAATAACAACTAAGATTTGATATGGACAAGAAAGTATAGTCAACAAGTGACAAAGAAATGCAATTCTGCTGTCTCTCTATATGTCACGACATGCATTTGGAAACTCAAGTGGGACCTTTAGCTAATCAATTAAATGTGTCTGTTAACTAATATCAGTATCATATCACTATCATATTTGAACAACTAAGATTTGGAATTTTGAGTGTTGTGTTGTTTAGCTTGAAGGGTGGAGTAATGCTAGTACGACAGAAAGCACCTAGGCAGATCATAGTAGAGTAGATACAAGGGGGAAACCCTAAGCATCAAGAGTAAAATCAGGAAAGTGGACCTAGCTGGACCAGTGGGTAGCGCACATGCTTTTCGAAACGAATATAAGAACATTAGGTAATCAATTAAATGTTCTTTGTTTTAGTGATATGAGCATCATATCAGATTCGTATTTCAACACCTAAGCTTTGGAATTATGAGTGGCATGTTGTTTCGCTTGATGGGTGAGGTCTTGAGGAGCAATGCTAGCACGACACGAAGCACCTACGATGATGGTAGTGAATATAAAGGGGGGAAACCATAAGCTTTATGAGTATAGTGACCGTGCCATTGGGGATCTGAAGGTGCAAAGCAGACAAAGCTACTTCGCAACTAATGTTTTCTTTCAACTAGCCACTATGATTTGGTACGGACAAGAAAAGTACAGTAAACAATTTACGATCTATTTTCCGGGTGAGCTCAATAACTTAAGCACATATGGAAGAGTACCACCTCTCTTGTCACGCTGTGTAGGCCCCTGCTCGTACATTGAGGGTGATGCGGGTGTGATGGCTGTCGGCGGTGGGGAAGAAGACTTTAGATGGCAGACGGCCGGGTCGAGGGATAAATCTTGTGGCCGTGGACAAGTCGGTCATAGGAGCGGCAACGGCAAGGTGGACGACGGCGCCAATGAAGAGAGAGGACTCGATGAAAGGAACCTGGTCCGGCGCCGTGGATGAGAGACATCCATCTCTTGCAGTGGACGACGGGGCAGGGGTCGCGGCTCCGGCAAGGTGGAGGATGGGGAAGCGGACGGAGGAGGCTGGCCGCAATGGGGAGGTTGTCGTAGTGCCGATAGTGTATGAATGGGGAAATGGAGGGGAGAGGGGATCTCAAACTTTGGAACGCGCTTGTCTAAAATGTGGGAAAGTTACGAACTTATCCCCCATTTAAAATTTCGGACATCACGTCATTTGGGGATAGGACGGTAATCTCGCATCTCCCAAATATTTGCGGTAGCAATTTCGGGCGAGGAGAGGCTGTTTTGCGGCCCACGGTTGGCGCCCACGGTGTATGAACGGGGCTGACAGGAAGGGCGGTTGTGTCACGTCTGAGGGAACTTACACATCTGTCCCTATTTAAAATATTTGCCTACATCAATTTCAGACGAGGAGAGTTTGTTTTGCCGCCCATCGTGTATGAATGGGGAAATGGAGGGAGAGACACATGTCTTTCGGACGAGCTTGAATCAAATGTGTTTTGCCGCCCACGTTTGGCGCCCACTTTGTCTGAATGGGCTCAGAGGTGGTCGTGTCATGTCTGATTGAAGTTACTAGTCTACCCCTATCGACAGCAGTGTAAATCCGGTCGATAAGGATGTTAAGTGTTAGGGGTAGACAATAATTTCCATCTCGCAAACACTTGCTTCGAGCAGCCCACAAATGATAGTGGATGTTTAGCTGCTTCATTCAAAACTTGGGAGAATTAGCATTCACGTTTGCCCTGGGCCCTCGCAACTAAATTCAAATCTAGTTTGTATTCGATTACGAATATCCACAGATAATTCTATGTATTGTTATTTATTTCTTCAAAACCACAAGAAAGATTTATTCCACCTTTATATATGATTATGATTTACAAATATTGTGATCTTCGAATTCAGTAGGTTGTATACACTTTGATTCAAACAGTTATTTCATCCAATACAATATGCTCACACAAAAAAATAGTTCACCTTATGTCGATCATACAAGTACTGAGGATTACCTCGCCTAAACAATTCGGATCATTACAACACATGGACCACATAGGGGGTCTTACAACATAATCCATTCAGAGACATGACACAACATGCAAGTCCAATAATCTAATGACAATTTCAATTCATATCTAAAGAAGAACTGGGATTACCCTGGCCTTCAGATAGCATAAATAGCATAGCATAAATAGCAGGACCTCCTCCGTCTTCAAATGCAACATTCTTACTTCCTCCAATTCCTGGGTTGCTTGCATAATGCGTGCAGCTAATTGGAAAATTTCTAGCCTCAAGATCAAGATTACCTCATTCATGGCAGCCACACCATCTCTTTATGCCTCTAGTAGAGCCTCAAGAACTATAATACATGTGCTCAGACTGCTCTCCATCATGTTTCCTTTGAACTACTACCATTTGGTAACATGGATGGTGCACTGCTTCCACAAATAGATTCTGGGGCTGTACATTGTGTCCTAGTGTGAACAACATCCTGAAAGGTTTCCACTGGACATAAGTAAGATATAGTTATCGCATGATCTAGGCAGTAAGCTTACATGGCAAACGACATACAAATTATTGTCGAGCATGGAAAGCTATATTTAAATGGTTCGAAGCAGCATCAGCCTAAAAGAAATTAAATTGGTAAGATGAAACTAGGGATGTAAGTGGCAAATAAACAACATCCGCCAGTCCCATCTAGTTAGTTTTTGCTAGCTCGCTAGTTCATTTTCCTCAAAAAAACTCTTTTGAACTATCATACCATTAGTGGACTTTAATCGGGATTAAACAGGGCCCAGTTGACATCCCTAGTTGAAAGGGAGTGTACCACCGCTATATTTAAGTTGCCAAGGCATCGAAGCAGTTGAAATAATCTGAGGAAGCACTTAACAGTGTGGCCTCATATAAACTATGAAGACAGTCTTGTGATGAAGTTCAGAGGAAATGTTAAGGACTCAAATGAACTAGGCATGCATTTCTTTATGATAGTACAACAGGCACTGCTGACATATTGGCCAACTCAGGTATAGCCTAACAAGTAACAAACAAGCATTCGAATCAAGCGATACAGCAAAGCAGACAACTGAACTATTTGTAATTCTGTAGGATTACAGGTTGAGGGCACAAGCCAAGAAAGCAACCCACACGCATTACATTTCACATGTACTAAAACACACTGGCTTACCGTATGTTGTTGTGAAGCCTCACTACTATTGCAATATTCTTTGAAGATATCGTCAGCATCCCGTGGTTGGAAATCTAGTTATTGTAGTTTATTCTGCACCCTTTGTTTAGGTAAAATTAATTTTAATCGCATGCACTGGTTCGAATTGATCATCAATGGTTCATCTAAACTAATGAAAGAAGGGTGTGTGTGTGCTTGCATGGCAATATATTTGCTTCACTCTATTTTTATGCTTGTTCGAGGTGCCAGCCCCAAAAGAACAAATATTTTTCTTGATGAGGTTGCATCTCCATAATTAATAGAAGCATCAAATTAGTCATGCAACTTGGGAAGATCAAGAACACACAAAAAATTAATGAACAGAGGCTCGAAGCAGTGATGTAATAGCTAGCATCAGAAAATGTAGGGTAAAACAAACAAAAAGCAGCGAAACCACATGCTAGTTTGTTGATGTGTAATTAAGCATAGAGAACATGAAGCAGTCTGATGGAACCAACAGGTGGCATCAGAACAACACCATTATCATAAATATAGCATGCAAGAAGTAAAATAGTAGGCAGTGATATCTTGGAAGTAGAGTAATACTTAGGACAAAACTAAAGCATATTAACTATATGTGCACGGGTATGCAATTTAGCACATGTAACATGTTGACTGCGAAAAGTATGGCCCTACAAGTGCAAGCAGAATAACGCGTCTCATGAAAAATTGAATGATGCCTTGAAGAAATTCAAAGGTGTGGTGCTTATGCTAAGAAAGTGAGCGTAGGCGCCGGCCGTTGGATAATAGTACCTGATTCTCGGTGGCATCTGGGTATCATTGTCATACTTGGTAGCTAAGGATCGTCGATGGTGCTCATGTTGCGGTTGACTTTGGGCCGGCTGTTACCGTCGCTGAAGCGGCTCCGGTACTTCGATTGCGTCACCTATCGACATACAAGAAAGCTCATCTGTGGTAAGTGAACAGTTGCACGATAAAGAAGAGAAAAACCGAAGGAGTACAAATCGAAATAACCTGATGAGGCTGCAGCGTCAGTAAAACAAGGCCGATGGTGTTGAATATGGCCTCCATGGAGCGGGTCCAGTGTGGTGGCCGAGGGCGCTGGGTTAAGGAGATCCGGTGTGGTGGACCATGATGGCGGTCAAGGAGATCTAGAGCGAAGGACAAGCCAGTCGCTGAAGCGGCTCTGGTGAAGTGGTGAGTTGGCAGTTGGGGGTTCCAAGGTGTGGAAGGTAGATCTGGCGGGGTGTGAGGTCCACCGCTGCGGCGGAGGACTAGATTTGGCGGCTTGTTGTAGTTGGGGTCAGGGAGGGGAAGAGGAGGGGCTCTAGGGAAGAATGTTGGGGGCAAAGAGGGGAAAACAATGGAGTTACCAAGGTAGCCCTTTTCCGTTCATGTGGCAGGGGTAAAACAGGAATATCACAGGGCTAAACTTCCGGGTGCGAGATACTTCGATGTGAGCAGGAAGTTTGAAAGCTTTTGGCACCTGAAATTATAAGTGTTCTACTCTTTGTACGGCCAACTATGATATCATGGCCGAGATTTTATTTGTTTTGCACAAAAAAGTGCAAGTTTTGAAAATCAATGTCTCCAACATGAAACTTAGATTGTCCACTCAATTCAAATATAGATCATTGAGCTAGTACAAGCAAATACCATCATACGGTACAATTCAAATGAAATTCCAAATGTGTTCGTCCTAAATATGATGACAAAAGCAAAAATGTGTATGTGTATGAATAAAGTGGATGATTATAAAGTTTGAACATGCGTGTATGTGTATATCTTTAGGTTTGATATATGAATTCGAAATCACGAAATCTCGCTTAAAAAATGTACCTCCGTTTAAATGAATTACACAACCTAATGATGGATTCAAATTCCAAAATTCCAATCTTAGGTTTGTAATTCTGGTACATCAAGGGATATCACGCATGTTCAAAAGTATCGTTATCTCATAGTCCAAACTGTGAAACAAATTGATCAACCATGAGTGCACACACTATTGACCACATATATCTCAATTACGCTAAAGTCCCTCAAATATAGACACCTCACTCTTTATCTGAAGCCAACCCCCCACCCCCACCCCCCCACACACAAGTCGTTCTCTCCCCTAGACACGAACACACGAGCACATTAACACCCCCCTCTCTTCCAAAGTTCGGACCCCAATATAGGTCACTATCACTTTGTCTCTCGGGCATGCACACATCTCTTCCCCCACTCTCTAGGTCACCCGACATCTCTCTTTCCCAAGCACACGCACTATCTAGAGTGTATCTTTCCCATACACACAAAATGTCGCCCCAAACGTCTATCTCCCTAGTTATGTGTGGTTCTCGCACACTCACCTCACACACCAACCCACTGCAAACAAGCACACTTTGTCTCCTTGTGGACCACTCTCCTCTTTCTATCTCTCCCGCATGCGGACCCGCCCCAGCTCCTTCCCTGTATACATATATGCCGTGACTCTTTCCATAGCTCCCTAATGTATCATCGTTCTCAATCTCGCACGTTGTTCTCTACAACATCTATTCTAGATCTCTCATGAAGTCCCTATCACACACACGATGACTCGCTTCCCTTGCATCTCCGTACATAAGCCAATTTCAAACAACATCAACATTGTCTCCCTATCTATACGCCACTTATGGACACAAACGACCCCTCTATCCCCCTCTCTTCCTCTCTCTCTCTCTCTCTCTCTCTCTCTCTCTCTCTCTCCATCGCTAGCTCTCTCTCTCTCGCTCGCTCTTGCACCCCTCTCCCACACACACTCGATATCTCTTCCAAATAGTATGCTCCCCGCCCGCACCCATGCTATCCCGCTACTACACATGCATTTTCTCTCTTTGACACACATGTCACACCATTCCCCCTTCCCTTATACTAGGTTTACATCATTAGTGGTCTCTCTACTCCACATACACACACTCCCTCTCACACACAAACGCGCACACAAACACACAGACACACAGAAACACCCATCTATCTGGATCCTTCTTTTAAGACACACACCCTTGCATATTCTCTCTATCTCTAGGTATGCATATATCCCCCCTCTCTCTAGCTCAGATGCACACCAAAATTCTCCATCTCTTTAACTCACACATCTCTCCCCATGTCCGCATGTGTATCTCACACTCTCACTCTCTGATTATGTCTATGTGTCTCCATGTTACACAACACAAAGCCCTATGTACATGTATCTCTCTATCCTCCACACAAAGAATCTCTTATCATTGCCTCAGTCTCTAGACATATCACACACGCACACTGTCTCTCTCTCTCGCAAACACGCTCAACAAGGGTTTCCCCATGAATAACTTACCGTCTATTCATCAACAGTCATGGCTATATGGCGAACACGAGACGTGAAAAAGAATAAATCTACACGTGCATAGACTACCTAGTATGACTACTAGGACTGGAGCAAGTCGAAAGCACGTCGCCGTCACCCCCTCCTTATCAGTGATGGGAAAACCTTTGTTTTACACAGTCGAGAAGTCATTGTGCTAAGGCCCCATATGCTGAGCCGTTGAATAGAATGTAGATCCTAGTTTCAAGAAACAAGTATCGGTAATACGTTTGTATCTCCATACTTATATTTCTTCTCTTATATAAAAACCGAGTTGGTGGGTATGCATGCCATCTTGCAATATAGACCATCCAATCTATATCTGACGGATGGAAATTAAACTAAAAGATACCTGCACCTCTCTCCACATTTGCAGACAAGGCCTTTCCCTCGTTCATCCTTATCTCCAACAACCTCAGTATTGAGCAATTAAAAAAGGAAGCCTCTGGAACAAATTAGCCCGGTGGCTGCTGCCGGCATCGTCCATCCCCATGCCTCCGCTCAATCCGACCACCAATCACCACCACGCCCCACTCCTCTTCACCTTATCTCCTCTTTCTCGAGATATCATTAGTTTTTGCACATGGGATTACTCCCGAATTTGTCAATCACAACAAGTGTTTTATAAAAAAAATGCATCTTGATGTTCCGTGCAATGCACGGACATCTTGCTAGTACTCCTACCGAAGACTAAGTTGGTGATGATGGTGTGTCTGCCATCCGTCATTTCTGACCATTAGATCTACATCTAATGACTGCGAGGTAAGTTGTCGCCTTTTCTCACCAACATCCCACTTATCTACCAATTTGCAGAAAAACCCATAATTAGTATCTTAAAACCAACCACATCCCTCCCTCACCTCACCAAAACAGCCCAAGGAATATATTCTGATTGAAACATAATATATATCTAGTGATATATGTATATCGAAATTAGAGTGTTTTGTATCAAGTTTGTGAATAAGTATTATTCTAATTATGATTCGTTGCAACGCACATGAACATTTCTAGTATTTACAACCATGGAAAAAATGCTGGTATTTCCATAGTTTCGAGTTTTCCATTAAGATATTAGTCACTCATGGTTGATATTCACTTTCAATCACATACACATAGGCACTATGTAACTAGCCTTGCCTATTGGCTTACAAAGCTTAACTTTCACTCCTACTTACAATATATATAGTATTGAACAAAAAACTACCACTTTTAACCAGTCCTAGGAAGAAACTATTGTACAAAAAATAGCAAAAACATACCCAAAATTTCTTAATCTGTGCCAAAAACTACTCCTAGTGTCGATGAGGCTCATTTAAACCCGTTTATGACAGGGTTGGCCCACACGTCCGTGCTGACGAGGCATCTTAAACCAACACATTTAGTTTGACCGTTGACATGACGGACCCACATCTGACCTTCTATCCTGTTATTCCCCCTCAAATCAATATTTTTCCTGAACATTACTTCAAACAATAATGATGCGTGTTCGTCGGTGGCGCCGGTGATGAGCGAGTTGGCCGCCGCTCCGCTGGACAGGCCGGACGCCACTTTGGCCTCCGCACGGGTTGGTAGGCTGGCCCGAGCGTGACTCACGCACGAGCAAGCCACCGTGTTGGCCTTCACTCGAGCCAGATGGATGGCCTTACCGTGGCGCGCGCGAGCAAGCCGCCGCGCCGCCGTGCCAATCTAGCTAGCAAACCTTGCAGACAAGCAGCTGGACGGAGCTATCTTGTCTAGCTAACGGCCGTGAGCATCGGGCGGAGCTGGCATCCGGGCTGCCGCAAGATAGGCTCTGCACCGCCGGCGATTTTGACCTCACCTTCTGCCGACGGTGGTAGCTGCGTCCCATGGCCGATGATGACTAGGTGACGGGCCGGAGGTAGGAGGTCAATCGGGGATTTTTTTTGTAGACTAATATGTAGGTCCCACAAGTCTTAACGCCTAACTTGTCGGTCGAATAGAAGGCGTTGACTTAAGGGGCGACATGGGTTGAAACGTGCCTACAACGACACTTTGTAGAGTAGTCGTTTCTTGGTAGGGCTGGTTGGTAAGGGCATGTACAATGGTTGATAACGTAGTCTTATCTTAAGTCTACCACATATGCAAGTGGTAGTAGTTTCTTGGCATTATTAGTGGTTTCTTGGCATTATTAGTGGTTTCTTGGCATTATTAGTGGTTTCTTGTAAGGAACAATGTACTACTAGCAACAAAACGCGATTCTAGGTTGCATTGTACTCCAACGAGTACTACTAGTGGTCGCAGGAGTGTATACCTCGTTTTGTGGGTTCGAAACGGCCGAACACACAGCGGCCTTTTTTAAATAGTAACTTTGCTGTGTGCCAATATTGTACACGGGTAGTTTGAGTTTTGAAGTCGAACGGACATGTCGCACCACAATTTGGGTGCAATGGATAGCCCGGCCATGTGAATGGGTTTTCCTTCCCATCATCTCGTGCATCACGTGCTCGCCCTAGCTGCACCTCGCTTGCAGCTTCCTCGTCAGCTAGTAGCATATTTAAACTAGCGCCTCCCAATTAAGCCCGAGGAGCCGAAAAAGCCCGGTGTGGCATTGGGAACTGTGCAATATGGCTCTGTACGTAAAGTGCTAGTACTCTACTACTCTATAGCTTGTGGTGTTTCACGCATGGACTTCACTCCATTATCGGCTCTATAAAAGAAATTCCTCTTGATGTGATTTTTTTTGTTTTGAAACGGAGGCAAAAGCTTTGCCTCATCTCATTCATAAAGAAGGAACTACTAACAAAGTTCGACGAGATCCATTACACCTCCACAAATGTAAATGAAAAGTCTAGTCTCGTTGTATCAAATAACTCAAATGTTTTGCCCCTGCAGTAACCATCGCTGATAAACAGGCTGCTAGTGTGTGCGTGAGAGGAGCGGATGAGTAGGCTAGCTATGCGCTTGAATAGAGCACCGACAGTACCCACTACGCAGGTGTACTTTCCCTGCATTGATAGTACAGCGATGGTTCTAGAGAATAGTACTACCCACCACTTCCAACTGTAGCTCCTTGGCCCTGAGATTCAAGAGTTCAAAACTAGTGTACTATACTAGAGTCGCACTACTAGTTGAGAAAATAGTACTACTACTACTATAGTAAGAGTACATAATAAATAATAGCCTCACTCCTTCGCTAAGGAACGATTGAGGAGCTACAGTTGGAAGGGACGAGGCCCTATGGTTACTACGCTCTTATCTCCTCCTCGCCAGCCCCCCCCCCCGAAGAGAAGGTAGTTCGTCGCTGCTCCCATGGATTCGTCAGGCGGTTCTCCTCCTCGTCGGGGCTAGGAGACCTTGGACGATGATCCTCTAGGAGAAATCGCACGTCGCTCCGACGTCCTCACCAGCGCAAGACTCGGTGCTTCTTGCACCAACTTTTTCAAGAAGGTGCTTAACCAGGCTTGGGAAAAGCGATGCTAGTTGGTCTTCCATGTGTCCTCGAGGAGAAGGTTCTTCTATGGGACAATCCTTCGAACAGTCCACCGCTCAGTTTCTGACGTTGAGAGGTAGTCGGATTTTGTTCGATGAGCAGGTCAGTCATGGAGTTTGATCATGTAGTACTTAGTTATTCCATTTCCATCTCGTAATTTCTCCGCTGCCCACCATCTTATATATAGGTCTGGGTCAGTGCCAACAAAGATTGGCTTGCATACCTCCGGCCAGATACCACCATCATTTTGCACAACATCCACAGCAGTGCGGCCGTTCTCGTAGACCCCTTCTCCACCATTGTGATCGGTCTTCTGGACTGGCTGGGCTTGAATACGTATGATGATGCCTACTAAAGAAGATAGCAATTGCGGACCCGCCGACAAAGCGACGCGGCTACGACGATTACTATCTTATCGCAGTGTTCGACATAAGGATTGCCATCAATGCAAGAGGCAGTAACGGCAGAGGCTAGCGCATGTTGGCCGCGGTAGATTTGTACCCTTACACATTCGAAGATGTCGTGTGCCATCTAGGCCACATCTTTGCGGTGACAAGCCAGGGGACTTCTTTCATCTGGTTGCCATCCTACGGTACGGGAGATTACAAACGGAATGTACAAACCATCATTTGCATCCCTAACGGTACTCCATTATTTTGCAGGGACCAGTCATCCCCCGATCAAAATAAGAACGCCGATCGTGGAACTGCATTTGCATCCACGATTCGGTCTAACCTGGAACCTTGTAGCTGACTTTGGCATATTGGGATCAACTATCTTAGCAGTCGTTACCCATTGTACCACTGATGTGCAACATGGTCACACAATCTACCATGGTCAGACCGTCACCATCTACCCAGGTATTCCATTTAGTATTATATTTTTTAACCCTCACGCCTTCTCTTTCATTGTTGTACTACTTACAAGTACTAGTAGGAGTACTGTTTACCTTGGAAGACACGTATAGCTAGCTAGGCCCTTGAATACTTGAACCCACTAGGTGCCACCATTTTTGTTTTTCCATGTCTTACTATCTCATCCATGTAGCCAAGAGTGGCTATATATAATAAGCCAGTTATTTTACTTCCTCTATACCGGAGTAGTACTATTTGTTGCACAGTATTACTGACCACCATATTTGAGCACACCATTATTATGCATGGACCTTGACTATGTACGTCACCATGTGTCTAGATTTGAGATGCCGTGTGTACTAGATGAACGGCGCCGAGTTCAACCCCCGTGATGCTACGTGGGTGCAGAGGAACACTCTATGAAAGTACTCGCTTTTCATTGGGGATAGCTACCCCATTGTGAAGTGAATGCCACCTTCCGTGCATGACACCGAAGGCCTGGCGTTCATGAAGCATGGTTGTGTCTTCAGTGCGCACCGCTGGATGAATGACATGCTGAGACACGTTATCCCTGATTTATGCCAGTTCAGCTTGGATGAGTCTCCATCGTGTGGAACCGGACTAGAAAGTTGTGACAATGATTCCCGTTACCCACTACTATGGATCGTGTCATCCATGAAGAACACCTGAGACTGGAACCTGCAGGAGGACATGTACCCCATCTATAACGTGTAAGTGGAGTATGGTAAATTGTGAACGGTAGCGCTATGAATATATGTAGACTAGTCGTGCATAAATTTATCACATGAATTGGAGATGAACTTGTGTGGCATACTGGCATTTGTCCTTTAGAATTTATTACTAGTAAATGTGTTATGTGTATGTGCAACTTGTGTGGTTGATGCACGGGCTCCAACATGCTCTTCGAGAAGAAAAAAGGTGTCACAGCTTTGGATATAGGTGACGTGGCGGCATCATACAGTAGCATCGTTCGCTATAGTTGTAGTATACTCCTACTAGAATGACAACTCCTATAAAACCTTGCGCTTGGCTCTTTGCCTCTTCGGGGGGTTCAACAGTTTGTACTTGTGTGAACCTTGCACTTGCCTCTTAGCCTCTTCGGAAGGTCCAATAATGATGATACTACCATACAATATGCTTCTGGCGATCTCACACCGATTGAACTACTGCATGTCCACCGCGAGGATGAGGGAGAGGGACAGGGAGAGGGCACTATAGTCAAAACTCTCTCCTCGTCCTGTGAGCCACCGCGTGCGTTGGCGAGGAAGAGTCGTAGTAAGCAAGCTTCTCCTTGTTCAGTGAGTTGACGGGACACATCAAAGTAGTACTAGTACTAGTCCATACTGCATCCTTTTCGGTTAATATGGCTTAATTTGAAATGAGAAAATTACATTGGCGGTCAACGTATGTAACAATACGCTCTTTACAGTCACTATATAAAGTTTTGCGGTGATTATACGATCCCTAGCTCATCGTAGAGCACCGTATTGCACCCTACTGACCGGCCACATAGTCGACATGGCACTTTGTTGACTGGTTAAATTTTCACCTAGTTTCTGGGTCCCACCTGTCAGTTGGCAGAGCAAAGAAATCAGTTAAACAAAACTTTACGCAGGCGCGATAGGAGTCCAACCCTTGCACGCGAACCACCCTGGGTGTGTATGTGAGTGCATGCACATGTACTCCCTCGGTCTTCCAACAAAGAGTGTACATCGGCTAAAAAACAAAGAGTGTACATCTACACTTCCAATGCATTTATCCTTTAATCTAAATCAATATTGATTGACTAATGCACCAACTTGTGCTCTAGCTATAGGCTACCACATGTCTATCCTTGATTACAACATGCAACAACCTTCATTTAATCTCCTTCTCTGAATGGTCGCATGCACACATAAGTCTGCTACTTTTGAGCGTTAATTATGCCCTGGTCAATGTGTAAATCTCTAAATGTACAGTCTTTCACAAACGTAGGGAATAGGTTGAGCACTTAAGCGTGAGCGTGTGTGTTGCGTCGTGTGCTGTGTGTCCCATGGGTGCGTGAGTGTTGCGTGCGTCCATGTGTACGTGTGAGTCTTAGATAAGGCCAAGTTGCCCGGCCACCTTAAGGTTGTAGTTAGTCACCTCATCCCGGATGGGGGGTTACTCACTTGCAGTATGCGGATGACACCATGATTATGGTGGAAGGCTTGGACTCGGACATTGTTAATCTTAAGTTCCTTTTGCTCTGCTTTGAGGAAATTTTTGGACTGAAGATTAACTTCCATAAGAGCAAGGTGGTGGTCCTTGGCTATTCAGAGGCTGAGCAGCTTCGGATCATGGATAAGCTCAACTATAGGTTCCCGTCATTCCCCATATCTTACTTGGGGATGCCCCTAGCTGAGTCCGGGACTTTGGTGATTGGGTATGATCTGCTTGTGGGATGAGTAGCGTCCCATGCGGAGCCCTGGCTTCTAAAGGTAGCAAAACTGTCCTCATTAGATCTAATCTTGCCAGCCTCCCCATGTATATGATGGGGATGTACATCTTACCCGAAGGTGTGCATAGCTCCTTTGACAAGGAGCTGGCTAGGTTCTTCTGGCAGGTGGGGGATGGTTGGCCCAAGTACCATATGGTGAAGTGGGCTGACATTTGCTTGCCAAAGGACCGAGATGGGTTGGGCATCCCTGCATCTCGCCGGATGAACATTGCGCTTATGCTGCATTGGGTTTGGTGGATCTTGCGGGGAGATGGGGGGTTGTGGCTGCAGCTGGTTGAGTCCAAGTACTTGCAGGGCCAACCCCTCATGGCTTTCTCACACTCGGCTGGGTCCTAATTCTGGAAATCTACTCTGGCCATCAAGGAAGAGATTAGGATGGGTTTGCGTTTCTCAGTTGGCAATGGGTCTGGGACCCAATTTTGGTTGGACCCACGGCTTGAGGGCGAGCCTCTCTGCTTGCGGTTCCCGAGGCTCTTTGCAATTTGTGATGACCCGGCCATTCTTGTATCTGCGGCTGCTTTGGAGGAGGGATGGAACATTGCGTTCCGCCGCTCATTCGGACTAGATGAGGTACGGGAATGGACAGACCTGAGAGAAGTAGTCCCTCTTCCTCTGTCCCAGGACCCTGATACTGTTTCTTGGAGCCTTTCTCCTTCAGGTGAATTCTCCGTTAGTTCATCCTATCAGGCATTATGTCGTATGCCAGTTCTATAGTGGCTATCCCCATTGTGGAAGGCACAGTTGCCCTTGAAGATTAAGATATTTGTATGGCATCTCCTCCGTGACTATCTGCCTTCAGGGACCGAGGTGTTGAAATGCCATGGTTCGGGCAATGGCCTTTGCC
Source organism: Triticum dicoccoides (assembly GCF_002162155.2). Taxonomy (NCBI): domain Eukaryota; kingdom Viridiplantae; phylum Streptophyta; class Magnoliopsida; order Poales; family Poaceae; genus Triticum; species Triticum dicoccoides. The sequence goes on along the minus strand of NC_041382.1, from coordinate 697,065,914 downwards.
CTTTGTGACATGTCCAGGAAATGGGAACGCACATTTTGTTCTTTTGCATAGCAGCACAGGCACTTTGGTGCTTTGTTTGTGAGGCTCTAGGGCTAGAGTGGGAGGCTCATGACCTTGCAGAGTTTCTACAGGTTAGGGCCACTTAGGTTGGCCGTTAGCGTCGACTATTCTGTCTCATCTTCGCGGCTATGATGTGGACTCTCTAAACTACTCACAACAAGATGGTGATTGAGCGGATGTTCCCGTGACGTGCTTATGACTCGTTCTTCAAATTTCTTGCCTTCTTGCAGCACTGGCATCCGCTTGCTAGGCCGAGGGATCGTGATCGACTTCAGCTATTCTTGGACGCCCTGGTGTCTACCGCGTGTCGGCTCTCTGACCGCTCGCATGTTTCGTAGCTTGCCCCTGGAGGCCTTTTTGTTTCTTCTTCTTTCATTTGGGCGTCTTTGTGTTGTGGCCCCAGCATTTCTCTTTTATGAATGTTCTTGAGATGTGGTTGTATGGACGTATGCTTTATCTATAAAGCGGGGCGAAAGCCTATTTCGAGAGTGTTGCATGTTGCATGCATGCATGAGGCTTTTACTCCCTCGCATTGACATGTTCATATTTCAAGCTTCCTCTGTTTCCTCCATATGGTGATAATCCCTCTGTTCCCAAACACGGAGTAAAAGCCTCCCTCTGTTCCCAAATATGGAGTCTTTCTAGAAATTTCAACAAGTGACTATGTACGGAGCAAAATGAGTGAATCTACACTCTAAAATATGTCTACATACATCCATATGTTGTATTCCATTTGAATATCTAAAAATACTATATTTAGGAATGGAGGGAGTAGCAAATAAACATTAAGTTCTCTTGTTTTTCCCTCCCTGGTCACAGTGCACAACCAGAGATGACTTAGGCCCCTCCCAGTGCTCCACTTTGTACAAGTGCTAAGGCTGCCATGTAGGCAAAAAGTCTGATGTGGCAACGTAATTAAGAGAAGACAGATGAGTGTGGTGACCTAGGAAGAAACAATGCTAAATGCGAGAACCTAGGCAAAAGACTTAAATGAAAGAATCCCACTAATGCATGAAGAACTTTCATTGCAAAATCGTTAAATAAAAGATGCTTAGCACCAACAAGTTAAGCACCTATGCATTGGGGGCATTAGTTGCTAATTTTTTTAATGTGCTTAGCACCTCATGTAAGCACCAATGCATTGGAAGTAGCCTTAGGCTGGTCATAGTGGGGAGTAACTTAGACTAGTAACATGCTTATTTTACTAGTCTATGTTACTACCTTCATAGTGGAGAGTAACATATATGTGGTGTCATGCAAGCCATCATTTATTAAGATGTAGACTCATTTTGCCTTGGGATGTGTTATGTCACAGTAACATATTATGTTACTCCAACCATCTCTCTCGTCATTAAATACATGCCATGTAAGCAATTTTTTCTTGGGATGTGTTATGTTATTTGCTAAGTTACTCCCACTATGACCAGCCTTGGGCTGGTCATAGTGGGGAGTAACTTATACTAGTGTCATGCAAATGACACTAGTCTAAGTTACTACCTCCATAGTGCAAAGTAACATAATAGTAGTGTCATAGATGACTTCATTTATTACCTTATAGACTCATACTTTCTTAGGAACTGCTATGTTACAGTAACATATTATGTTACTCTAAACACCTCTCTCCACATTAACTATATGCCACATAAGCAAAAATTTCTTAAAGTGCGCTATGTTACTACCTAAGTTACTCCCACTATGACTAGCCTTGTTCACCTGCATGGAGGGAGTAGATGGTCAAAGTTTGACCCAAAATTAATGCATTGGTAAACATAATTTTTTGAGGAAAACGAGTGCATTAGTTGAGTGTTTTTGCAAACTACAAAAATTATTCCACCACTCATCATCTACCTTGGTTGATGAGATTTTTGAATTGAGCCCTATAAACCGGAAAGGAGGTAGTACTAGTACTCCTACATTATTGGTGCCGGGTGCCTTGGCCAATGTTTCATCTTGTTGGACGGGATGAGCATACAGGCATAGGGATACTATAGATAGGAAGTTTTCGCGATCCATTATTCCCATCTCGGTCAGAGAGAACTATTCAACTAGTCTTCACAGTGAAGTGACAATACACGCTGCAGCATATGGGACACTTAATTAATAAGCTGAACCAGCGTGTTGGAGTTACTAAATCAGCCTTACCCAGTACCGCCATCATGTTTGCCAGTGGAGCATGCTTCCGCAAATACACCTACACACATCTCTCCTCCATTAACTGACATATGGGCCCTCTTGAGGTAGACCCACATGTCATCGGCGTAACTATTTAAACTCCAAAGGATGGTATATCCTGGTAGTAGTACTAGTAGAATTGAGATTTAATGCACTTTCTTCCCCGTCTTCCACTCTTCTTCCTCCTCTCTTCATCTTCCTCCTCTCTTCCCCATCATCGGTCGCACCACCATTTCCCCCCACTCACTGCTCTCCCGCCCGCGCCATCTTCCTTGGTAGCTCGCGCATACCATATCCCCCCGCTCACTGCTCGACCACACATGCCATCTTCTTCGCTCGCCCGCCCGAATCCACTTCCCCGCTGGCTCGGAGGCACTGAAAACCCCAATCACTCAGCACCCTAAAAAATCCTATGGCAGAACCGACTGACACGCAACATCGCGATTGGAATTCCCTCCCCGATGTTCTCCTGGAGCAGATCTGTAATCGTATGGACCTACTCAGCACCATTCGTCTGGCCGCATGCTTGGTGTCTTTGTACCGTCTACTTGTCTGCAACCGGCCGGCTCTTTTCAGGACACCCTGCTTGCTGATGCCCGATCCTTGTAGGTGGCCCAGACACCGACTTGACGATCCTACAGAGGTTGTCGTGGTGCCCCTCGACATGCTACCACTACCCGTCCACATGTCCTTCATGCGCGGCCACTACTGGGCGGGCATGAAGGCCAACTTGATCATCCTCATCCACCAATATGGTAGTCCATGGCGTCTCGTGGATATCTACACCCAGCGAGAGATCACCCTTCCATCATTGGATACCGCCGCCATCAAGCCTCGTGGCCCGCCAGACACTCCTGCGTACTAGGCACGAGACGCATCGAGCTTTTGGCCCGACCTCTGTTTGCTGAAAGTTGTAATCTGCGAAGTGCCCACGCCATCAGAAGACTACATGGATTACAACCTCATTGCCTTGTTCAACATGGGATTAGTCTATCTGGAATCCGGTCACCATACATGGTTATAGCTCATCATCAATCCTGTTGAGGCAACATTTCTGCCTGATGCTATAGTGCATGATGGCATCGTTTACGCGGTCGACGCACAGATTGGCTGCCTATACTGGTGGAATCTATCATCGTGTAATTGTTCTATCTCATCTCATCTTTACCTTATGAATACGACTACCTATTCATTGTTACAAATGTAGAATAGATATTATGTCTATAACCACATCATTGGTATATGTTCCTCTCATTTCCTAGATTTTTATGACCACACATGTTATTGTTAGAGTTGATATGAGAACAATTGGCATCTAATGATTGTTAGAATAGATATTATGAGCATAACCTCATGATTTCTATATGTTACTGTCATTTCCAAGATTTTTATAACAATGCATGTTATTTCTTAGAGTTGATATGAGAACAGTAGTAAGTGCTATGGTAGAATATGAGTAAGCCCTATCATAGTTGTTTTCCTCTCATTGTTACATGATGTTTGAACCATGACATATTGCTAGAATATGAAAGCCATTGGATTTTTTTAACTTGGGGTATGATTATGACAACGGCATTGCAATTCTCTGTCTATGATATGTGTCACTATTATAATTATCTTAATTCCACACATACTCTGAACATGATTGTTTATTTTTGTCTTTTTGGTCTCCAATTTGAATTGTTGCAGCAGACGCAAATGTGCTGGCCTTCATGATTCTAGGACCTGGAATCATATCAGCCGATGGGTGGTGGTATATCGCTCGTTCAGCTGACGGCGGTCATTTGATGCTCATTCACACGCACCAAATTGACCAAACCATTACATCAAACCACATGCAGTACAATGCCTGGGGCGTTCGTGACATTGATGGCTATGGCTGTTTCGTGTTTGAGGAATATCCCAACTCCGTTGGGCCAGGCGTATTCAACTGGAGGCGGGTTTACAGCCTTGGCAACCACTCCATGTTCCTCGGGCTCAATTATCCGATCATCCAACCAATCTTCGGTCATATCATCGATGATGATTACTGTGCTATGCAACTTCCATTCGTCAGGGGGAACTGTGTTTACACATCATACCATGGGTTTCATGAATTGCCATATCTAGAGATTCGTCGACACAGCTTGTTGATAGGTAATCTTCAGTGTGTGAAAGGCATCAAGCTTCCATGCGATGGATGGTTTTTGCAAACCCGACATGCGGTGATGTGGTTCATGCAAACAGCAAATATGCACAACTTGATTCATACTGATATCTAGACTGAGCCATGTATTCTGTTGTTGTAGCACGACCCTCTTTTGTTGGATATTATGTATTGTTGTTAGTTTGATGCACTCCTCTGGTTTGAAGGATAGATACCTTTCTAGGATCAAGTGTATCCTAACTTACCTGCGTAGGATGTACTGATAATGATGATGGAGATGTTGTGTAGTATATATATATATATATATGCGTACTTGTTAGTTAAACCTATGGTTAAAATGTGACACTAAATACGACCAGTAGGTAGTACAGTAGTAGTACTAGTGTACGTTGGTCAAAGTATTCATCATGTCCACACATTGAATTGACGTGACAACACGTTGCTTGTGAGGTGAGACAAGAATCCCAGCGGCGTGTTCGGGTATTGTGGACTTCATATTTGGAGTACCACTTACCTATCAAAATCTTTCATCGTTCACTTAAAACAGTCGAATGATCATACATTGAGTACCATATAACTGGAATTAACCGATGCAAGTCCAAGATGGATTGGTCAGTGCTGCCGGCTGGTGTCAAGTTTGATCCCATGGATGAGGAGCTGATCGAGCACCTTGAGGTCAAAGTGAGTGCTGACAGCGCGAGATCTCACCCTCTCATTGATTTGTTCATACCAACCATCGATAGCGAGCACGGCATATGCTACACCCATCCTGAGAAACTTCAAGGTAAGACACCCATCGGCCATCTACTTGCACAAACATATTCCTTTGTTTATAGCTCTATTTTTCTTTTTAGACACAGACCTAGTGAAGAAATTACAATTTGACAGTTAATAAAAAGTGAAACAAGTGACTGCAACATGCCAAAGAAGTTATGAAAATTGCCAAGTACATACACTAAAACTTGTATTCGACAATACTGCAGGTATCACACTGAGTGGCCTAAGCGAGCATTTATTCCAGCGCAATTCCAAGGCATTCAAAAGGGGCACATGGATGCGTCGCAAGATACAGTCGGAGTGCGGCATGCACGCGATGTAGCACAAGACCGGCAATACCTTGCCGGTGATGGTCAACGGCCGGCAGACGGGCAGCAAAAAGGTTCTGGTGCTGCACACCAACAAGAACTTCAACCACTAGAGGACCAACTGGGTGATGTACCAGTACCATCTCAGGGACCTGGAGCAAGAGAAGGAGCGGGAGCTGGTCCTCTGCAAGATTTTCTACCAGACGAACACTAGGGCCAGGAGTAAAAAGATTATAAGTTAGTTTGGTATGGGTACTTGTACTACCTTGTCGTCCTCAAGTTGGTATTGTTGTTAACAATCTTTTGGTATGAACTTCGCATTTGATTCCAACCATCATGCCGAGGGTCGACGTGGATATAAAGCTGAATCATTTGTTTCGAAACAAATTTTCAGGCACCTGATTTTTATTTGATGGGTAGCATAAGCACCTGTCATTTGAATTCCTAGTTCTCCAAAATTTTCGAAACAAGTGCATGCACTTATTATCACGATGAAAAATCAATATACCTACTGCATCCTAGTTATCAGTCTGTACTTGCAGAATTCTCTCGTTTATTGAGCAGGGTATGTTGTTTTTTCAGGTCGAGCAAGTTTCAATTGGGCTGTAGACTGCCCAGGCTTGGTTTTGTTTTTAACAGGCCCAGCCCATGACGACAACGGGGCACAAAGATCCAGCAGGTATCTACTGGCCTCTAGCCTGCCAGCGTTAGTTATATTTTGTCTTACAACATCCGCAGACAGTTTTTTTACTGAATCAAACACACAGCCCAGTTCTATTTTCCTCTTGAAACGCCATGTCCTACTTCCGTTTTCCAATCTCTACCTATAGTTTTACTAGTTCACATACACGTATCATTATACTGAAAATGCATAAAGTTCCCTTTTCATATTTACATCCTTATTTTTGTTGTTGTTTTCCCTCCCAGCCCTGATTTTTTTACCACTGGTTTTCCCTTAAACGAACTCAATTGTCCCATGTCTTATTTGCTTACAAAAATAAAATGATTTTTTGGCAAATCAATAAGTTCTTAAATTTTTTTTATCATTTCGGGATTACAACAGTTCGAACTCCACCGAAATATGCAAAATAAGGTTGATCTTTTTTACCATGGTCCTAGGCAGAAAATGGGATATAATAAATTACTTAAGAATTAGCAAATGGGCTGCAAATTATTAAGAAAATAGCAAATGGGCTCTATGTTTGTCTGCCACAGATTTGGAGGCTGACTTGTGGGCCTACTAAGTTCATGCGTACACAAGGTTTCTCAAAAAAGAAACTTAGTCAACAATCGACTCTACCAGTGTCAGACCGTTAGATGTCAATCTAATGACAATTGTGCTTCTTCAGTCTCTGATCTTCCTGCTCTAGCTGCCCAAACCAGCGCCGACGGAACTGCCTGCTCCCGCCTCCTATGGCCGGCTGTGCTTCTGGGCAGGCCTTGCGGACCCACTATACTCGCATCCCTAGCCTGTCTATCCCTCTACTCACCCACACCTCCTGTTATTTTCCGGCGACGGCAACCGAACCAGTCAACCCTCATAATCCCCACCGTGTGGGCAGCCACTACCGTCTCTTCCCCGGCTCCATGTCGTTCCCTTCCTAGGCCTCGCTGTCGTCCACCACCCTGGTGCTCTCGGTGCGGCGTGGTCAACGTGGTCAACGAACGACATCCATCGGAAGTGGATTGTATGTGGAGAGGCTGACAGCTGGGTCCACGGCCACACACAAGGAAATGCCTCCCTATTACGCACAAACTAATGATTCCTCCACCTGACATCTGGGACCCACTGGACGGGCCATGGTATTTCGCAAAAAAAAACTGTTCCCGCCGCTGACAGCTCGGACCCACCAGCTATATCTTCGCACGCAAGGAAGTGCTTCCTTATTATGCACAAAAAAGTGAATACTCCCCCTGCTAGCTGGGACCCACCATATGGGAGCTGACTTGTGGGCCTACTAAATTGACGCGGATGGAGGGCTTTGTCAACTTAGTCAATATGAACAATTATAGCTCTAGTGACCGTACGATGTCCATCCAACAGCCGTAGAGCTTCTTCAACCTCTGGTCTTCTTGCTCCAGCCGCCCAAAGCAGCGCCGGTCGTGCCACATGCTCCTGCCTCCCGTGGCCGGCTGTGCTATCGTGGAGGCCTCACCGCCCGCTACTATTCCTATCGCTGGCCAGGCCCTGTGGCTATGGCAGCCTCACACCACAGCCGAACCAGTGAGCCCTCATACTCCTCTCCGTGTGGGCATCCACTGCCGCGTTGTCCCCTTCTTAGGCCTCGCCGTCGTCCACCGCCTTGGTGCTCTCGGCGCGGCGTGGTCAACGTGGTCAAGGAACGACTTCCATCGGAAGAGTACTGGACGTGGAGAGGCTGATAGTTGGGTCCATAGTTGTGCCTCCTTATTACGCGGAAAATAATGATTCCTCCACCTGACAGCAGGGACCCACTGGACGGGCCACCGTATTTCGCAAAAAAATGTTACCCCCTGACTGCTGGGACGCACCAGCTACATCTTCGCACATAAGGAAGTGCGTCCATATTACGGGCAAAAAAATGATTTGCCCCCTGACTGCTAGGACCCACCAGCTACATCTTCACACACAAGGAAGTGCCTAATAGTCGGGACCCACCTGGTCGAAGCGTACGTAACATTGTCATTCTGGTCGTGAACGTGTACGTACATACTAGTCGATCGGTCTGTCTGCAGGCTGCAGCGATGAACCGTGGCCGTGTAAGGAAGGGCACGTTTCGTAGTAGAGGCATGCATGTGTCATAGTAGAGGCGCACATGTAGCATGTACACATACGTACAACAGCCAGGGTGCAAGAAAGTAAATACGACCACGTACGTACATACGGGCGGGGTCTCGAACGCCTACTCGCGCATACGTGCGGCCAGGGCTCGTGTACATGGTTGGGTCAGAACGGAGAAATTGCATCGTGGTCATGTTCATGGGGAGGCAACGGAATGTGTCGTGTTCATCGAGAGGCAATGGAATACGTGGTGTTCATCGGGAGCTAACCGGCTTGGATGGAATAGCCGATCGAAACGAGGCCTGGCGTACCGCGGAACAGAGGAAACTGCCTTGTGTTCGATCGGCCATGGTCGAAACGGGATCATGTTCATCGGGAGGGGTCTGGCGTACCGCAAAACGGAGGAAACGGACTTCTCTTGGACCTCCCATGGTCGAAATTGGGTCCTGTTGATCAGGAGGGGTGTGGCATACCGCAAAACGGAGGAAACAGGCTTGTGTTGGAGCGATACGGTCGAAACGGGGGTCCTGTTCAGTGGGAGGGGTGTGGCGTACCGCAAAATGGGACTCCACGGGATACTGTTCATCTCCACCGTCGACCTCCTCCAGCCTCCATGGGCTACTGTTCATCCACCGTCGACCTCCTCCGGCCTCCACCTGCGACTGTTCATCCACGGGGTCCTGCTCATCCACCCCCAACCGGCTCGATCAGGGTCTTGTTCATCCAGCGGCAACGGCCTCTACTACTGCTACCTCTTGAGCACTGCGTTGGATTTCCCCGAAGAGGAAGGGATGATGCAGCAAAGTAGCGTAAGTATTTCCCTCGGTTTTTGAGAACCAAGGTATCAATCTAGTAGGAGGCTACACTCGAGTCCCTCGTACCTACACAAAAACAATAGCTCAACGCAACTAACGCGCTTAGGGGTTGTCAATCCCTTCACGGTCACTTACGAAAGTGAGATCTGATAGAGATGATAAATAATATTTTTGGTATTTTTGGTATAGAGATGCAAAGTAAAAAGTAAAAGCAAAGTAAAAAGTAAAAGCAAAGTAAAAGCAAAGCAATAATAAAGTGATGGAGATTGATATGATGAGAAAGAGACCCAGGGGCCATAGGTTTCACTAGTGGCTTCTCTCAAGAGCATAAGTATTCTATGGTGGGTAAACAAATTACTGTTGAGCAATTGACAGAATTGAGCATAGTTATGAGAATATCTAGGTATAATCATGTATATAGGCATCACGTCCGAGACAAGTGGACTGAAACGATTCTGCATCTACTACTATTACTCCACTCATCGACCGCTATCCAGCATGCACCTAGAGTATTAAGTTAAAACAGAGTATCTCCTTACGCAAGATGACATGATGTAGAGGGATAGATTCATGCAATATGATAAAAACCCCATCTTGTTATCCTCGATGGCAACGATACAATACGTGCCTTGCTGCCCCTTCTGTCACTGGGAAAGGACATCGCAAGATCGAACCCAAAGCTAAATACTTCTCCCATGGCAAGAACAACCAATCTAGTAGGCCAAACGAAACTGATAATTCGAAGAGACTTGCAAAGATAACCAATCATACACAAAAGAATTCAGAGAAGATTCAAATATTATTCATAGATAGACTTGATCATAAACCCACAATTCATCGGTCTCAACAAACACACTGCAAAAAGAAGATTACATCGAATAGATCTCCACGAGAGAGGGGGAGTACATTGTATTGAGATCCAAAAAGAGAGAAGAAGCCATCTAGCTACTAACTATGGACCCGTAGGTCTGAAGTAAACTACTCACACTTCATCGGAGGGGCTTGGATGATGATGTAGAAGCCCTCCGTGATCGATGCCCCCTCCGGTAGAGCTCCGGAACAGGCCCCCAGATGGGATCTCGTGGATGTAGAAAGTTGCGGCAGTGGAATTAGGTTTTTGGCTCCGTCCCCGATCGTTTGGGGGTACATGGATGTCAGGACCCCGACTCGATGTCACATCGATCTAGTCGGTAACACCTCATATCACTTTGCGGCCTCACGCACGGTATCCCCACGGGTGTCGCCTTACCTTTGCCCGGGACCGTTTGCGCCTTTTGGCTCACGTATATGATAGTGTCGCTAGCATCCATATGATAAGGAGCCCGGGCTGACATGACTAGTCGTAAACCCAAAGTGGCACAGACTTACAGGGACAGGCATTCATGACCCAGCTTCGAACGTGTCGGTCATCAGCAAGTGGGTCCGGGCTGTAGCACTGGGCTAGCAGGACTCCGGTAAACCGGGCTGTAGCGGGCTAACAGGACTCCGGTACTCAAAGCGTGACATTTCCCCGAAGGGACAGACACAGGAACGAAGAAGGACACATGCCGGCCAGCCTAAGTGTTCCGGAGCAGTAGCAAGCTACCATGGCTCAGTGAAACACTAGGAGACATTTCCCGGTAAGAGAGGCTACTAAAGATAAACAACTAGATGGTCAGATCCCACACATACCAAGCATTTCAATAACATACACACAATATGCTCGATATGTGCAATACAACATGGCATCACAAAATGACTCTACGACTCAAGTAGTTTATTCAATAGGCTCCGAGGAGCGAGACATTACAAACATGGGTCTCATGACCCAACAATCAGAGCATACAAATCAAAGCACAAGCGGAAGCTATCATGTCTGGGTACAGACATCTATAAATGAAAAAGGCTGAGAAGCCTGACTATCTATCAGATCCTGTCGGGGCACAAGATCGTAGCTGAGGTAACAAGCTAAACGTCGAAGTCCAAGCGGAACTACTAATGAGACTGAAGTCTCTCTGCAAAAACATAAAATAGGCAAACGTGAGTACAAATGTACCCAGCAAGACTTACATCAGAACTAACTACATATGCATCATTATCAACAAAGGGGTGGTGGGGTTTAACTGCAGCAAGCCAGCTTTGACTCGGTGGCTATCCTAAACTACGACTGCAAGCGACTCTTTTGAGGTGGCGCACACGAGTCCACATATTCACCATATCAATACACCACTATGGATCCGCTCCCGTCTCCCTACGAGAACGCCATCCATAGCACTCACGCTTATCTTGCGTATTTTAGAGTATCCACTTTCACTTGTCTATGAACTATGCAATGGGGTCCAAGTTTCCATATCCGAGGAATCCGGCTATTCGAATAGATGATGTTAACCCTGCAGGGGTGTACTTCTTCACACACGCTCTCGCCACTTACCGCCCTGTACACGTCATGTACCTCGGCAACCTTCAAGCGGAAACCGGGCGAGGGAGTCGGCCACGACCTGACTAACCGAACAAGTCTCTAGTCCAGGTTTATCGCCTATTCGGGTTCCATCCGCAAGGAGATCCGGCCGGGATGTCGCTTACGGCCCCAAACGATGTGTGCAGGGTTCCCAAGCCCACCAACCGGGTGCCACTTGGTACACCGGGCCACTGTGCCTAGTCTGTCCCAAGCCCACCTGTACCGGGTGCCACTTGGTAGACTACTAACACTGCCTACAAACACCAGAAACTAGTTGCAACTCCTGGACAGAGATCAAGTTGATTAATAAGTCGACAGGGCTTGGAGCACCCGGAGCCCAATGTGTGGTAGTAACTGATCATGGATCACAAACACAGAACTCAGTTCCTGAGGACGGCTGCAATGAGACAACCCACCATGTACTCCTACATGGCCTCTCACCGCTACCTTTACCAAATCGTGTTCACACACTTAGTTCACCCATAGTAGGACATGTTCACACGCCTCTGATTCATCCCCGATGAATCAGACCTGACTCAACTCTAAGCAGTAGCAGGCATGACAAACAAGCATGAATGAGTAGGCACAACAGGGCTCAAACAACTCCTACTCATGCTAGTGGGTTTCATCTATTTACTGTGGCAATGACAGGTCATGCAAAGGATAAAGGGTTCAGCTACCGCAACAAGTATCAAATATGTCGTTGTTGTCCTAATGCAGTAAAAGAGAGCAGGAGCGAGAGAGTGGGATTTCATCGGAATGAACAAGGGGGTTTTGCTTGCCTGGCACTTCTGAAGATAACATTGAGTCTTCATCAGTGTCAACGATCACATCATCGGTATCACGTCTATCGAGAGGGGACAATTACCAGCAACACAGAAGGGAACACAATCAATGCAATGCACAATATGATGCATGATCATGACATGGCAAAATGAATGTGTTTTGAGCTAATGCAACTAAAACCAGATTAAATGAAGTTGGTTTGAATCCAAGATTCAAATTCAAACTCCATATGTGATTATTTAAATGCCCTTTAATTGATTTGTGCTAAACAGCAGCTATAAGTTGTTCTAACATGCATGAAAATGGTACAGATGGATTCCTTGAATTTTTCTGATAATTTTTCCTATATAATTTATTTAATTTGGAGTTACGGTTGAATTTCTATGATTTTTAGAAGTTTTGGGCATTTTCTGGAATTTTCTGAATATAATAAAATAAACTAAATTCCAAAAAATGAATATTGCGTCAGCATGACGTTGGCATGACGTCAGCAGGTCAACGGGCGCCGTCCAGGTCAAACCTGACGTGTGGGGTCCACACGTCAGTGACACAGGAGCTAATCCCGGTCAAACCCAGCGCTGACTGGGGTTTGACCAGGGGTGGGGCCCACTGTCAGTGGCTGTGGGGGTGTTTAGTGTGGTCATTAGTGCTAATTAGGCGTGCCACATCGGCAGTCGCCGGAGTTTCACCGGCGGCGACCATTCCGCACGGCGGGGGAACGCCGGACTTGCGCTAGAGGCATCGGATCGACGCGCCAAGGGCACCAGGAGGTAGCCCGCGCCCGTGCGCATCTAGGGGGACCAACGGGAGGTGCGGGGGTGGCCGGGGTTCGCCGGAATGGAGCCCGAGGCGGCGGCCAGAGCTCGGGGTTTCGCGGGATCGGCGCTGCAGTGCACGGGACGACGAATGGTTAAGTGCTTTGGGTTCCTGAGGTTGCGGTGAGCACGCGGGTGGGCTCAGGAGCGAGCTGCGGTGGCTGTGGCCACGGCCACGCCATGGCCGGCGGCGAGGAGCAATCGGCTCCGGTGAAAAGGCGGCTAGGGTACGGGAACGAGCGCGAGGAGGAGGGGGAATGGAAGAGTAGCTCACAGGGGTTGCGACGGTGGCCTCGGGGAGCACGGGGAGGCACCGGAGCTGACGAATTTGACGAAGATGGCCGGCGGTCCCGAGGTTGAAGAAGACGGCGGTGGCGACGTTGCAGGGGCTCCCGCGGTGCGCTTCTCGGCGAGGAGGAAGAGGTGGTCGAGGCGGATCTCCTGGGTACTTCGGGTGGCAGCGAGGAACACGGTGGCTACGGCGAACGGCGTCGGCGACGACGAGCTCCTCTCGGGCGCGTGCAGGGAGGAAAACATAGGAGGGAACGGGGTCCAGGGGAAGAGAGGGGAGGTGCAGGGGGTCGAGGCGTCTCCGTGGCGTCGCGAGGGAGTCGGGGAGGCTGCCACGGCGAAGCAGGAGGTGGCCGGAGCTCTTCGGGCGCGCGCCACGCCTCGCCTCTGCCTACTGGCAGAGGAAGAAGAGGACAA
>NC_041382.1:697037592-697051761 GCF_002162155.2 Triticum dicoccoides | reverse complement strand
TATATTTTTCTTCTGTTTTTGTTTTATTTAAATTATTTTGCCACTGTTTTGAATTTTAAAATAATTCAAACAATGCCAAAAACTCCTCTGAATATTTTATATTGCTAGATGGACTTTTCCAAAAGCTTATAAAATATTTCAGGGGTATTTAAATTATATTCTAATTATATGAATATAATTCAAATTCAAATAGCTAGTGATTTAAATTCAAAGTCCCAAAAATAAATCCTTAAAAATGTTCAATATTTTGGTTGGGACCAGAACCCTTACCAAAAATTATCAAACATTTAAGAGGAGCACTTTGGAGCAATGAATGAGATTTCTAGGGTTTTTGCCCCTCTTTTATTTAGGGTTTTGAGGCTTCCAATATTCCTCAATTCAAGTTTCAAAAAATATAGACATGATGCACACATGAAGCTAACCTAGAGCAATGCCAGAAGCTAGGGATGTGACAACTCACCCCCACTAAACAAGAATCTCGTCTCGAGATTCAAGCGTAGGGTAGGATGAAGGGGAAACGCAAACTACTACAATCTTCACGATCCAGGGTGCACTTCAGTTGAACGTTGATTCATTCACCATCATTGTCTTGATGTCTTGTTCTGAGAACTCCAGCTAATCATGAAAACGAGAGGAAAGGAAAGACCCTAAAAGAATCGTTCTTCTCGAAGGTCGAACAACTCAGGATTAACTCACGGAATGGGACATAGCAACATCTCTCGAGCTGAGAGACGAAGCATACCTCTGGAGGGATGGAGTGGAGCAGGTGACGAGGTTCACTAGGTAGACAACAATTCCAGACTTAAGAATGTGGCGATCGGTTGTCAACACAGCGAGGAGTTGAATTTCCATGATACCACGACGAAACATCCTGGAGGAGGGTGATTCGTAGATTATCATCTTGAGTGGCAAAAAGAATTACCTTTAATTCAGGGATCATTGTAACTCTTTATACCAGCCTAAGGCAATCACAAGCGATCATTTGGAGGGGGTCGGTAGAATGGCATACTCGGACTTGGATGATGTGGATTACCTTGTTGAAGACAACGTAATGGATGGATTTGCTTATCACCGGAGATGGAAGAGACCCATGGTAGAATGGCACATTGGCGGTGCAAGCTAGGAACAAAATGCAAATGCTGGGAATGATTCTGGTAACTGGGGAAGAACCCAACAAAAGAGAGTGGATTCACTGTTTGAAAGGGTCATAGCATTGCCGAGGAAACTGAGAGGAATCCCAGTTAGTGCCGATGATAACACGTAGCGCTTGTGCGTGCTCTCAAGAACTTGAGCATTTCCACAATCATCAAGGTTTTACCAATATCCGTGTCAAGGATCCTGGCAACACAACTTGCTACCATGATGAATGGTGATGGATGATGCAGATGCAAAGGAAGATAACACTTCTCAGATTACACCTTAGCGAAGCCAAGGAACAAAATCTGGATGATCGACCGAGAGACATTTAGCACTCCGCTTCTAATGTTCTCCTTGATGTGCTAGTGTAACCCATTCTTAGATATGGTTTGATAACTAGAACATCAAGTAAAGGTCGGACTTCGGGAGCAATAGAATCCATAAGGAACAGTTACGGAGGTAAATCCTATGAAATCCTTATGGGGAGGTGGCCAACTTCCTCAACAAGATACTACAATGATAGGTCTTCCGGCTGGGTGTGTTGGCCATGACATCCACTTTACCGGTTGTCGAGGGACCAATATTATAGTTCTTGGGAAATGTTCCAACCATCATATCTGCCTGAGATTCAGATCTGGTTGGTGTCAGGATATTCCAGACTCATCGAGTCTAGGAAGAAAAATGAAAGTTTGCAACACAAATCGACGAGATGACGTTGCGGGATTCATCAGGGATGAACTACGATAGCAAGCTCCAAAACATGAGCTGGTTCTGCTACAAACATGTGAACACGCTGCCTCAGACAAACATGATCACGTGGTAGTCTTATAATAAAACACTACCGAGTTCAGGTGGGGAACCATCAACGAGGATATCAAAATCCTTGCATAAGGTATACTCTTAAGAAGGAACTTCTTCTCCTTGAACAAATCAATCAGTGGCTTGGTGTGCTAGGATATACGTATGGAATGAAGATGATCAGTCTAACAGACCACAGAATTCTTCGCACGTGCATGACCGACTTGGGATGATTCCAAAGGAGCAAAAACAAACTTTCTCGAATTCACGACGGCAACTTACATCAAAATGCACGTGAATCAAAGGAAGTCACTCCTTTCATCAAACAAGTACTTCATGAGCTAGCATGAAGAAAATGCTTTCAAAAGTTTCCAACACTAACTTAATGTTCAACAACATCATGGAGGAGATAAGGATGTTGTCAATGGGCTCAACAACAACTCATCGGAATTTCCATATCACTGAACTTCCACCATCGTGTGAACACGGTGATAGCATTGGTCAGACCCAAAAAATATAATGGTGTATGCTCGAGGGATCAACCACGAGGAAGACAACATTACGAACATCGTTGGTTCTGACTTGATTTGACGATAGCCCACACTCAAATCAAAGGATTGATAAGACGATAGGTCCAGCAACTGATCACAGGGACCAATCGATGAAGATATCATCTTTCTTCAACACACACTACACAAGAATATCCCTTTGGAACGAACTAAGTCAGGCAAGCTTTTATCTTCCAACTCTCCAAGTTGTTGTCTAGCTTAACCAACTAGCTCCGGGATAACCAACACAGATTCTTGGAGAAAGGTGGTTCACAAGAAACCAACTTGATCACGGGCTCAACATAGCGGTCAGGTGACAACCTGGTAATACTTCCGAGAAGATCTTCGGAAATCACGAACGACCGATATGTTACTAAGCTCGAGAACAATCTTGCTTTTCAGGGCAAGATGATATGATCAAATGAGCGAGGACTTGACAAAATCCTAACTCATCAATCAAAGAGTGCACCAGGAAATAAGGACTAGGTAGCACGATCAATCTTAGAATGGTGATTCAATAACCAACATACTGAGAATAGGATTATTGTCCATTAACTACCAAGCAATGGGGTTGCTAGGAGTGTTGAGTTCACACATCATGATTCACTTGTCGGCACTCCGGCTGCAACAACACGGAACCGAGGAATGGAAAAGGATGGCGAGAAGTATCACTATGTCAAGAATTCACAAAAGGTGGTGCAATTCTCATGAAATTCCTGTCATAAAGAAGGTAATACTTCAGGGTAGAGCAGACCAGAAGCTGGGTTGGCATTTTGATCTGCGGAGCACAACTTCTTTGACCCAATCCTGGATATGGAAGAGGTACTGGAGTTTGTTTCTCCTAGTCATTCTGCGATAGAATGGCTTGACGGACCACAAGAGTAATAGGCATCGATAGACGAACGCACGCATACTCTTGACTATCAATTGATAGACGAGGGTCAGAATGCAACTAAAGAGAGACAACTCAAAAGACCATATAACTTTCTGGGTTGTGGATACATGGGTTGGTATGCCGAACAAAGTTCAACATAATTCTTCCGGATAACCCATGCAGAAAGGTTGAGCTGGCAGAGTCACAATATAGCATGGAGAACTCATAGAGGGCCTGTTGTGATCTTTTGATCCAACAAACTTCTGCCATAATGGTTCATGGTATTTGGAAGAACGATATACCACGGACCTCGAGGACTATCGCAAAGGTTACTGATATACTAAAGGAACTAGCAACACTATCAACATGATGTAAGTAGGGTGAATATCGGGTTTAAGAACCCAACAATAGAATACCTACTACTAAGTAGCATCACGGGATGCTTTCGAGAATGATGGCCAGAATCATCACACTGGGAACACAAATCATGGCTAAATTACTAGATGATCCCCTAAGACACCTAGGGTCATAGTAGTAACTCCAACATAATGTCAAGGCAATAGAATACCTCAACTCAACAATTAGTGTGATTGAGCTGGCATAAAGGAACATCGAAACCAGAGGGAAAGGATTTTGCAAATGCATCAGACTATTTAGAAACCTGGAATGACTCGGACAGCATAACGGCTGTAAATGCTCAGAAAAGATTTGAGACATTCACAAAAATGGTGGCATAACCACTCAGAAGCACAATATCAAGGTTTCGAGATCAACAATTAACATACGGAAGTAGAAACTGAACTCAAGCTTAGAACCATCAATCCTACAAGTCTGCAGATTAGTAACACGTGATCCTGATAGAAAGAAGAGATAGCCTAGTTCTTAATCCCCGTAGAAGAGAAGATGATGACTCAGATCAGAAGGCCATGAGGTATAAGGAGTAAAAAGAGCCTTACGTTCCATCCAACAATCAATTCCCTTATATAACTAAAGAATTTCTAGACTCAACTTCGACCGGTTTGGCTTGGTAATCGTACAGGCAGTCAAGCTCTGATACCAACGTTGTCAGGACCCCGACTCGATGTCACATCGATCTAGCCGGTAACACCTCATATCACTTTGCGGCCTCACGCACGGTATCCCCACGGGTGTCGCCTTACCTTTGCCCGGGACCGTTTGCGCCTTTTGGCTCACGTATATGATAGTGTCGCTAGCATCCATATGATAAGGAGCCCGGGCTGACATGACTAGTCGTAAACCCAAAGTGGCACAGACTTACAGGGACAGGCATTCATGACCCAGCTTCGAACGTGTCGGTCATCAGCAAGTGGGTCCGGGCTGTAGCACTGGGCTAGCAGGACTCCGGTAAACCGGGCTGTAGCGGGCTAACAGGACTCCGGTACTCAAAGCGTGACATTTCCCCGAAGGGACAGACACAGGAACGAAGAAGGACACATGCCGGCCAGCCTAAGTGTTCCAGAGCAGTAGCAAGCTACCATGGCTCAGCGGTAACACTAGGAGACATTTCCCGGTAAGAGAGGCTACTAAAGATAAACAACTAGATAGTCAGATCCCACACATACCAAGCATTTCAATAACATACACACAATATGCTCGATATGTGCAATACAACATGGCATCACAAAATGACTCTACGACTCAAGTAGTTTATTCAATAGGCTCCGAGGAGCGAGACATTACAAACATGGGTCTCATGACCCAACAATCAGAGCATACAAGTCAAAGCACAAGTGGATGCTATCATGTCTGAGTACAGACATCTATAAATGAAAAAGGCTGAGAAGCCTGACTATCTATCAGATCCTGCCGAGGGCACAAGATCGTAGCTGAGGTATCAAGCTAAACGTCGAAGTCCAAGCGGAACTACTAGTGAGACTGAAGTCTCTCTGCAAAAACATAAAATAGGCAAACGTGAGTACAAATGTACCCAGCAAGACTTACATCAGAACTAACTACATATGCATCATTATCAACAAAGGGGTGGTGGGGTTTAACTGCAGCAAGCCAGCTTTGACTCGGTGGCTATCCTAAACTACGACTGCAAGCGACTCTTTTGAGGTGGCGCACACGAGTCCACATATTCACCATATCAATACACCACTATGGATCCGCTCCCGTCTCCCTACGAGAACGCCATCCATAGCACTCACGCTTATCTTGCGTATTTTAGAGTATCCACTTTCACTTGTCTATGAACTATGCAATGGGGTCCAAGTTTCCATATCCGAGGAATCCGGCTATTCGAATAGATGATGTTAACCCTGCAGGGGTGTACTTCTTCACACACGCTCTCGCCACTTACCGCCCTGTACACGTCATGTACCTCGGCAACCTTCAAGCGGAAACCGGGCGAGGGAGTCGGCCACGACCTGACTAACCGAACAAGTCTCTAGTCCAGGTTTATCGCCTATTCGGGTTCCATCCGCAAGGAGATCCGGCCGGGGTGTCGCTTACGGCCCCAAACGATGTGTGCAGGGTTCCCAAGCCCACCAACCGGGTGCCACTTGGTACACCGGGCCACTGTGCCTAGTCTGTCCCAAGCCCACCTATACCGGGTGCCACTTGGTAGACTACTAACACTGCCTACAAACACCAGAAACTAGTTGCAACTCCTGGACAGAGATCAAGTTGATTAATAAGTCGAGAGGGCTTGGAGCGCCCGGAGCCCAATGTGTGGTAGTAACTGATCATGGATCACAAACACAGAACTCAGTTCCTGAGGACGGCTGCAATGAGACAACCCACCATGTACTCCTATATGGCCTCTCACCGCTACCTTTACCAAATCGTGTTCACACACTTAGTTCACCCATAGTAGGACATGTTCACACGCCTCTGATTCATCCCCGATGAATCAGACCTGACTCAACTCTAAGTAGTAGCAGGCATGACAAACAAGCATGAATGAGTAGGCACAACAGGGCTCAAACAACTCCTACTCATGCTAGTGGGTTTCATCTATTTACTGTGGCAATGACAGGTCATGCAAAGGATAAAGGGTTCAGCTACCGCAACAAGTATCAAATATGTCGTTGTTGTCCTAATGCAGTAAAAGAGAGCAGGAGCGAGAGAGTGGGATTTCATCGGAATGAACAAGGGGGTTTTGCTTGCCTGGCACTTCTGAAGATAACATTGAGTCTTCATCAGTGTCAACGATCACATCATCGGTATCATGTCTATCGAGAGGGGACAATTACCGGCAACACAGAAGGGAACACAATCAATGCAATGCACAATATGATGCATGATCATGACATGGCAAAATGAATGTGTTTTGAGCTAATGCAACTAAAACCAGATTAAATGAAGTTGGTTTGAATCCAAGATTCAAATTCAAACTCCATATGTGATTATTTAAATGCCCTTTAATTTATTTGTGCTAAACAGCAGCTATAAGTTGTTCTAACATGCATGAAAATTGTACAGATGGATTCCTTGAATTTTTCTGATAATTTTTCATATATAATTTATTTAATTTGGAGTTACGGTTGAATTTCTATGATTTTTAGAAGTTTTGGGCATTTTCTGGAATTTTCTGAATATAATAAAATAAACTAAATTCCAGAAAATGAATATTGCGTCAGCATGACGTTGGCATGACGTCAGCAGGTCAACGGGCGCCGTCCAGGTCAAACCTGACGTGTGGGGTCCACACATCAGTGACACAGGAGCTAATCCCGGTCAAACCCAGCGCTGACTGGGGTTTGACCAGGGGTGGGGCCCACTGTCAGTGGCTGTGGGGGTGTTTAGTGTGGTCATTAGTGCTAATTAGGCGTGCCACATCGGCAGTCGCCGGAGTTTCGCCGGCGGCGACCATTCCGCACGGCGAGGGAACGCCGGACTTGCGCTAGGGGCATCGGATCGACGCGCCAAGGGCACCAGGAGGTAGCCCGCGCCCGTGCGCATCTAGGAGGACCAACGGGAGGTGCGGGGGTGGCCGGGGTTCGCCGGAATGGAGCCCGAGGCGGCGGCCGGAGCTCGGGGTTTCGCGGGATCGGCGCTGCAGTGCACGGGAGGACGAATGGTTAAGTGCTTTGGGTTCCTGAGGTTGCGGTGGGCACGCGGGTGGGCTCAGGAGCGAGCTGCGGTGGCTGTGGCCACGGCCACGCCATGGCCGGCGGCGAGGAGCAATCGGCTCCGGTGAAAAGGCGGCTAGGGTACGGGAACGAGCGCGAGGAGGAGGGGGAATGGAAGAGTAGCTCACAGGGGTTGCGACGGTGGCGTCGGGGAGCTCGGGGAGGCACCGGAGCTGACGAATTTGACGAAGATGGCCGGCGGTCCCGAGGTTGAAGAAGACGGCGGTGGCGACGTTGCAGGGGCTCCCGCGGTGCGCTTCTCGGCGAGGAAGAGGTGGTCGAGGCGGATCTCCTGGGTACTTCGGGTGGCAGCGAGGAACACGGTGGCTACGGCGAACGGCGTCGGCGACGACGAGCTCCGCTCGGGCGCGTGCAGGGAGGAAAACAGAGGAGGGAACGGGGTCCAGGGGAAGAGAGGGGAGGTGCAGGGGGTCGAGGCGTCTCCGTGGCATCGCGAGGGAGTCGGGGAGGCTGCCACGGCGAAGCAGGAGGTGGCCGGAGCTCTTCGGGCGCACGCCACGCCTCGCCTCTGCCTACTGGCAGAGGAAGAAGAGGACAAGGGGGGGAGGTGGGCTGGCCAGGTGGCCGGGCTGCTAGCTGGGCCGGTCAGGTGAGGCCCAGGTGGGCTTGGTAGGCGCCAGGTAGCTTACTCTCTCTCTCTCTTTCTGTTTCTATTCTGTTATATATTTTTCTTCTGTTTTTGTTTTATTTAAATTATTTTGCCACTGTTTTGAATTTTAAAATAATTCAAACAATGCCAAAAACTCCTCTGAATATTTTATATTGCTAGATGGACTTTTCCAAAAGCTTATAAAATATTTCAGGGGTATTTAAATTATATTCTAATTATATGAATATAATTCAAATTCAAATAGCTAGTGATTTAAATTCAAAGTCCCAAAAATAAATCCTTAAAAATGTTCAATATTTTGGTTGGGACCAGAACCCTTACCAAAAATTATCAAACATTTAAGAGGAGCACTTTGGAGCAATGAATGAGATTTCTAGGGGTTTTGCCCCTCTTTTATTTAGGGTTTTGAGGCTTCCAATATTCCTCAATTCAAGTTTCAAAAAATATAGACATGATGCACACATGAAGCTAACCTAGAGCAATGCCAGAAGCTAGGGATGTGACAATGGATATATATAGGAGGATGAAGTACGTCGGTGGAGCTTCGAGGGGCCCACGAGGCAGGGGGCGTGCCCTCCACCCTCGTGACCACCTCGTGGCTTTCTTGACGGAGGGTCCAAGTCTCCTGGATCTTATCTGATGAGAAAATCACGTTTCTGAAGGTTTCATTCCGTTTGGACTCCTTTTGATATTCCTTTTCTTCGAAACCCTAAAACAGGCAAAAAATAGCAATTCTGGGCTGGGCCTCCGGTTAATAGGTTAGTCCCAAAAATAATATAAAAGTGGAAAATAAAGCCCAATAATGTCTACAACAGTAGATAATATAGCATGGAGCAATCAAAAATTATAGATAAGTTGAAGAAGCCGATCGAACCCTGCTGCCTCCTTCCCTTGATGAACAGTTCCTGGTGGGGGGTTGGATGAACAGGACCCCATGGTAGTTGATACGTCTCCAACGTATCTATAATTTTTGATTGCTCCATGCTATATTATCTACTGTTTTGGACATTATTGGGCTTTATTATCCACTTTTATATTATTTTTGGGACTAACCTATTAACCGGAGGCCCAGCCTAGAATTGTTGTTTTTTGCCTGTTTTAGGGTTTCGAAGAAAAGGAATATCAAACGGAGTCCAAACGGAATGAAACCTTCGGGAACGTGATTTTCTCAACGGACAACACTCGCGAGACTTAGACCCTACGTCAACACACAAAAGAGAAGGCCACGAGGTAGGTGGCGCGCCTACCCCCCAGGCGCGCCACTACCAGAAAAAGGGCTATAGATGGGATTGACACTAATGGCGCACCAGACAAGCGGTGCGCCATTAGTACTAATGGCGCACCACCTTCTGATACGCCATTAGAGTTGAAACTACTAATGGCGCACCTGGCCCAGGGTGCGCCATTAGTATCAAAAAAAAATTTAACTAGTGCGCCTGTCCAAACATACTAATGGCGCATCAGACATAGTGCGCCATTACTAGTTGTAACTAGTAATGGCGCACCTGCCAGAAAGTGCACCACTAATGTTGTTTTTTTTATTATATTTTTTATTCCCTTTTTTTGCAAAACTACTAATGGCGCACTGTTCCACCGTGCGCCATTACTAGTTTAAACTAGTAATGGCGCACTGTGGGACAGTGCGCCATTAGTATGTTTTTTTTTGCAAAACTACTAATGGCGCACCACAAGAAGGTGCGCCATTAGTAACCTGGATTACTAATGGCTCATTTAGAGTTGGTGCGCCATTAGTAAGTGGGCAGCAACAAGATATTTTGGACAGCCTCTCCTACCCACACTCACTTTCTCCCCACTTCATTCTCTCCACCTCCTCCTTGTCTCGGGTGCCTCCTCTTTTTCACCTCATTTCCACCATAGATTCATTCAATTTAAGTGGTTAAATTACCTTGTTTTGATAGGTAAGTACAGGGGGAAGCTATATTTATGTTGTTCTCCCTACAACAATGTGCACATGCACTTTTTATGGCCTAGCTAGATCTATGTATGTTCGTGATGTTGCATATGTTTGTGGTGTTGCATATGTATTTGTGTTTGGAGGTGTACCGGTATTTGAAATGCGATAGTCGCCAATATTTTGCCGGAATGTTGATTCATTTCCGTTTCGGCGTGAATTTTGGCATTAAGCATTCTTTTTGGTCCTATTTTTAGGGAAAGTCATGCCAAATTTTTTTCTTGGTTCTAAAATATCATTTTGCTCTACCCCGCAGGCGACCATGGTCCGCATGATGACCGAAGGCATCGTGAATAGGTTTTTGAGGTCTGCGAAGGCCGAGATGCTTCAAAAGAACGAGACGGAGATAAGATGTCTGTGTCGAAGATGCAAGCTGAAGAGCCTTATTGCGGACCCGGAATCCGGGCAGGTGCGGGACCACCTGCTCTTGCATGGTTTCATGGATGGCTATCGGTGGCAAGGTGATGAAGATGACTACGAAGTCATCCATGGGGGCCGGGCAAGAAATGAGGAAGGGCAGCAAGACAACCACCACGGCTCGGGCGGGCGAGAAGACGAAGAATCCCCAGGAGATGATCACGACGGTGATGCTGTACACAGTCATCATGTAGAAGATGCAGGACATGATGATGAGGAAGATGCCGGAGCAGATGAAAGGCATGATCATGAAGATGATGATGCCGGCAGAGCAGACGACGCTGGACCATCGATGGGCTGGGTGCAGGACCCTCATATTCAAGAGCTGCTTCTCAAGCAGACGGATAACGCAAGAGCTGCCGCCCGAGAGAAAGCCAAGATGGATCAACTTGAGTTAGACGCGGTTACTCCATTGTATGAAGGATGCAGGCCCGAGGATACCCGCCTGAAAGTAACGCTCATGGCTCTGGAGATGAAGGTAAAACACAAAATGACCGGCGCATGCTTCGACGAGAACATGTCATTCTGGCACGAACGTCTTCCCAAGGGGAACAAGTGCCGGACCAGTTTGGAGGAGGCGAAGAAAATCGTGTGTCCTCTGGATTTACCGCACGTGAAATACCATGTGTGCATGAACAATTGCATCATTTATCGGGACGAGCACGCGGAGTCTACCATATGTCCGGTGTGCGGCGTCACTCGATACAAGAAGAGGAAGAAAGCTCCTCGAAAAGTGGTGTGGTACTTTCTGATCACTCCTCGTCTGCAGCGGTATTTCACGGACCCTAAGGTAGCAAAGCTCCTGCGTTGGCACGCGGATAGGGAGGAGAAGAAGCGAGAAGATGACGCAAATGATCCGGAGATAGATAAAAAAGACAAGATGCTGAGTCACCCTAAGGATACGAGCCAGTGGCAAGCGTTGAACTTCGAAGACCTAGAATTTGGGAACGATCCAGGGAACATCATGCTGGGCGCGAGCACGGATGGAGTCAATCCGTTTGGCAGCCAGAGAAGCACACATAGCACCTGGCCTGTATTTGTGTGGATGTACAACCTTCCCCCCTGGTTGTGCATGAAGAGGAAGTACATTCACATGATATGCTAATTGAAGGACCGAAACAACCAGGGAATGACATCAATCTGTATCTGGGGCTGCTGAAAGAGGAGCTTGACACGCTGTGGAAAACGCTAGCCAATACGTGGGACGCCGCAGAGAAAGAATATTTCCCTATGAGAGCCGCGCTGCTCACGACGGTGCACGACTATCTCGATTACGGATATGTCGCGGGGCAGGTGGTCCACGGATTTTCTGGATGCGTCAGGTGCATGGATGACACAATGTATCGCCAGCTAGATAGAGATCTCGGGTCTTCGAAAACCGTGTTCATGGGACATCGAAGGTGGCTTCGCGACGATGACCCATGGAGAAAACGCAAGGATCTGTTCGATGGTGAAACCGAACCCCGAGGACGCCCGCGTACGAGGAGCGGCGAGGAAATAGATGAGCTGTTGAAAAATTGGAAAGATTGCCCACTGCCGGGAAAGAAGCAAAAGGCGCCAGAGCCGGGAAAGAAGCGAAAGGCGCCAGAGCCACTGCTGAAGGTATGGAAAACGAGGTCTGTTTTCTGGGACTTGCCGTACTGGAAGATCCACCGTGTGCCTCACAGCCTTGATGTCATGCATATCACGAAGAACGTGTGCGAGAGTCTGCTTGGTACCCTGCTCAACATGCCAGAGAGGACCAAAGATGGGCCGAAAGCAAGGGCAGACTTGAAACCAATGGGCATCAGGCAGGAGCTTCACGCTATATATGATGATCATGATGATGATGATGATGATGATGAGGCGAAGCAGGACACGGAAAGTCGTCGCAAAGGCAAAAAGGCCAAGAAGACCGGAAATGACTACCCTCCCGCGTGCTTCACTCTAAGTCAGGAGGAGATCGAGCAGTTTTTCACCTGCCTCGTAGGAGTAAAACTTCCTTACGGTTACGCGGGGAAGATAAGCAGATACCTAGACCCAGCGAAGCTGAAGTTCAGCGGGATGAAGTCTCACGACTGTCACGTGCTGATGACGCAGATACTTCCAGTTGCAATCTGTGGGATCATGGACGCGCACATCCGTGAAACCCTATTTGGCCTATGCAACTTTTTCGATGTCATCTCTCAGAAGTCTGTTGGCGTGAGGCAACTCAGAAGGCTACAGGAAGAGATCGTGGTGATACTATGCGAGCTTGAGATGTACTTCCCGCCCGCATTCTTTGACGTTATGGTGCATCTGCTGGTCCATATCGTGGACGATATCATCCAACTCGGGCCGACGTTCCTGCACAGCATGATGCCGATCGAAAGGATGAATGGTGTCATCAAAGGATACATTCGCAACATGTCACGTCCAGAGGGAAGCATAGCCAGGGGCTTTCTGACCGAAGAGTGCATCTCCTACTGCACGAATTATCTAGGCATCGAGAACCCCGTTGGTCTGCCCGTCAACAGGCACCTCGGCAGGCTTGCTGGATGGGGTCACCATGAGGGTCGTCGCGAAATGCATGTCGACTTCGAGGGTCGACTCGCCGACTTTGAAAGAGCAAAACTAGTCGCGCTACAACACATAGATGTGGTCGATCCTTGGGTGGTACAGCACAAAACCTTTATTAAGAAGACGTACAATGACCGAGGCCAACAGAGGACGGACGGAGATATACTCAAAGAGCACAACTCATGTTTCACGCGTTGGTTCAAGCAGAAGCTTCTGTCGTACCCTTTACATGAGGATTCTTCCGCGGAAGAACAACTCATAGTCGCCTTGTCACAGGGCGCCGAGCACAACCTGATGACCTATGAGGCGTACGATATCAACGGCTACACATTCTACAGCGAGGCCAAGGACATGAAGAGCGATGGTTATCAGAACTCCAGGGTAACGATGGAATCCTACACCGGTAACGACAAGGACAGATACTACGAAAGGATCGAGGAGATCTGGGAGCTGAGCTACGCTGGAGAGAAGGTCCCGATGTTCCGTGTCAGATGGGCCAAGAGCGTCCTAAAAGAAGACCGGTATTTCACCACCATGGTTATACCCGAAGCCAAATCCAAGACCGCGGGCGCAAACGTCACCGTGAAAAATGAGCCATGGGTACTGGCTTCCCAAGTGGACCAATGCTTCTTCATTACCGACCTGTCAAAGCCCAGTCGTGTTGTCGTGAGGAGAGGCAAAAGGAAGATCATCGGAATGGATGGAGTAGCCAATGAGCAAGACTTCGACAAGTACGGCGACCCAAGGATCGAACATGACGACGATGATGAAGTAGCAGCATACACCACAAGAAGAAGCAGGACCACCCTACCTAAAGGATGTCCGTTCCACAGAAGAACTCCATTTGCGAAAAAGAAGGGCAAGAAGATTGTGAACAGATAGCTAGCTAAGATTGATTGTATTTAAATCGTAGCCTTCATTTCTCGATTGTATTTCATGGGCACTTTTTGAACTATCATGAATATTTTTAAATTTCATGGACACTCGATCTCGATCCCCCTCCATCTCGATCGCTATCCCACCTCGCCAGATCCGGTCCCCCTCACCGCCGAGCACCCCCTGGTCCACCGGCCGCCGCCGCCGACCCCCCGCACCCTCGATTCCCTTAATCAACCGCCGCCGCCGACCCCCCGCACCCCTCCCCTACTCAACCGCCG
>NC_041382.1:697037036-697037579 GCF_002162155.2 Triticum dicoccoides | reverse complement strand
TGGCATTACTGTTTGATGATATTTTTTTAAAAAATATTACTGTCTTATAAAAAAATATTACTGTTATGATTTAAACAAGTTTGAACATATTTAAACACAAATAAGTATCAAACAGCATTTTAAATGCATAAAAAAAATTGTGGAGCCTGGGAATTGAACACAGGACCTCCTGGTGTGAGAACTGGCTGCTGACCAGTCGAGCTAGTAGAGAGAACTTGGTGTGGATCAGGTCAGGTGGAAGATAACCTATTGGCTCGAGCAGAAATCAAAAAAAAAATACTAATGGCGCAGCACGGTGAGGTGCGCTATTAGTATGGATGTACTTATGGCGCACCGAGGGGTGGTGCGCCATTAGTATTGTGCCCGATCCCCCCTTCCCTCTCCCCCTCCGCTCGATCCCTCTCCCTCGTCCCTCCCTCCACCACGCCACTGCCGCCGTCACCCTCTCCCTCTAGCCTCTCTCCCTCCCTCGCCAGATCCACCTCTCGCCCAAACCTAACCTGACGCCGTCCGCCCGCGCCCGCTCCACCGCCGCCGCCCTGC
>NC_041382.1:697020755-697037023 GCF_002162155.2 Triticum dicoccoides | reverse complement strand
TCGCCCTCTCCCTCCCTCGCCCTTTCCTCGCCTTCCCTCTCCCTCGCCCTCTCCCCGCCTTCCCTCGCCCTCGCCCTCTCTCTCCCTCGCACTCTCCTCTCCCCCAGAGCCTAGAAAGCCTCGCCGCCATCGCACCGTCCCAGACAACCACCTCTGCACATCAGTCGCCGGCCGCGGGGAGACACCAGCGCTTCTTCTCGCTCGGGACGCCGCTGCTCATCAAGGTAATCCTTGATTTGCTCTTCTCTTCCCTTCCCTTCCATTCCCTCCCCTTTGATTTTCTCATGCGCTTTTGGCTTCCTTTGCTCACACAGGTGCACGCGTCAGATGCCACCAACCTTTGATTTGCTGGCCATGGCACAAGCAGCTCTGCTGCACATCTGGTTTGGCCTCTTAGACTAGGTATAATCCCATCCCCCTCTCCTCTGCCCTGCTCTTTCTCTGCCTGTGCTGTTTAGGGATGGAATGCATGCCCAACTGTGCGATTGCTTAATTTGTCTAGCCATTATTCTAGCTGATTAGGTTGGTTCTTTAGCTGTCCCCATGTAATTACTCAGCCCGATCAAATTGCCTGGAACTCGTTGGCGAAAACCATTAGTAATTAGATAAGTGAACTTTTGCATCTTATTTTTCACACAAAAACCCTCTTTTGGCACTTGAAAAATGAAAATTTATTTTTTTATTACAAAAAGATAGAACCTCCCATGTGCAATCTTGTTTGGCATGCTAAGCACCATGTTTGTGCCAACTATCGTCACATTATATGAAATTGACATGGATATAGCCATGAACTTGGTCATTTGGCTTGAAAGCCATGAACCTTCATGTTTTTTAGGAGAGATGCCTCCCAAACAGACACATCTCCGTCCCATTCACATATCTTGTTCTAGAAAAACTGTTTTGAGAACCAAGAAACTAGATGGAAAACTATTTGAGAACCTTAGACAGCATTTCAAATACTCCATCCAATTCAAAATAGTCCACAGTAGTTTTGCCCCAAGCCAAACTTTGTAAATATCACCAAGTTTATAGAGAAACATATCATTGACATTTTTCCCTATAATCAACCTGGTCCAAATTTACAAGGTTTGGTTTTTGAACAGAAACTAACATGCAATGTATTCTGAAATGTTAGGAATATAGTATAATGCAAAAGCACTGGCAACCAGCAATCAAACTAAACTGCGACAACCATTGGTGATTTTATCTGCTTGGTGTCCTCGTTGGCGCTAGGACCCTAGCATAGCAGCGTGCATACGTGTCTGTGCTGTGCACGGAACTGACCGATGTCAGGGCGGGTTTCACTACGTTTCAATGGTTCTGGTAGGCCGAGCCACCTGCAATTTTTGTGCATTCCATCCCTAAACACCACCACGCAATCAACTGTTGGAGTATGTCTGTTTCCCAGTGCTGTTTGGAGCAGCAGAAGGATCCTTCTTGTACTCCTAACATAGCAGGTTGCTTGTACTTCATGTTTGACAGTTTGAGTACTTCTTGTTGAAGGTTGCTGGTACTTCATGTTTGAGCAGTGAACATGACAGGTTAATTTCAGATATGACACTGTTTGGACATTAATTTGAGTAGATGAACATTTTGTGGTTCTGCTAAGACTTGCTCCAGATTTTTTAACCCTAGGATTTCTTTTCTTTTAGTTCTTTTCTTATAGAAAATTTACTGAAAATTCAGAAACTTGGAGTAACCTGTGGACTGTACTTTTGTGATCTCCTACTCCTGAATTTTCATGTCACTTGTGCTATTGCCAAGCATGACATGGCCATTTTTTATTCTGTTTTTGATGGAGCTTGGTGTGTGTTGTTTCGTACTACTAAGCAACCTATTTTGAAGTGAGTAATCAGCATGAGCAAAAATAGACATTAGATCTTAGCGCTAATGAGAGATGAAAATGTCACATATATATGGTCTACTGCTTGCATACAGAGAACAACCTATGAAGCTGTATTTCTGAAATGTGGTGATGATCTTATCTGCAAGAATGAAAATGATGAGCTATGTTTCTAAAATGTGGTGATGATCTTATCTTAGCTGTATTTCTGAACTGGTAGCTAAGTGTATTACTTGTGATGATGCTGCTGCTGCTGCTGTACTACTTGTGATGATGTTGCTGCTGTACTACTTGTGATGCTGCTGCTAGTTGTGATTTTGTCAAGTGATGCTGCTGCTACTTGTGATCTTCTAAAATGACCCCTTTCTCCTGAAATGTTGATTAATTTCCGTTTCGGTTGAGAAATGGGGCACTCCTAGGTCAAGAAAATTAGCAAAGGTCATGCCCAATTTTCTTGACCTAGAAGGTGCCCAATTCTCAACCAAAATAAAAATTAATTTGCTTTAGTGGTTGGATTAGTTTAGTATTTTTTTCACACACTCAGACACCCTTGCTTCCATGTGTGTGAGAGAGATAGTGAGAGGAGACAAGAAGAAGGGGGTTAGGAAGATGTTGGCTGCTCATCAAAGCTAACCATCTCCCCCTTTTCACCCCTTTTCCTTTGTCTTTTGTGGGTTGCAAGGAAGCTACTGTCTTAGCTAGCTTAGCTTGTGCACAAATCCCAGTGTTACAATCTAGAAAATTAGCCTGCAAAGATGAGGTCCCATGCTGGCTGAACCACTGCATCATGCAACAGTGCCTTCAAGATCCAAGGCAATATCACAAACATCATAGGCAATCTGACCAAACTCACAACCTTGTATCTTTGCAGCAACCAACTTTCTAGACACACCCCTCAAGAACTAGGTTACCCTGAGAACGTGGACTTGGACCTTAGCAACAACACACTAACAGGTTCTATCCCAAAACACCTAGGCAATATCACAAACATCTCTCAATTGTTCCTTGACAATAACCAACTTTTTGGCGACATTCCTTGAGAATTTGGTTATTTGGTCAACTTAGAGATCTTGTTCCTTGACAATAACCAACTTTTTGACCAAACTTCGTTCCTATTTAGAGAGAAACATGGCCAACAACGATGAGGCCGGGGGTTCGGGCGTCAAGGCATTCTGGGAGCTGTCCCAGGAGATGGAGGAACAACCTCACTTGTATGAGGACGCCGCCTTCCCCACCGATCTTGAGACCACTGATGGTACCGCCGAGGATGACCCCACTAATGCCACCACTGATGGTGCCGCCGAGGATGCCACCACTGATGATGGCGGCGCACGCACAGATGGCAGCCAACCGAAGAGGCAATGGAAGTACCGGCGTCCGACCGTGCTCCGCACCCTCAAGGAGGAAGTTACTAAAGTGGACTCTGACGGGAATCCAACGGCGCCCGAACGAATAGTCAAGGGGTACTCGCTTCAGCTCGGGTGCATTCTCCAGAGCACCGTCTCGATCAACACCGAGAACCTGAGGCATCCTGACCGAGGGAATTTGCGCAACCTCCTCTTCACGAAGCTGCATGAACGATACAAGTTCCCCGCTGAATTTGAAAACACAAGCCTCAAAGGGAATAAAGTGAACAATGCTGCCCTCACGAAGATGAGCAAGGCCCTGTCTACTTGGAAAAGCAATGTGAAGAGAATGATCGACAAAGGTGAGAGTTATGAGAAGATCAAGGAGAAAAATCCTTCGATCACCGATGATGACTACAACGACTTCAAGATCTATTGCTCGAGCACCGCAAACTCCGAATCAAGTAAGTGGGGGAAAGGAATGCGGGAGCTGAACTTAGGGGAACACACACTCGGTCCCGGCGGTTACAGAGTGGCGGAGCCTATATGGGACAAGGAGGAGGCGGACCGTGCCGAGCAAGGCCTACCGCCCCTCTTCGATAAATACGGTGACAAGCAGACCAGGAACTTTGTCAGGGACCGGTACAAGATGGACCCGAAAATAAAGGAGCTTACCACGGATCCGAAGACCAAGGCGCTTGAGCTTGTTCTGGTAAGGAATACACCCCCGCATAATTAGCTCCATATGGTTGCATTCTAATTAATGAAGCCAAATTTCTAAATGGTTCACATTCCTTCCCCAGGCGACTAAAAGCAGTAGCGCGGGGTCGACTAAGAGCAACCCTTGGGACACCACTCTAAATAGGGCGTTGAATGTAATGAAGAACAAGGATAAGCTCAGTAAGCCAACGTCAGCTGGTCGTGTGGCCGGCAAAGGCTTGTCGACAAAATGGTCGTCATACTATAACACTGGTGGGCGAAAGGAGAAAAAGACCAGCTCGGAAAGCCAGGCGCGCGAGGTTCAAGAACTCAGGGCACAGGTGGCGCGGATTCCGGAGATTGTCCAAGAGCAAGTGCAGCAACAACTCGGAGCGATGATCACCGCCATTGTGCCTACCTTGATCCAAGGGATTAGTGCGTGGATTGCGGGCAGCCAACAGGGGCCGCCCCCGATTCCTAGCTTCACGGCCAGCAACTCGCAGAACGCGATGGCGGGGCCATTGGTGTCTCCGGCGGAGGCGGCATTGGTGTCTCCGACGCCGGCACGGGAGCTTAATGCACCCGGGTGTACGCCGGCCGGCACCTCTGCAGCAAGCGGCCCCTCCGTCAACTGCACGCCCGCCGTTGGCGGTGCCTCGACATTAGCCGAGCTCGACGCCATCATCACGGTAACTAGTTAAGCCTCTCTCGGCCGAGGACTTCATCTCCTTGCCTTTGACTGGGCATCCCTGATGCCCTACATGTTTTCGCAGGGCGCCGCCGACGTTCCGTGCACTCTCCTGCACTTCGTGAACAACGAGTTGGTCGATGTCGCCAAGGGCAAAATCGTTCAACCGGGCAACCCCTTGTTCCACGGTACCCAGATGCCACCCAACTTGTTTAGGGTTCAACTGGTTCGGGTGCTGCCAGGCTGCGACGAGTTGTTACCTCCGATTCGACCCGTCGGGGCCGACGATGATGACGTGATGACCCTCAGCGCCTGCCTGAGCTAGCCCCTACTTTGGCCAAAGAGCCAGATTCGTTTGGGGGCGGGGGACACCACCCCAAAGACAACACCGCCAGTCGTGCCGGCGCCAAGTCGGCCCCATGGCAAGACCACCGCAACAGTGCCGGACATCCCTATGCCACTGGATCCAAACATGCATATGGCACAGGATCAGAACGACAACGACGACGATACATTTGCCAACGTCGATCAGTACTTTGCCGATCATGGGTACGGTGGCGACTTCATGGGGCCTCCTTCTGAAGAACCCAACCCAACAAAAGACGTGCGCGATCTAGCTGGTACCGCGGAGAAGCCAAGTTGCAACAGGTGTCGTCTGCAGTTCAGCTCTCAGGAGACGGCTCCAGCTGCCGACTTCACCGAGCCTCAGATAGGCGAGGTGCGAAATATGATCAGCCCCAACACACTCAAGAAGGCGGTCTGTGAGCAGAACTCGGTCCCATTACAGGAGAAGAAGAAGGCATGCAAAAGAAAGACTAACAAGGGTGCGGGCCAGCCGGCACCGAGTACGATCCATGCTTAGGACTGGCCACCTTCACCTGAGGATATCTCGAGGAGGGTGCATGTGGCGGGTAGGCCGATGCTACCGAGAAATATGCTCGATGCTGCAACCGGTGCTATGCGGAGTCTGCATGACAGTGTTCTTTCTTTGGAGAAGCGGCGTCTCGGAGAGAAGGATGTGGCATACCCAGTTTTTGCGGCCAAGGTGCCAGAGGGCAAGAGCTTTGTGGATAACTCCATCGGGGGTACGATCGTCCTGCAGTTTGATGACATCCACGCTATGTTGAACCTTCATCCGCTGCACTACACCTTCGTTCGGCTATTTTTGCTGAGTATGGAGATGAGGATCATTCGCGACAAGACCCCGGACATCGTGATAGTTGACCCCTTCTACATGCGTGCCAAGATCTTGGGCAGCGCTGGGGACCGACAAGTCGCGAGTTCTTACCTCGAAGGCGTCATTCTGGCAAACCAAGATAAGGATAACTTCCTCGTGCCTTACTTTCCCGAGTAAGTCCTCCCCTCAACCGCCCTGTAACATATGAATTCTTAGATTTCGATCGTTTTTCTTTTAACATTCCGTGTTTTCTGCAGTGAAACACATTGCACGCTCATCCTCCTAAGCCCCAAATATTCCATGGCCACGTATTTCGACCCGGACCATCAGTCGGACGTAGACTACACAAATGTCAAGAAGGTTCTTGATGATGTTCTCCCCGGCTACGTCAAATTTGGAGGCACCTTCACCAGGCCTATTCGTAAGTACGGCAAGCACGTGTTCTCCCGCAATACGATGTTCTGCTGCGTCAAGCAGCTGCCTGGCGGTCAGAAGGGTGCCTACTACGCCATCCATCACATGCGGGCGATCGTACGGGACCATCATCAACTTCTGCTACCGAGTAGACTCAAAGATTGTGCCGCGAGCGTGTCGGCAATCCAGGACGCGGACATCAGACAAGAATTCTTTCGCATCCAGTCGGAGTTTGCGGAAATCATCCATCAAGATGTCCTTCGTACCTCGGGGCAGTTCTACCTCAGAAATCAACTGTCCAACAGTGACATCGACACAATCCTACAAATGCAGGATGACAACGCCCGTTGTTTCATGACTCCCACGATAGACGGCGGCTTCATCCACGCTCCGGTCCCTTGAGTCGAGTCGAAATCAGTGATGCTGTGTCTAGTTCTGAAACATCGATTGGCTCATGTTGTAATTAAACTTTAATGAACTTGTAGTATGTCTCTTTGGTTCCGAGAGTCGTTCAACTTAGATGTAATCGATGCTATTAATGTCTTGCTTTTCTCTTCCGATCGTTCTGTTGCATACTTATATATTGCTTATGTATTGTCTGTGAATTGGTACTAACGTTTCGTTTGGCTACTGCATAGCGATGCCGTGGTATGTCGTGTACAAGGGTAAGGTTCCCGGAGTCTACGACGACTGGGAGGAGTGTCGGAGACAGGTTCACCGATTCAGCGGTAACAGTTACAAAGGGTACGCCACTAGGGCCGAGGCCGAATCTAGATACGCCCGCTATCTAGCGGGAGAGGGGAGGGAGCGTTGGAGGAACCGGATGAAGACGAGTTTCATCGTGATGATGCTCATCGTGATGAACGTAGCTCTCTTCTATGTGATGGTAGTTTAGATGATCGATATCGACTTGTAATGTGAAGACAAACTCGCGGTCTCGAGACTTGTCATATAATGTTCTATCTTTGTTCGGTCTTTTCAATTCGGAGACTAATATGATGAATTATATTCGGAGACTAAAATGATGAATTGTATTCAGAGACTAATCTTCTATTGTATTCGATGAATCTGTTGTTGATGTGTGCTGTCTATATTTTGTCCAATTATACATTTTGTAACCTGTGCAAAAAACAGAAAATTAAAAAAACCTAATATTCATACTAATGGCGCATCACATCATAGTACGCCATTAGTATGCCAAAGGATACTAATGGCGCATCATTAAACAGTGCGCCATTAGTATGCCGAAGTTACTAATGGCGCATCCTGTTGTTGTGCGCCATTAGTATGCCAAAGCACCTGGGTATACATGGCCCCCTGGGAGGCATACTAATGGCGCACTGTTGTATATACTAATGGCACATCTGGGGTGCGCCATTAGTAAAATATACTAATGGCGTGGCACTAATGGCGCACCACTAATGCGCCATTAATGGCCAAATTAGGTGCGCCATTAGTAGGCCTTTTCCTAGTAGTGCGCCCTCCACCCTCGTGGGCCCCCTGTTGCTCCACCGACGTACTCCTTCCTCCTATATATACCTACGTACCCCCAAACAATCAGATACGGAGCCAAAACCCTAATTCCACCAGCGCAACTTTCTGTATCCACGAGATCCCATCTTGGGGCCTGTTTTGGAGCTCCGCCGGAGGGGGCATCGATCATGGAGGGCTTCTACATCAACACCATAGCCCCTCCGATGAAGTGTGAGTAGTTCACCTCAGACCTACGGGTCCATAGTTATTAGCTAGATGGCTTCTTCTCTCTTTTTGGATCTCAATACAATGTTCTCCCCCTCTCTTGTGGAGAACTATTCGAGTAATCTTGTTTTGTGGTGTGTTTGTTGAGACCGATGAATTGTGGGTTTATGATCAAGTCTATATATGAACAATATTTGAATCTTCTCTGAATTCTTTTATGTATGATTGGTTAACTTTACAAGTCTCTTCTAATTATCAGTTTGGTTTGGCCTACTAGATTGATCTTTCTTGCAATGGGAGAAGTGCTTAGCTTTGGGTTCAATCTTGCGGTGTCCTTTCCTAGTGACAGTAGGGGCAGCAAGGCACATATTGTATTGTTGCCATCGAGGATAACAAGATGGGGTTTTCATCATATTGCATGACTTTATCCATCTACATCATGTCATCTTTCTTAAGGCGTTACTCTGTTTTTAACTTAATACTCTAGATGCATGCTGGATAGCGGTCGATGAGTGGAGTAATAGTAGTAGATGCAGGCAGGAGTCGGTCTACTTGTCTTGGACGTGATGCCTATATACATGATCATGCCTAGATATTCTCATAACTATGCTCAATTCTGTCAATTGCTCAACAATAATTTGTTCACCCGCCGTAGAATATTTATGCTCTCGAGAGAAGCCACCGGTGAAATCTATGGCCCCCGGGTCTATCTTCATCATATTAATCTCCTTTGCTTTTTTACTTTGCTTTTACTTTACTTTTCATATTTATCACAAAAATACCCAAAAAATATTATCTTATCATATCTATCAGATCTCACTCTCGTAACTGGCCCTGTAGGGATTGACAACCCCTTACCGCGTTGGTTGCGAGGATTTATTTGTTTTGTGCGGGTGCGAGGGACTAGCGCGTAGCCTCCTACTCGATTGATACCTTGGTTCTCAAAACTGAGGGAAATACTTATGCTCCTTTGCTCCATCATCCCTTCCTCTTCGGGGAAATCCAACGCAGTGCTCAAGAGGTAGCAAGAAGGATTTGTGGCGCCGTTGCTGGGGAGGTCTACGCAAAAGTCAACATAACAAGTACCCATCACATACCCTTATCTCCCGCATTACACTATTGTCACGACCGGTTTTCCGGGTAATAAATTTCCAGAAAAGACCGTCGTGCTCATTAGCCCCAGGATTACTGTTAGCTGATGAGGCTCCAACTTGATACAGAAATTCCAAGCAAAATACAAATTATGTAGTACAAGACCATTCTGGCCAGTGAGTACAACAAATGGTTTCTAGTGCTTGATGGCGGAAGCGGGTTGTGAAACATCAGTGTCTATGGGACTCCATTTCCCACGGGAACAGCTGACCAGGTTAATTCCTATCTTCGCGAGGCTGCTATCTCCATTGAGTGGGTTCCGGGGCTGGCATCGCGTCGCTCCTCTCCGTGCAAGAAAATCTGGCCAAGACAATAGCCAGGGACAAGCCAGTGAGTACTTTGAATGTACTCGCAAACATTATGAACACAGGTATAATATGACCATGATGTGCTAAAAATATTATAAGCTCATGACGTCAGTCACAATGAAACTCAGATGCGTGCAAGCAAGTTATTTATAAAAATGCAATAACATGGTAGTATAAAAATTTATGAAACAAATAGCAAGCAATGCCACAGTCGGGCGTCTTAGCGACACCACATAAAGGGCTTTAAAAGAAATGCCGCAGTTGGGCGTCTGAGCGACACCACATAAAGGGCTTTAAAAGAAATGCCACAGTCGGGCGTCTGAGCGACACCACATAAAGGGCTTTAAAAGAAATGCCACAGTCGGGCGTCTGAGCGACACCACATAAAGGGCTTTAAAAGATATGCCACAGTCGGGCGTCTGAGCGACACCACATAAAGGGCATTAAAAGAAATAATCATAATGAATATCCCGGAGGTAGAACCATCCCAGAGATACTCGGTAATAACAATAATATCACGGGTTAGTCAACAATAATAATAATCATAGATATCACAAGTCACGAGTAGTAATTCCATTTCTGGTTAACCGTTTCACCTCCGAAGACCGACACTAAGACCGATACCTGACCCATCCCAGACTGTAATCCTTAACCATGGACACGGCTATTCGAATAGGTTTAATATCTCTGCAGAGAGTGTACTCTTTACCCACGAGTAACGGATTCCTTTAGTCCATCGGACTAATTCCGTCTACGGTCTTTTAATTGAAACACACCTGACTTGCACACACCAGCTTTCACTCGTGTCTGGAATCACCCATGACACCTGTTAAGCAAAACTCTAAGTGGGGAGGCTACAACCTCGCGTAGCATGGGATCAAATTTCTATCGCGCGCTCTAAGGGGTGCCCCCCTCTCGGTCCCAACCGGATACACCCATGCCCCCGGACTGGGTGGCATGCCTACCGGCTACAACCGGTATCTTCCACCATGGCCTCTCTGTACGGTGTGTGCCAAGACAAGGGTTAACAACTTACTGAACCGTACCCCACCTACGGTAGGGATCAGTGGCAGCACGAAGACAAGTATGAGGTTACCGGAGCAAGACTCGATCTATGGCCGACTCAGGAGGCTTATGAGTTCCCTGCATGACATGTATAACAAATATATTTCAACCGAAGAAATCACCACTCAATGTACCTTACCATGCCATACCGGACATAACCGTCCCGACGGAGACCGGCGACAAGCTCACGCCTACCCAAGGCCGAGGCTTTCCCAGATTCCTTCCCGGCATGCATGCAAGGCACATGAGGAGGATTACCATCACAATAATATTCATTTCCAACAGCAAGGAAATCACTGATATACTTCCATGCAAATGATCATGTCACATGAAATAACAAGTCCTCCGAAGTAAGGTGGTGTTATGAACGTGTCAAATAACACACCAAAAACATTATGCCAGGGTTCATAATGCTTGCCTTCATGGTGTGGAGAGGTGGGGGGTGCTCTCCAAAATTTTTGAAAGCTTCTTTCTCTCCCAAAAATCCTATTTTCAAGAATATGCAAATAACACCTATTTCAAAAACAGTACAAAAAAGTTGTGTGGAAAAAATTCAAATAAATCTTAAAATAAACTAGACAATATTTGAGAGATGTAGGAAAAAGAATTAATTCATTTGGAGTTATATTTAAAAAGTTATATCCAGTCAAAGTTCTGGTCAAATCTGTTATTTAAATTAAAACAGAAAAGAAAACGTTTCGGAGGGGAATACGCTTTCGGAGCGGGGAAAACGTACTAGGCAGATTACGTCTTCACTTAATCCCACGTGGACAGGCACGGGGTCGCTGACAGTGGGTCCAGGGAGCCCACTAGTCAGGTTTGACTAGTCTCTTTCCCTCTCCTTCCTCTGTCTCGAGCGGAGGCGGAGCTCCAGCGATTGTCGCCGGCGACTGGCGGCTCCTCGCGGGGCCCTGAGGGCGGGGATGGATCCGCCACTCCAGTGCGGTCCTCCCGGTGGTCGCAGGGTAGCTGGAGGTGGAGGGAGCTGCCGGCGGCGAGCTCCGCGGCGGAGGAAAGCTTCGGTGGCGAAGTGACATTGTGGCGGCGATGGTTCCCGATGAAAATCAAGTAGTGGGAAAGGTTCATGGGAGGATGAGGAAGTTCCTGGCGAAGAGAATGGAGAGGGGGAGGTACTGGAGGTGCCGGATTGGCCGGGGCGGTGGCGGCGGCCGAAGTTGACGGAGATGAGGAAGGAGGCCTCCCCGGGTCGAATGCGAGGCAGGGGAGCGCCATGGGGTAGCATAAGGTCGCCTGCATGCTCAGGGAAGCTCGGGGGGTCCATTTATAGCGCGCCAAGGTCGGTTCCGCGGCGGTGGGGATAAGCTCTCCGGCGAACCGTCTCTCTGTAGCTAGGGCGACGTGGCGGCGACGAACGCTAGCGGACACCCGTGTGGATGAGCTCGGGCTGTGCCGGGGCCAGGTGGCGAGCTGGGGTGGCTTGGGCGGCGCTGAATGGAGCAGGGGCTGTCGGCGGCGGCGGCGGCTAGCTCTTGGCCTGCCGGGCGTGGCGGGGGCTGCTTGGTGCATTGCGGTGAGAAGGGTAGCGCGTGGCGAGGTGCTGCAGAGCGAGCCAAAACCGTGGGGGCCAGCATGTCGGCTCGTGTGCGCGGCTGCAATATGCGCGCTCTGGGTGCGCCCAGAGCACGCCGACCATCTGTTCGGCAAAATGCCCTGGCCTGCTAGATGGCTTGGTTGGAGCTGAGGATTAGCAGTTCTAGGCTATGGCTTGCAAGGGGATCAGTAGACAAGCTGGTTTGGTCAGGAGATCAGGTTCACAGTGCAAACCAAAAATTCATGCCAAAACAGATCATGCCCATCAGGTGTTTGACAAAATGCTAAGGGCACTTAGGCATTTCTTGGAGTGGCCAAAATATCCAAATCAGTGTCTCTGTGGATGAAAGAGAGGGTGGTGATGTTAGTTGGTGAAATGCACAAACTTGTTAGTGCAAGTCTAGCAGAATTTCAATTCTGGACAGGAAATAAATGGCATTATTTCATGAACCAAAATTAATCCAATGGGTGCATGCTCCTGGACTTAAGGGTTTGGCAAGGGGGACTACCAGTAGAAAAAGTAATCATGGATATAGGAGCAATTAAAATGGTGGTTGCTGTACAAATCATCAAGTTGGTCCAGAATGGAAATGAGGTCGATTCACTCAATATTTTCAAAGAACAACCCTGGATTTTTGCACAAAATGGAATAATATGCTCCTACTGACCTCCCGTAATTTTGGTAGAAGTTTTAAAGAAATATATAAAAGGGTTGTAGTGTAAAATGTACTCTGGACCAGAGAAGAAAAACTGAGTGTAGGGCTCAAAATATTTCATGAATGAAATATATTTTTGCATAAAAGTGATTTAAAAACATCACATGACATCTCCAAATTTTTGTGGAAATTTTAAGTGAATCTATCAAATGGTTGTAGTTGAAATATGGTCATATAACCTTGAAAAACTATTTTCAAGAAGGTAAAGATCAAGCAATTAACTTAGTTAATTAGTTATACTGATAAAAGGAAAGTTTTTCTTGAGAGGTTAAACAAGTCCAATAACATATTTGAAAAGTTTTCTCTTTGGGAAAAACTCATCATAACAGGGAAGGAAATGATTTAAAAATCAAAAATGGAGCTCAGAAATCCAAAGTTTTAATTCCTAGCAAAATTTTAATTTAATAAAACAAGGCCAAATTTTTGGGGTGTCACAATACTATCCCCCTTAAGAAAAATCTCGTCCTCGAGATTTGCTAAGAGCCGTTGTGAAAAACAAAAGTTCCATATACATTCGAGCGGTTGTGAGACTGCTGCCGTGGTGCTGTGTGAAATTAATTAATCCGCGTCGTGAAGTGGCAGGTGTAGCAATTTAGGAAAAAGAAGTCTCACTCCAGGATTTTGCGAGGGAAAAATAGTTAATTTTTTAGGAGCATAATCCACAACAAAAACTACACACATTAGTAGAAGCCAAATAATTGACTCGTCGTACAAACTCAGGGTATCACGCATAAGTCACACACATAAATAAATGTTGCAAGGAACAAATACAATAACGATGTCTAAAACGAAAATGGTAACTGGGTGGGGTCCTGATAAAATGTCTCTGGTAAAGGGATACACTCCTCTTCTATCGGAGGAAGTGGATTGACCAGTCGATGTATGTGTCTCTCCGGGTCGGGTCTCAGTGGTCTGCCGATGGCAATCTGAGGATTTAAATCTGCGAGGCTCTGGAGATAATCCATCACTCGCTGGTTCAAATGCTCTTGAGCAATGATCTACGGGATAAGGTTGGCCAGAACTGGGTCTCTCTCAATACGTCCACCGGGAAAAGATGTTACTTCTCCGGGTGCTGCACGACTCGGAAAGTAATAATATCCTCGTTCGCGGGCATAGGGTACTGCGGATCGAAGACGAGCAATCGCTTCTTTCGCAGCAGCTTCTATGGCCAGGTGTGGGGTTGGCATAGATTTCCCCACGAAGCAAACTTCTATTGGATCTTGGTTGGGGTCTACAGGAGGAATGTGTACTGCTGCCCAATATTCCGAGGTGGATGGGGTGATCCTTGATTTGAACAGCTCGTACTGAGGTGGCTGGGTAGAACCCATGGTACTGCGGGTAAAATCCCACAATATTTTGACAAAGCTACCTGGGGTTGCATCTGGGGTTCTCAGATGAATGCTGGGGCTCGGCATGACAGGAAAAAGCGTGAGTGTTGTGCACAAAGTGAGGGTTGTTGGGTAAGGTCACAAGGTGGTCTTTATATAGCAATGGAGCCGGGTCGTTTTACCGTGGTGAAAGGTAATAAATTTGCCAGCTTAGCTCCAAAGGTCAGGTCAGTGTCGGAGATACACATATCTCATAAAGAGACGTGTTACTGTGGTTGTCGTCGGGTTGGTTTTGGTAGTCGTGGCCGGAAAATATGCAGCTATGCGCTGACCAAAAATGCAAGGCTACTATTAAAGCAGAGGCACAAAGACAGGCTGCGTTAAAATACGCGGTCGCATGATTACAAAGCGAGGATACATTGAAACTTGGTGCTACTCATACGGCTTAGTCTACCTCGTTCATGTCTAAACGGGCGTGCCTGGTGGATGTCGAGGCTTCTCCACGTGTCTCACTGCCGGGATTAGTCGGAGATGGCGGGGGAACTGCAGGGTCGGGGTAGTGATGATGACCATCGCGGGGATTGTTTGCCACAACTCCGTTGGAGTGTGCTCCCAAAATGCGATGAAGCACCTCTGGGGTTATCACAGCACCTTGGCCGATGGCTGGGGCAGATCTTGGGGTCTCGATCGGTTGTCCAAACAGCACGACTGGGTTGTCGGCGTTGGGCTCGTTTTCTCCTCTCGTCGGGGCTCGACGAACCAGCTCTCCACGAGCTGCGATTAGATCAATGGTGATCTGGTCGAACAGTGCCTCTAGTGCACTTACATAGCGCACTAGGTGCAACAATGCGGGGTCCGTCTCGTGATCTCCGTTGGCAACTTGGGGTGGTCTACCATACCCTTCACGTCTGGGGTAGTAGTGGAACGAGCGACAGTTAACTCTGGGCGACAAGTGCCTGAGATGAACTATAGCCTCTCGAGCGGCTAGCTGGATGGCTTGTGGCTCAAAGGAAGTTGTTCTTCCGGTGAACCGGTAGGGGCGCTCGGGTGCTAGACTCCTACCGTAAATGTGCACAGTGGCCCAGAATTGGCGGTCTTCACCGCTCATGGGTCCTTGATACACAACATATTCTGGTGGCTCCTCTAACGCGTAGGCACGACGGGTGAGGTTTGCGAGGATGGTCACAAAACCTCCAAGATTGGTTGATGTGGTTTCGTTGTGCACTATAGGTCCAGGCATTGTGGCTCGGTTTGGGGTAGCGACTGTGTGTGCTGGTTTGGGGCTAGCGCGCCCTTTTTATAAGAAAAAGGGGACGAAGTCTTCCTTCGCACGCTTGCGAGAAAGGACTATTTAGGGGCCAGTCACTGGCGCATGAGTGACAGGTTAGGTTGATAGGTTGGGCACCGACTGCCAAAAAGGTGTTGGGTCACTGTGTGGCTATCTTGCACGAGAAGCTTGGCTGGGGTTTGGCTAAGGTCTAGTGGGTTGGTTTGCCTAAGTTTATTGACCTGGCTAAGATAGGATTAGCCAATGGTCAGCCTGGCTCTAATACCAAGTCTGTCACGACCGGTTTTCCGGGTAATAAATTTCCAGAAAAGACCATCGTGCTCATCAGCCCCAGGATTACTGTTAGCTGATGAGGCTCCAACTTGATACAGAAATTCCAAGCAAAATACAAAATATGTAGTACAAGACCATTCTGGCCAGTGAGTACAACAAATGGTTTCTAGTGGTTGATGGCGGAAGCGGGTTGTGAAACATCAGTGTCTATGGGACTCCATTTCCCACGGGAACAGCTGACCAGGTTAATTCCTATCTTCGCGAGGCTGCTATCTCCATTGAGTGGGTTCCGGGGCTGGCATCGCGTCGCTCCTCTCCGTGCAAGAAAATCTGGCCAAGACAATAGCCAGGGACAAGCCAGTGAGTACTTTGAATGTACTCGCAAACATTATGAACACAGGTATAATATAACCATGATGTGCTAAAAATATTATAAGCTCATGACGTCAGTCACAATGAAACTCAGATGCGTGCAAGCAAGTTATTTATAAAAATGCAATAACATGGTAGTATAAAAATTTATGAAACAAATAGCAAGCAATGCCACAGTCGGGCGTCTTAGCAACACCACATAAAGGGCTTTAAAAGAAATGCCACAGTTGGGCGTCTGAGCGACACCACATAAAGGGCTTTAAAAGAAATGCCACAGTCGGGCGTCTGAGCAACACCACATAAAGGGCTTTAAAAGAAATGCCACAGT
Organism: Triticum dicoccoides; assembly: GCF_002162155.2. Taxonomy (NCBI): domain Eukaryota; kingdom Viridiplantae; phylum Streptophyta; class Magnoliopsida; order Poales; family Poaceae; genus Triticum; species Triticum dicoccoides. Next base: position 697,020,777 of record NC_041382.1, on the reverse strand, counting down.
CGGGCATCTGAGCGACACCACA